>NC_089750.1:52544796-52562296 GCF_040412425.1 Macrobrachium rosenbergii
TTCCGAGGTAGAGCGAATTGGATATGAAAGGACATTTGTAGCTTAATGCTTATTATAGACATGTACACACACACACACATATATATATTATATTATATTATATTATATTATATTATATTATATTATATTATATTATATTATATTATATTAGATATTATATTAGTGATCCAGATATGCTTACAACAGTAGGTAAAATGAAATACATCAACAGTGCTCAGATGCAGCAGTTATATCTCAAAAGCAATTTAAGAATCCACGAGTAACAGTGGGCTTTTGATTTTGTTATAGGTTCAGTGAAATGTAGTTAGTCATCCAGGATGTATATTTTTAGAATCTAATGCAGGATATGACCACAATGCAACCGCATCGCTTGCAAAAGCGTTGCGCTTAAGCAATGAGCGTTTTCCGCCAAAAAACCACGTTGTCAAATAGAGACAGCAAAACGCTGATTGTCGAATATGCTTAATGGTACGAAAATCTGAGAAATGATGTAGTTCAAAGGCCCTTCTTTTTCTAAGGTAGATAAAGAACTCGTGAAACGTTTCAGATACCTTTCACAGTGTAATTAGTTCTGTTTGCATTGTTATTAACATTTATATTGTGGAATATTTTATTGATACTACTAGGTAGTATCAGTAAAATATTGATACTACTAGGTGTCTCAACACAGCAAAACTTCCTTTTTCCGTCAATGTTCCCTTGACTTCTTGTCATAAGAGAGATTCATCACGTTCTTTCATGATGTACACAAGTTAGCGAAGTTGTGAATTTGCAATTTCTTCCAACTCTCTGTTCTAACAAACTCTTTTAAACTTCCACTTTTCTCTATGGTCCACTTTTCTCTATAGTTTCTCTTCACTATCCCCAGTCAACACTACTAACAATCCTTGTCATATCCTGCAACTTTGTACCTACATCCTTGCCTTTCTCTGACTTCTTGCAACAAATAAGCCATAATTTCATGTTTTCTTTAAATAACCATTTCCTCTTGAGGAGGCTAAAGTTTTGGAATTTAAGGGTTGTTGAACCCAACCTTCAGTATAAAATTCATTATGAAATTAAACTCTTTGTGTAGAAGAGTTGAAGTAAGATGAACATATGAAAATGTGTACATATCTTAAACAGTTAGTAAAGAAGGATAAAGGACAACATATAAAGTAGGTCATTAGGTTGATAATGTGGCAGAAGTATTAGAAAGAAGGGCCATTAATATATAGGAAACGAGAGAGTGTTTGCAAGATATATGTAAGTGTAAGGGAGGTCAACATTATGCTCACGGGAGTAATTAGATGTATGAAGTAGCTGTGATGTTTTAACATTTTTCTGCGTAGGGTTTGTTTGGGCTGTCCTGACCTAGGGAAAACTGGTTAATATACTTAGATAGATTGAGAGATAAATAGATAAATGAGAGAGAGAGAGAGAGAGAGAGAGAGAGAGAGAGAGAGAGAGAGAGAGAGAGAGAGCGTAAGATAACTTTTGCAAATAATCGCAAAGAGCGCCTTCTTTGCGATTCAATCCAAGAATGAAGATTATTCAAGACTGACTCAAATTTGATATCATGAAAAAGTAGGGAAATTTAACGAGCTTCTCCGCTCTTGTAGTGAGATTTTAAAATAAGAAAGGAGCTGTAAGTCACTCTCAAGTGAGCATGTTTCTCGGATTCTTACCGTCAGCTCGTGCACCAGGTAGACAATATTTGTGTTTTGGAGAAAATGGAGTCGTGTGTGTATGTGCGTATGTAATTTCAGTTCGAGAACATGCTGGACTGATATTTTGTCCCAGTGTATATTAATTCTAAATCGTTTTGGGCAGATTTTGTCGGATAAAATGACTGAGGATGCCAGAAAACGTGTTCGCCAGATCCCAATTTAATTCAGTCACTCAGACGCGGAAGTTTGAGTGTGGGGACCAGCGTGTAGCTCGCTCGATCAGTGACGACAAGAACTTGCTAAATGAGAGCAGGGTCTGGGGAAGGAGTTGGCTGAGGGGGGGTGCCGGGCTGTGGGGCGAGTATCAAGTAAAAAAGGGGTAACTTCCCGCAGGTGTACTGGTACACGTCGTTACGAACACCTGCCTTATCTGTGACTAACATTTGGCGGTTGCACCGAGCTATGCTGTGAACGCAGCCATGTGCTCTTGGGGAATCAAAATCGATTTGGATTAATCATTGCTCTCAGAAGAGGAATGTTTGGCTATCTGCTACTCTTTTATTCTTAATGCTGATGGTCATTTTGTTGATCTCCGTCTCTGTCACAGCAGATATTGTTACTCTCGTATGTGTGAGCGTGCATATTGGCACTGATGCAAAAATTTGTATTATCATTTAACCCCATCCCCACTCACACACACACACATACACACACACGCACGAACAAACACACCTGACTCTCTCATTCTGTGTATGTATGTATGTACGTGTGTATGTCTATCCTCCAAGGAAGTGTGAGAGGATGCTAGTGTAGTATTGCTACAATTACGTAAAGTTGTATGTGGTACTAATGCCAAGGACATGTAAGATAATGGGTGTGCCCGGCCGTAGACAAGAGGGAGTGTATGTCTTGTTGACGACGGCGAATGAAGTGTGCATCGAGATGGGGCCTGTCGCATTTCCTCGTTTCAAATGCGATTGGTGAGAATCACCTTGAAAACAGGTATCTCATAAGATATGAATGGTTTAGAAGACAGGTAACTTGATAAATTATATATATATATATATATATATATATATATATATATATATATATATATATATATATATATATATATATATATATATATATATATATATATATATATATATATGGGTGTCTGGGACTTTCGGAAAGATAATTATGCTTAAGTAGAAGTGAATCATGTGCTTACGAAAACTTTGATCCTTTTTCACATACATTAAAAAGAATATCACGAGAAAGAGACGCCTAAAGAAACGTTTGCTTTTTAATTTGAAATGGAGAGATGTGAAGGATGTAACTGTGCAGAGGTTTTCTTTTTGTATATTATTATCTAAGTCTTCATTTGTCTCGTAAGATGAAAACGTTTAACCTCTTTGCAACACAGAGCAAGAGTTGTAGGTATGCAAGGGGAGAGACATTTGATTTGGTGTCGTGTGACCATAATCATAAAAATTCCTTATGTGCCTCGAACGAACGAAAAACCGAAGTCGAAGAAGAAGGAAAGAAAATTGATGGCGGTTGGTAAGAGGGTGCTGTTGAGAGGACTACCAAAAAGACAGGTATAAAATAGGTTCTCAACAGGTAATTCAGATCATTTACGATATTTGTAGGAAATAGAATGGGAAACTGGCATATTATTTACAGTTTATGTTTCAAGAGAGTATGTTTTAAAGTTAGATCGTTGGAAATTATTTGCTACAGCTCAGATTTAAAAAAAAAATAAATAGATAGGCAAAGAGAGAGAGAGGGGAGTTTTTTTTCCAACACAAGCCATAAAGCTAGAACGCTCACAATCATCGCTAGGTGCAGACTTTGAAAACGACGTGGGACGAACCTTCATATCAAGGGCAGCAAGACATAACATCTTTCTTTATCTGTATGTGTGTCGATCTATCAGAAACTTTCTTCGAGCCTGAACTGTAATGAAGCTCTCTCTCTCTCTCTCTCTCTCTCTCTCTCTCTCTCTCTCTCTCTCTCTCTCTCTCTCACTTATCATATATATATATATATATATATATATATATATATATATATATATATATATATATATATATATATATATATATATATTCACTATATGTAAAGTGTATATCTATATATAAATATTTGCATATTAGTCCCGTGTCACGTGTTCTCTGATGGATAAGTGTACCGAAGTCTCTCTCTCTCTCTCTCTCATATATATATTTGTGTATAGATATATATATCTCATATATTCGTTACTCCCTTTTCATATGTTCCGTGATAAATAAGAGTGTACCTAAGTCTCTCTCTCTCTCTCTCTCTCTCTCTCTCTCTCTCTCTCTCTCTCTCTCTCTCTCTCTGTCCAGTGATGATGAGTGTGGAATTCCCATTAGTGGAATGAGGATCCGTATGTATTTTTCCTTACTACCTATAACCGATATCGACGCATCCTGGAGCGATTTGCGAGTAATCAAGGAATGCTGAAAAGCTCATTAACTTCAGTGAGAGAGAGAGAGAGAGAGAGAGAGAGAGAGAGAGAGAGAGAGAGAGAGAGAGAGAGAGAGAGAGAGAAAGGAGGTTGAAATACTGTACTAGGTTTTGTCTTGTGTACAGCTCATATTTTGAGAATGTAAATAAAAGGAATAGATAGATCAACTTTATTATTACATATGTTTGGAATATTTATTATATATATAATATATAAAAGAGAGAGAGAGAGAGAGAGAGAGAGAGAGAGAGAGAGAGAGAGAGAGAGAGAAATTCCTGGACGGAAATTGGAAACAGTAATTACTGTCATCTTTTCTTTTTCTGTCGTTTTTTTTCTTTGCACTGGGGAGTGGCTTCCTTGCCTCATTTGCCGATCGGAGGAAAAAGAGAGAGAGAGCGAGCGAGCTCGATGCTAATATTTTTAATCTGCTTTGTTAACTTCGTAATTCCATGAGGCTTGTTTCTGTCTTCAACTATCTTGCCTCTTGCTACGACTCGTTGCTTTCTTCTCACTCTCCAGCTGGTGTATTATTATGGGTGTTGTTGTTCTATGGTTGAACTGCCTTTATGCCAGTATGGACTCTTGCTCATAGAGCATCCCGTAAGAGTCATTCATTTATTTGAGGTGATAAAATCTTCACAAAAAATGAATAAAATTGTTAATTTGAAGGTGAAAAAAATGGTCACCTAACAATAGGGACTGACTGATTGATTGGAAATTATCTGCCATGACTCTACCCAGGGAATTTCAGTTCCAGCACAGAGTGGCCTCAGTCCAGCCTTGCTGTTTTTGAGAGGGACGTGGGGTGGGAATGCACTTCATAATTATGGCAGATGACCGTTCTAATCCTTCCGACTACCTTCTTGTTTCCTTATGCTCTGTTACTGCAGAAATATATGAAATTTTGCTCAACTCTTACTTCCTGAAACACTTTGAATCTAACGTCTTTTGAGGTTGGGTTTTTTTTTTTGGGGGTGGGTGGGAGGGGGAGAATCCGGTATGGCTTTGACACTGCAAGATCTACAGGTGATCTCTCCTATATCACTGTTGTTTGGTCATCTGTGCCAGGCTTCTTTTGGTCACAATCAATCTCGCATTACCCTCTCTTCATCATTTGTCGTAGATGTACTGTGTAGAGCTGTAAATACTTTTCTTGAGTTCGCTTATTGAAACCTGATGTTGGGCGTACTCGTTTTTATTTAGAGTAATACTTGAGGGTTTTATCTTTTGCTTTCCTTCTAAATACAACTGAATATTTAACCGTTCAGTCCAGTGATCCAGCCGTTATTTCTATTTTTTATCAGTAGCGCCGCTCTTACCTCATTTTTTGGTCTCCGTATCCGTGATAAGGTGGCGTCTCCCCCGCCCCCCACCTCTCTCTCTCTCTCTCTCTCTCTCTCTCTCTCTCTCTCTCTCTCTCTAGGTACTATTTTGGTGGTTGTTCCATTGATCTCAGGAAGAGATTGCCTCTTCCTATCAGGCGACCTCGTAGTACCTTTCAGTACACTTTCTCCTACTTTTTATTCTACGGAAGTCAGTTATCTCGGATTACCAAGCTTTGGAGTTTTCTTCTTTCCCTTCACTTCTCATGTTTTCTTCCTTCTCTTCACTTACGTATTCTTCAGGCCTTGGTTTGTAAAGGGTATCAAGTTGCTCTTCCAATTAACCTTTTTACTTCACTCTTTTATTGGTGACAGTGTAGAACACATAGATAGATTGATAGATAGATAGATCTGTAAAAGCATCGTCATATCTACAGTTGTCTCTAACTTTTGGAATTTGGTCTGATGCAGGTCTTTATATCTCATCTGAATTACATGAGGCTTAGTGCCTCATGGGAATCGCTATTTTAAACTCCCTGGCCATATATTTTGCAGCTGTATAATTTTCTTCCATGTTTCTGACGTATTTAGGAGTTTATTCCAGAACTGACGCCCAAAAACACCACAGGCCTCATGAATATTGTATGTCTGTATGTATGTATTTATGTATGTATGCATTTGCAAATTAAATGCATACCTGTTTTACAGCACTGTGAGAGGTCTCACTATCACTTTACTTGTATTGTGTTTTTTTTTGTTTCATTATCACTAAGCGTTACTCCTCCATTATTGTTCTTATACCATTGATCACCAATCATAGTTAAAAGAAGGCAGGAAAAGTTTTATGAATCTAAATCTGCAATAGCTGGTTGTTGTGACCTATGTTCTTCCTTATACTTGCATTTTGAAATTTTCCAAAAAAAAAAAAAAAAAACGCGAAATTTCATGGTCCAATTGATGTCCTATATCGATCAAATTTTCGTTGTGACGTTACTCGTTCTCTCGCAGTTGACGAACTGCAATAGATAGATACGATGGTGCGTTTAGGAGCATGTCATTCCACAGTAGTCGCTGATTGGTGGTGGCCCGTAAAAGACATGATTTTTAGCTGCGTGTGTTGACATGAAATGATTGTTTTAGTTGCGTATTTTGACATGAAAGAACTATTTAGTTGCGTATATTGACATGAAATGACATTTTTAGTTATGTATATTGACATGAAATGACGTTTAGTTGCCTATTCTGACGTTAAATGACTTTTTTAGTTGCAGATGTTGACATGAAATGACTTTTTAGTTGCATACATTGATACGAAATGGCTTAGTTGCTTATATTGATATGAAACAACTATTTTAGTGGCATATTTTGATATGAAATTGCTTTTGCAGTTGCGTATATTGACATAAAATGACTTATTGAATTTTTGTAATGAATTTAATATTGGGGCGAACGCTTACCAAAATGAACAGATTAGATACTAGACTTTATTGTTATTATTCATGGGTAGTTACGGTTTTATGAAAATATTCATCAGCATGTAGTGGGCAATCCCCGTTAACCCTGTTGCTGCAAACTGGCTGTCGTCCTTGTGATGCCACGAATAAGCATTGGAAGGTTTTTTTTTTTTTTTTTTTAGGAAATTTCTCTCTCTCTCTCTCTCTCTCTCTCTCTCTCTCTCTCTCTCTCTCTCTCTCTCTCTCTCTCTTTTGTGATTTTTTTAGCGGAGTATGACTTTTTTTTTTTTTAGAAATATCCAATGATATAAATTTTAATGGTTGTTTATTTTTCTTTTTTGTTTTCATGGATGTGGTCCACACTTCTAAAGGAGGCCATATAATTTATTATGAACATAGTTAAAATAAAGCTTCATCTTGGAAACAAGCATTAGTGTAGGTTTTATAATGTTCTATTTTATTTTTTTGTGCTCGGTTTTAATTTTTTATTCGTAATTCCTTGAATACTGAATTCAATAAATACTAACTTTAACCATCTGACAATATCAATCTGTAACCACAGTTTTGTGTTTTTATTTAGAAATTGTTTTCAAGCGCATAATTCCTCTATTTAGAACATATTGCTAGTATGTGACTTTATACATACATAGATCATTTTTGCGTTCAGTTTTAGAAATGATGTTCGAACAGTTTTCCAAGAGTAAATGAGAAGCCAGAAGTAGGGAGAAATGAGATAGAAGGAGAGGCAAGGGAGAGGTGAGAGAAAAGAGTGTGTGTGTGTGTGTGTGTGTGTGTGTGTGTGTGTCAGTTTTGAAATTCATTCAGAGAGGGGTAGAGAAATGGGATTTCGTACAAAGAAATTATGAGTTTTTTAAACTGGGAATGAGATGACAACCGGTAGATGGAGGACATAACTTAGAAACCATTATTATTATCCGGATATAGTGGCTCTTTTGGTTACTTCACGACGCCCATTGTTATGCATGTCTTTCTTTCCAGACGTTTCATTCGATCTGAATTCGACGAATCCTTGTTACGAATACAGAAAGTCGTTTATAAGATTTGAAATAGTTTTTCCGATGCTTCAGTCGAAACAAGAGCGAATGTAATTCGCGAGTGGAAGTGACGTCGCTTCAAAGCTCTGGAACCTTTATGAATGTTTCATTCGAAACAAATTCGAGTTCATTTTACAAACAGACAAACGATGAGTAAATTTCAGATCAAAGCCGCCACTGACATTCATTACTGCAAGTATACTGTTTGTTTATTTACGGTCTCATGTTAAATGTAATGAAGTCCAGCTATTAATTGTGACAACTCGGTTCTGTTTTTCAGTTTTGGTCAACTGTAAAATTTACTAATATAGATACTGTATATATATATATATATATATATATATATATATATATATATATATATATATATAATTATAAATATATTTATATGCATATATATAATATACAGTATATATGTATATGTATGAATGTGTATGTACGTACTGTATGTATGTGTTTAAGAGAGAGAGAGAGAGAGAGAGAGAGAGAGAGAGAGAGAGAGATGCAATGTCACCTACATCAAAGGTTTTGTAATATTCCCCAAAAAAAAAAATCGGATTCATTGTACTGCTCGAGAAAAAAAAAATAAAATAAACGGAAAAATTTCCCGTTTTGCAAGGGTAATGACTCAGTGAATTACCTGGGACCTGAGATTGGGCCACCGGGAGGGAAATTGGAAACCCCAGGACGAACTCTGAACCCAATGCCCTCAGGGGTGTTGTGGGAGAGGACATTTTTTTTCCATCTGGCATTCACACCCAACCCGTCCTTCCCCATTCATCGTAATCTCTGCTCAAAAGACTTAGTAGGAAACGTCGTGCAAGAGCGAAGGAGGAGGATGAGGAGGAGAAAGAAGAGGGCAAGCCACGTGAGAGGGGCAAAGGGCAAGAAGTGGATGAGGAAAGACGCTCCTTAGTACTTATCATCACTCCCAGTCAGTCTCTGACTGACTGACTGGGTGTCAGATGCTGCTGCGTCCTTTCAACGCTTCTTATTTTCTCACAGTATGTGAATGCGTGCGTTTGTTCGCCGAGTGGGTGACTGGCCTGAACGAACACATCACACAACATTTGCTTAGTTGCTCTCAGAGCGGTTCTCTCTCTCTCTCTCTCTCAGTTCCTCCCCCAACTATCCCCCAGCCGGGCCGACCCAGCCAACACACACCACGCGTGTAGACCGTAGACGTATTCCCAACCAACCACATTACCCAGCGAGATCTGGCACTGGCAACATATGCGGTGTCTGCGTGAGGCAGGCGACAGCAACGGCGGCTGTACAGTAGTAGCATTAGTAGTAGAAGTAGCCGTAGTTGCAGCCGAGAGAGAGATTGAAGATCCCAGTTTGTGCCCATAGCCTTTTCCCATTCTCAGAGAAACTCACACACTCCATGAAAAGGATTTAATGTGAAACACCGAGTTTTGTGACGATTCAAGACGACGTGGCGACATAGATAAAGATAAATCAGTGCTTTATTTTACAGTCATGATAGTGACCGAAAACTGTGTTTTATTGTTGTCAAGTGATGATATTTACATGGTACAGTGAAGTGTTTGCTGAAAATTTGCCGGTTAGGGCGAGAAGACGAAGTATTTAGGCCAAATCGCTGGTGATTTGGGGGGGATTCCGTTGATAGTTGTGGTTAAGCTGCAAGAAGTTCTGTTTTCTTTATTCGTGTCAAAACGGAAACGAGTGTTGATCGTGTTATTTAGAAAACTGGAAAAACTGAAGGGGTCTTTGCCATTATTGTTATTATTAATTAAAATAATTGCGAGAGGAATATCATTCTCGTAACTTGTTTGCTTAATTGTGACTTAGAACATGAAATCGACCGTTAATGTGCCGGCAAAACATGTGATCAAATGAGTGGTACTAGTTTGTGGTGAGAAGCTTATATCATGATTATTTAATTCATCAGTTTTTGTAAAAGTCCAGCGACCCATTTCCAAAATGCAGATTCAAGTTAAAGTGGGGATACTTGTCGTGGTGGGGATACTCCTGATCGTGGGGAGTATCATTTTCCAAATGCAGTTTGACAAAATGTTCGATAAGATTTTGTCCAGTAAACTGGTTCTGCAGCCCGGTTCCAAAACGCTGGAATCCTTCAAGTCGCCGCCAGTACCGATATTCATGCAGTTCTACTTCTTCAACGTCACCAACAAAGACGACGTGGTGGACAAGGGCGCCAAGCCGGTGTTGCAACAGGTGGGTCCTTACACATACGCCGAGAAGCAGCTCAAGTATGACCTCTCCTTCGACGACGAGGCCGGGACAGTGACTTACCTTCAGAACAAGTCTTTCGTCTTCAGACCCGAATTGTCGGGGGGCCTCACGGAAAACGACAAGATAACGACGGTCAACGCCGTCATGATGTCCGTCGGAGTTAAGTTCGCAACTTTACCTGACGCCGTCAAGGCCATTGTCGAGATCCTCTTCAAGAGGTTTCAGATCGAGCCTTTCATCACGAAGCCTGTCGGGGAGCTCCTCTTCCATGGGTATGACGAGCCTTTCTTGGCACAGCTGGGTAAGCTGACCAAGAAACCAGAACACCTGAGGGGAAAGTTCGGTTTCTTCTACCCGAAGAACAACACCCACGGAGGGTATTATACCATCAAGAGTGGCGTCCAAGGCATGGAAGATTATCAGGACATCGTTAGCTGGAAAGGAAAGCCGGTAGTCGATTTCTGGAAGGAGGATATGTGGGGAGGCAACACTTGCAACATGATCAACGGGACATCAGGGAATCAGTTTGCAAGGCCCGTCTCCAAACACAAGCGCCTTGACCTTTACACCGCAGAGTTGTGTCGGTCTATTTTCGCTGTATTCCAGAAGGAGGTGACCCACGGTCCGATGACCCTCTACCGATACGTCCTTCCAGACTACCTCCTGGCGGACACACCTGACAATGAGTGTTACTGCGTCGACGATTTCACCTGCCGAGCATCCATGATCGACGTGTCTCCTTGCAGAGAGGGTGCTCCAGTAGTCATGTCGACACCTCATTTTTACCAAGGATCATCCCAAGACCTGACTTACGTGGAGGGACTGAACCCAATACAGGAGGAACACGAGACTTACCTGGACATCGAGCCAAACACAGGTGTAACCTTCCGGGCTGCCAAGAGGATCCAGCTGAACATGGTTCTTCGTCCGTACAGTGAAATCCCCTCGTTCGGCAATGTCCCAGAGGTCATCCTTCCGGTCCTCTGGGTAAATGAGAGCGCCGTGGTGCCCTTGGAGCGTGCCTATGCATTACATCGCACTCTTAACCTTCCCTTCACGCTTGTCAAAGTGGCGACGGGCGTCCTAGTCGCTTTGGGTGTGGTACTGATCCTGGCAGGGCTCATCAAGTTGGGGCTGTTAATGAGGCACAAACACCGATTGAAAAAATCACCGACGGCCAATAACAGAGCCCAGAATGACAAAGAGAAAGAAAAACACACGGTTCTGAGCGAAAAACTCAATTCAGCTAATTATAGCTGAATAACATAGCTGTGATTGATACCCCACATTGGGGAAGAGATAAACTGTGCCATATTTTGATACAAAGAATGAATTGTAGTTCCTAAAGGACAATTTATAGTGCGAGATAAAACGACAAAAATATGAGTGATTTAATCATTGGAATTGACAAAGGAGGATAGACTTTGTGAACTCTTGCATAGAACTTCTGAAAGTTGTGCATTAAAGACTTTTCAGTCGTGAATGAAGAGACTATGTTTAGTGAAGCATATTAAAACCAGTTTTTAATCTTTTAAGATTTTCTTTTTTAGCTAGATCCATAATTGTGAGACTGTCCATAGTTTCTTTGTTTTGACGTGCCTGCAAAGGCGCTCATGCAATGCAACAATGCAAGAATATTTGCCCTGTAGTGTGGAAGGAACAATACTCAAGAATAGAGAACCATTACTTGGTATTGGTATGGTGTCTGTGTGTTGTAAGAATTTTATTTATTATTTATTGTTACATAAACATGATGTTTACTGTCGCTGGATGGAGATGCCACTTTATATGTATTTGTGTACTACTTTATTTTGTAATTGTTCATAGATGAGGTGTTACAAAAAAAAAAAGTCCAAGCACTCATATGTCGTTTCCTCCATTTCATGTACCAAAGGTTGTCGTTTTAATGTGAATGATACCAAAAAAGTGATAATGACAATAATAAAAAACATTGAATTAGAACAGTTTTAATTTTTTTAGCATTCCACATCTATCTCTGGGTTCAAGATTTTAAAAATGTGTTAAAAAGACTAAGAAAATGACGTTGATAATACTAATGACTGAGTTTTAATCAAAGCTAAATGGTTTTTTCTATTCCGTATTGTTTGAATAGATGCCTCAAGGTAAAAAAAATATTCTCTTAGGAAAATTATTAATGGTAATAATTTTAAGGGATTTCTGAATAAAAGCATAAAAAAATCATTCTGCATTTAATGATCATAGTAAATACATTATGAATTGAAAAGAAGTTTAGAACATATTGCAGGCATAGTATCATCAGATAATGAGTCAGAACTTACTAGTTAAGAAAAGAACCGGAATACGTTTCTAAATGGAATATTCTTCAGAATTGGTAGAAGATATTATGTGTAAAACAACAAGACTTTTAAAGAAAAAATAATGACAGTAACATACTGAACGTATGAAATGATCATTATGATAATACTTGAAAGTATGATTGTCTAAATAATATACTTTAAATTTTAATTATCAGTCTAAATAACATACTTGAAAGTATAAATATCAGTCTAAATAATTATAAATAATGAATTATACTTAAAAACTAATGAGTCGTAAAGAGTAAACATAGTATGTATTGAATAATATATTTATATTGATTTGAGCTCACCTGTTGAAGTATATATATCTTTCAAGAATCTGAAAGTGAGCTCTGAGTTTTTGCATTTTAGTTCAAAACCAAAACCTACTTTAAATTATTTACTAATCTAAAAAAGATTAACTAAAAACAGAATGTAAATGTTTAAAAAATGAGAATTTAAACTGAACAGTCAAATGGACGAACGCTAAAGTAATAATATTAACCAATGGAACATAAGACAAATGTCATTAACACTGTCTTAATAGGTTACTATGAAATGGATATGAAGTATGCAGCAGATCAGCATGAGCTATGAATATAGTTTTAAAGGGAAAAGAACATACAGGCAGGATACCTGTTGGATGATTTCACCCCTGTTGGATGGGGGAATCACCCCGTCTACCCTCTTACCTGTGTTGATAAGATCGTTATTGAAGTTGATAGCCAAAGATGTCATAATTGATCTCGGAATTGCATTTAAAGTTGAAGATAGATTTGAAATGGTATCTTGGAGAAATGACATTTGGCATCACATCGAATTCAGCAGAAGACAGATCTATTAACTTGTCTAATTTCTTTTTGAATAGGGCGTCCTGGTCGATCTGTTATTACTGACGTTCACCCAGGAAGTGAATTCCACAGGTTAGAGACTGAGTGCAAATGATGAATCACGAGGAGCAATCTCGCTCAGACGCAGATATCGAGTGAGGGCAGACGCTGTGGAACACCGTATATAGAATTGTTATGCGGCTGAAAGGCAACGGTTATGTCCACATTTAATGGACACTGTGAAGGTTGAACGTCACTGTCGTTCTAAATGGGGGCTGGCTAGAAGAATGAAAAATGAGAAATAAGTTTTTGGAAATGAATTTCTGTTGCATTCAAGAAAGGTATCTCGAAGCAGTTATGATGACAAATGTAGAATTTTAACCTTAGGTATATTGTCAGCTATGCGGATAACCTAAAGACGTGATAATATCTGAACAGCTGATGAGACTTGAGAAACGAGGATGTGAAAGTAAATAAACAGGAAATCAATATGGGTATGGAGAGCGTGATTCAAATTTCGTTAATGGAGAAACCAAAGGGACGAGCAACCTTATACCTTTATGAAGTCCAGGTCTGATGTAAAAAAAAATATAACATTAATAATAAATAAAAACAATTCAGAAGCGAAAGACTCGCCGAAATGATTTATCACAAAATATATCTGACAGCTCAGAAATAAGGAGATTTTTTAGACATTTGGATAAAACAAATTCAAAATATTCAATAATAATAAACAAAACAACAGAATTTTTTTTTTCTACAAAAGTAAATACCGGTACAGGGACTTGGATGCAATGGACAAAAATGGTGAAAATATGATCTTGGTAGAATTTCATCTCATGATTATACAAATGTATTGCTGGTGTGCATTAGTAATTCAAGCATGATTTCGAGAAATAACGGGAAATCAGTTAATTTCCTGTGTACATTAACCAGCAACGTTTTCCATATTGTAAATGAATAATTGTTTCAGAATGGAACCCAATGATTCTTTTTCAGATGCTGCGATCTCTAGTACATGTGTTCTTTATGGACCGGAATCGAACGATAGTCTTAACGGCAAAGATAACTTCATCTTTCAGTCTCATCAAGAACTCATTAAAATCTTTAGAGATAAGTGGCAGCCTTATCTTTTATTTTGTTAAGAACTGCCCAAGAGAAACTTTGGACCCATTCAACGGATTAGGCAAAAGTCTTGAAGATAACGAGAACAGCTTCAGTTCGAAGACGAGAAACCCAACTTAGCGTTATCTGGCAAAGTGGCAGAGCTGATAAGAGATAAGAAAAATATGAAGATTTTTCTGTCTTGCGGGAAAAGAAAATGTAAATCATAATTTCATTATTAATTGGACAGTGGAGTAAATATAAATCTTTGGTCTATTCAACTGATGATACCAAGACAACGCACATACACACACACATATATATATATATATATATATATATATATATATATATATATATATATATATATATATATATATATATATATATATATATAATGAATGTCTGGCTTTTACTTTAATCTGACAAGTTCTGTGCTTTTAAAAACCAACAAGAAAACCATTAATACGACAAAACCAGATATTTTGATTGACAGTACTTCATTCCTGTCCATAATAAGGTACTGCCAGTCGAAATATATGAGCCTTTTACACACACACACACACACACTTACAAAAACACACATTTATAACATATGCATATTATATTATATCTACTGTATATACATATATATATATACACACACATATACGTATTAATGTATTAATGTGGTTGTATGTATGTGCTTTCATAATTGTGTATTTACCTAAACATTGCGTATTTTCTTATAGGTTTTCTAAAAAACACCAAATAGGTTTTAAACAAAGAGAAAGTAGTGATAATATTCGTTTCAGTATATGATTATATAGACTGTCTCAATGAATATGCAAGTAAGAACAAACTAGCACATTTGTTTGTGGATATATGTGTATTTCTTTTAGAGTTCATTATATATATATATATATATATATATATATATATATATATATATATATATATATATATATATATATATATATATATATATGTATGTATGTATATATATGTATGTATGTATGTATGTATGTATGTATGTTTTCTTGTAGACAAATGTATACATGCACAGACATTTTATATAAATTACGATCCTAACAAACACTTCAAAGAAGAAAACTTATCTAGTTTCACAAAGTTCATTGTCGCCCTCATTAAAATATTGTATAAAAACTGACTACATAATTGTAAACGAGGTTAAGAACATGCAGCACGAATAGAGAGAGAGAGAGAGTGAGGGAGAGGGAGAGAGAGAGTTCCACTTGCTCAGTTGTTTTAATTAAGTCTTTAGAAAGCAGAGCAATTGTAACAGCGCTCTCATAAAGGCTTAAAAGATTCGTAGCCTGAATGTAAGAGCGCTTGTCTAGATCACTCTGTTTTCAGTATCGTCTTGAATTGCGGATTTTATTGAGTTTTTATATTACCATACTAAAAGTTAAGTAACACTATCTCGTCTTTGCTTGAATTAACGACCACCACTGGGTGGTGTTAGCGGTCATGAATTACGATAAGATTTAGTATTATGATAATATTTGATTTTTTACGATCATCATCCACTTCTTTAGTTTATGTTTACCGCACTGAATTGAATTACTGTGCGACCATTTTTTAGCTGCTGGGCAGTGTCAGGTGTCAACATTAAAAATTTTACGCAGGGTGGCGACTAAATAACCCTCGTTTCAAAACTTAGGCAGTGCCATAGCCTTCGTTCAATGACGTGGTGTTTGGTTTGACTTCCATTCCTTAAAGGCTACTGAAGAACTACCGCCGTGGATTACTCAGTTTTTCGACTTTGTTTATGCATTCATTTTTAAATTCATAGGCTCTTTTTGTTATGTATTCACTGACAAACGCACACACACAATGTATATATATACACACACATACAGTATACACACAAATAGGTACACGCTTTTTCTGACGCATATATATATATATATATATATATATATATATATATATATATATATATATATATATATATATATATATATATATATATATATATATATATATATATATATATATATACACTGATCACTTTGTCTGAAACATATTTTCGATAGCCGGTGTGATCTCGTAGCTTCCATATTTCTCAAATTTTTGTAATATGATTTCCAGTGAAATCCTGGAATCCAAGGATGGAACTAAATGGAAAAATTTCTTTTCCCAGGTAGGATTCAAACCCACACAAAGTTAAGAAAATGAGATTGTTGCCAGCCCACCCACTGCGATGGCCAATGATTTTTCAGTAGATATGTATATACATCTATTGAATTCTCATACATTTTTACCGAAGTTGAAATGAAGCCATCCTCAACATCAAAATACAGTGTTCAGCATTTTTAATTTGCAGGCTGAGATGTATAGACTCTACTGGCCACCTTCCCTGTACTCTATATATATCATTATATAAACCAAAGACACTAACCACTTCATTATATGATTGATTAAGACTGGATTACTTTGAAAAATGTATGCAGATGAATATTTTTATCCTTCTTCACAGTAGGTGGGTTATCGGTTACTTCACCCTTTCTTTTGTGTGATGGCTGGAATCCCACCAGGAAAGGAAGAGTTTCATTTGTTTACAGTTATGATTGAAGGTTGTCAGGGAAACGATTATATATATATATATATTTATATATATATATATATATATATATATATATATATATATATATATATATAATTGGGCTTACGGTAATTTCATCCTTTCTGTTGTGTGATGGCTGGAAGATCTTCATGTATTTACAATTATGATTGAAGATTTCTATGGAAACACTTGATACATACATATGTATATACATACATACATTATATATGTATATATATATATATATATATATATATATATATATATATATATATATACATATATATATTTAGTAATATTTAGCAATAGGGCTTTACCTCGTAATGAGTTTCTGTGCAAAATATTTTCCAGAACATTAGTTGATTCATACACCTAAACAAAGGGCTTATGAACAGAGCTTTGAACTCATTATACATTCCAGATCAGTTTTGCAGAACCTGTCAGTCTTCACGGATACCACGGCTCTTTCACGCCATCTGTCCAGCCCCTTCGTATCGTCTTCT
>NC_089750.1:52567296-52577296 GCF_040412425.1 Macrobrachium rosenbergii
GAAGGTGGCATAGGATGTACAAAAGAAGCAGAGGAGAAGTATCCGTGATAGCCAAGGTTAGCATGTTTGATGAAACCGTTGAGCCAGCTTTTCTTTTTGGAAGTTAAAATTGGATGTTAATGCATAAAAAATAAAAAGAAAAGGAGGTGACGTTAAGATTGTGTTGTTTAAATGCTATAAAAAGAATTGAAAGGATGAAGAATATGGAGATACGTTAAAATGGTAAAAAAAATTACCATTAATGAAACGATGAATCATTGTGTTTTGAAATTTTTCGGTCTCTCGTGGAGAAAATGGGGGATTGTATGTAGGTGAGAAAGGTATTATGATTCGGAATTAGTAAGTAAACAAGGAAAGGAAGACATGGAAAGTGCTGGCTACATGGACCTAAAGAAATATTGGAAAAGAAAGGCCTTAGTATTAAGGAACCACGAGTATGTGCAATTATAAACCACTTCCTGCAAGAGTGGGCGCTTCAAGTGTTGACCCTCTATTTCTCAAAAAGTCTCTTGGGATGAGGCTGCTAGCCCCATGCCCTTATCCATCATGCTTGCAACCCACTTCGGCCATATACTGTTTAAATCCTAGAATATAAGATATCATGTGAAAAATTTATGAGTCTGAGTCCATGCTCGTCTATTGAAGTTTAAGTGAAGGTATATGGAATGGCAACAAATTTTAGATGATTTTTTTTTTTTACTGCTGTAGCGCATCTGTTATTCAGTATTGCGTGAATGAATGGCGCAATGACTGCTGTCTTCTTTTCTTTGAAGTCACACTTTATGGGAATTAACTTATTGCCGATATGAAAAGTAAAGTATTCATTATACATATATATATATATATATATATATATATATATATATATATATATATATATATATTATACATACATGTACACGCGCCCATATGTGTATATATACATATAAAAATATATGTATATATGTGTGTCCTATCAATGAAATTAGCTCTACATATATATCTCTCTCTCTCTCTCTCTCTCTCTCTCTCTCTCTCTCTCTCTCTCTCTCTCTCTCTCTCGATATATATATACTGTATATATGTATACACATAATTATATATATATATATATATATATATATATATATATATATATATATATATATATATATATATGCTTGTGCATAAAAGAAGGATTGAGATCGTGTTAATATTACTGATTGATTCAGTCAAGTTAAAACTGATACCTGCGAATCCATAATCAAGAAGGGCTCATGCATTCAATGCTTTCATTAGTTAATGCTTCTTGGGGGAGTGAATTAGAGTTGGGGGTCGACAGTGGAAAATGATAAATAGATAATGGTTTTACAGATCCCTTCCGTAATTGTAGGTTAATGCTCATGTCTAGTAAGTTTAGATTTATAGTCACGTTATTTCATATAAGACAAGTCTTTCCAGTTGCAAGAAAGTAGACTACTTTTGTTGTTTGTTTTTGTGGCCAATTTTTGTCCTGCGTTCCTGCGTGGAGGTTGGTGGAGGATACAGTGAATAAATGCTAAATGAACAAAGAGAATGTAAGCGCATGCAAACGTTGTATAAGAATAAACCTGCTGAGCTATTATACTGTGCTAAAGAATTTTCTGCCTACATACTGATTTTGTTTTTAGCGTGAAGAGCTCCTCCTTTTACACCTATAAATTAAGTGAGTAGACCTTATAAAATTAATGAATAGATTGAAAAAATATCGATATAGATATAGAGGAGGAAAGACTAAAAGCGTTGCACACTGCAAGTATGAAATGAGACGTTTAGCGAGGGAAAAGAGGAGATTGGTTGAAGTGCTGGGTAGATCTACAGCTGCTCCACAATAGTGAATAGGCTCATTCATACTGAATACTACCAGAAACACGAGAACCAGCCGCACGATTTAAAAATTTAAAATTGAAAGGACCGATTGGGACTTTCTTCTCAGTGAAGACTAGCTGGGAAAAAGAGGAACTTAGTTAATGCTTAAATATGAAGAGGAGACCGTTTTAGAGATCAGTCTGTACCACGAATATTAAAATTAATAAAATACAAAAATCATTAACCTTTTGCTCCCAAGGTTAATGATTTTTGTATTTTATTAATTTTAAAATCATTAACCTTTTACTCCCAAGCCCCGCGTTCGATTCTCCGACCGGCCAATGAAGAATTAGAGGAATTTATTTCTGGTGATAGACATTCATTTCTCGCTATAATGTGGTTCGGATTCCACAATAAGCTGTAGGTCCCGTTGCTAGATAACCAGTTGGTTCTTAGCCACGTAAAAGTAAATCTAATCCTTCGGGCCAGCCCTAGGAGAGCTGTTAATCAGCTCTGTGGTCTGGTTAAATAAAGTTATACTTAACTTTTACTCACAAGGCCTATTTAAGCCTTCCTGCCCAAGAAACACCGATCTCTCGTTCTTACTACACTCCCAAGCTTCCCTCCTACTCTCTCTCTCTCTCTCTCTCTCTCTCTCTCTCTCTCTCTCTCTCTCTCTCTCTCGCTTATACACACACACACACACAAACACACAAAAAGGTGGATCGTTGTAAAATGCATAGTATCCCAAGAACCTACCAAAATATTGAAAGAGAGAGAGAGAGAGAGAGAGAGAGAGAGAGAGAGAGAGAGGATCGTTATGAATTATATAGTATCCAAATACTGTACGATATTTTTGAGTCAAGCAGAGAGAGAGAGAGAGAGAGAGAGAGAGAGAGAGAGAGAGGGAGAGAATCAAATTCAATCATAATCAAGGTCTTTACCTAACACGTGATTACCACCCTCTCGTGATCTCTCTCTCTCTCTCTCTCTCTCTCTCTCTCTCTCTCTCTCTCTCAGACGACTGTTGTGAATGGAGGTTCAATCACTTCAAGATCAAGATCAGAGCTCGCACTTTAAAAGACATAAATTACCTTATTCAGTGGGGCTCTTTATCCTGTTGGCTCTCACGGCGTTGTTGTCTTGGGATGTCGATTGAATGGGGCGGCTGCCACTCCTTCCGTAGCCCAGCGGCGGTTGTGGGAATTATCCATGTGGCTTGCTTTGTTGTGCATGTTCGAGCTGGCGGTTTTGCACGTTTGTGCATCCATTGACGGTTCCGCCTCTCTCTCTCTCTCTCTCTCTCTCTCTCTCTCTCTCTCTCTCTCTCTCTCTCTCTCGTGTATAAATCAGTTATCGCTGTGGTGCTTTATGAAGCACGTTTCATTGTTAACATATTTGTTGTGTGGCTTTTATAAACTGAATCATAATTTCTGTTTCCTAAAAGATGTTATTATTAGTTTGTAACTGTAGATGCGTCGACATTCTCAGGAGATGTTTAATAAAATTTACCAGTTTTATTTGTATGTAACAAGGTTGGGAACGAAAAATAAAACATTCATGGACATACAAATATATAGGTGTACGTTCATAATACACATATATATACACACTATATATATATATATATATATATATATATATATATATATATATATATATATATATATATATATATTTATATTTAAAAAATCACAGTAGATGCACGTGACTTCAGTGTAAAGGAATCCCACAGGAAAAGACAGGCAGAAGTTCAGTAGTACTGAACTTCTGCCTGTCTTTTTCCTGTGGGGCTTTATATATATATATATATATATATATATATATATATATATATATATATATATATATATATATACATATACGCATGCAGATAAGTTTATAATTTATACTCTTTTCCTTCGTTTGTACTTTTTTATACAAATGAATTATCATTACGTATCGTTATATACTGCCACTGACTGTATACTCGTACATGTAGACTACTTCTTTGACAGGTTTAAATGTATTACTTCCATGTTTTTAATTACAAATATAAACGTTAGTTTATTTTTTCTCTCATTCCCCCTTTTGCCATAGATATGAATCGACTTATTCGCACTGATTTTGGCGCTGCTCCGTATGTGGTTAACTATAAAGCTCCAACAATTAAACTTTATTACTAATGTATCTGTGTTATCATGACCGGTAGCTGTTGGTGAGGTAGTTTTGAAGAATCCAGGCGTTGCAGCTCTGGTGGTCCTCTGGGCACACTCTGGGACCCTCTTTTTTTTTCTTTCTTTTTCACTGGTCACATCGTTCTTGGCCTTGGAAATAAGATAGTTCACTACGTAGATGATGCAAGAGTTGTTTTATCCAAAGCAAAATGAAGTGTATGCTGTCCTTCATAGAAGGATCAGCATGTGGTGTAGTCAGTCAGTTATGAGGCTGAACTCTGGCAAGACGAATGGTAAATAGATTACTTGTATGGAACAGCTCCGTACCAGGATACCACTCCTTGTTTTTTTGCGCATAGGTAACACTGTACCTAGTGATTCTTGACAGTTTGATTATGATTTTTTTTGTATGTTTCTTCTGTTTCTCGTCATTTACTATATTTTTCTCTTAATTATTCACGTTCGCTTTATTCTGTGGCAGCTTGCTAAACAAAATATTGTGCGTTATAATGTGTTCCATTTCATAAAATATTTGTTCGTGAATACTAATACTAACAATTTGTTGAAAGTGGTATTTGCATCAGCAAACCTTGTTTACCTTCCACAGCGAGCTTGTGTACTAGCTCTGGTTCTCCGCCAGTTTGTCTGTTTGTTTACTGGATTATGCACAATGGTATGGATAGATTTTCACGAAAATTTTACTGAAGGTGAGCTTAGTAAATGGCAAGATCTGTTTAAATTTGGGAGAAATAGGAATGTAAATTTTCACCATTCAGGGGGATATTGGGCGAAGAGGAATCTGATTTTGGCCATATCTTTTAAATTGCATGAAATAGAGATTTCTTGGATGGCATACCTAGAGGTTAAAGGTCAAATAAGAATTCAGCCACAAGTTTTGAGCTGTCCAAGATAGATACGTAATATTTGGTATGCATGATTCATAGATAATTCCAATGCTCAGAGTAACGTAAAGGTCAAATAAAGAGATCAAAGGTCAAAAGAGAATTTAACCTTGGGAATTAACTTTTAAACAATGCAGTATAGAAATTTTATGTGTCATTCATAATCCACCATTGATGCCTGTGTGCAGAGCAAGGTAGTGCTATAATTATAAGTCAAGGGTATATAAAGAATACAAACTAGGAGATAACTTTTGAACGTTATGAGAAAGAGATTTCAAATTCGGCATAAAAATCCACTGCCGTTGCCAGTGTGCGAAGTAAAGTCTAGGTCACTGCCAGGTTCATTATTAGAGGCCTGAGGCAATATGTGGATTTAAAGCATGACCATACCTTCTATACAATAGAAAACAATGCCCATCTACATAGCTATGTTAGGCTAAAATAAGAATTTAACCTTGGCCATAAAATTTGAACTGCATGAGATAGAATTCATATTTGACAGGTGCAATCTACTAATGAAGTTGAAGTGCATACTGAAGTCAAGGTCAGGGTCATGGTCATACGTAGGGAATGAAGGGAGAGGAAACCTTGGGGAGGGATGGATTGGGTTTGGATTGCTCAGCCTTTGTGATGTGTAATGTGTTTCTCTTTGGCAGTAAGAGGATGAAACAGATTTCGAAAAAGACATTAACCAAGTCTGTTTACACTGTGTATAGACCAAACGTTTTATAAAGATGCGTAAGTTCTTCATGTGTAGCACAGATACAATAATTACAAAGGTCAAGACGGGTGCGTTGTCACCTTGCTCATCCCTTTTGAGTATCATAGTAATAGTTAATGTCTAGGACTTGGGATACTCGTCGAATCTTGCATTGGCTAAGGGTAGTGGAGAACAGTGTGGAAGTGCCCTCCTGAAGAAGGAGTTAATGACAGACTTCCTAGATAGTGCAAGTCACTGACTGTTTCCACTGGGGCAAAGTCTTGAGTCGGTTGAATTGTTGTACATAGTCATACCTAAGGTGCCCTGGGATGCATGGACGTTGAGAAAACGGAGGGACTATTGCTTTTGCTCACTCGCGTAAAACCAAGTGCAAAAGTCTTCTCAAAATTCCTCCGTAGTACATCAGTTTCTTCTTGGCGTTAAATCCTATTGAGCATATCGTTGATGTAGTGTTAATAAAATCTGCGGGCCTGTATCTATAATGCAGGCGTTCTCTTCCACAGCACCCTTATCGAAGTTGGCGACAAGGATATCATAACCGTAGTCTACCTGGTATATAGTTGGCTGGGGGCGTGGGGGCGGCGGTTATCCTTTAGTGCATGAGCTCTTAGCCGTGAGTGTGTTACACAGTATAAATGGGCTAGTGTTTTTGCAAGCGGAAGTAAAATTTGGATGATGACAGAAACCAAGACTCCTGACTGTTTGGCATTTTTCTTATTCCCCTTAGTCAAATGCGTATCTTTTGAGTGGTATCTCTTGACTGGCATCTGTTGAGTGGTGAGGGGCCCAGTAGTTGTGTGACACTGACTTTTTTCGTTTTTATACCCAAAACTAATTTCGAAGCGAATGAGAACAAGAATAAAACGCTTTGCGACTTTTCTATCAGTCATCTACGTCTTTATTCAGATTGCATTGAACATATGATTAATAGCATGATTCTTGCTTGGCTTTTTTTGTTATTTTGATTTTTTAGCAATATTGTAATTAGATGTTTGATGGCATTATATGAGGTGAGCAGACGAAATAAATTTAATTCCCCAAGATCCATCATTGACTAGGCATGTTCGAGCGGCTGTAGTGGAAATGATCCTGTTCCCAAGGTCAGATATAATAATTCTAACATTTTGAATCTGCTGTATACTAGATTAGAACTGCATTTGTGATTATCTTAATATATCTGGCGAAGAGAAGACAGTTACCGGGGAATTACTTTCAGAACTTAGGAATAATAATCATAATTATTAGACTATATTAGAATTATATTAGATTAGAATGATTTGACTACATTCCTTGGCACACGCATTCAGTTAGTCATCTTTCACCAAGGTCAGCCCCTATTTAGATACTATCTAATTGCTCATTCTTTCCTACTTACATTTTCTGCAAAAGTTACAATTATAGGTAGGTAGGTTTTGTGTCCACAGAATAAAATGTAATTGAAAGCTATGAAAAGTTAGGCTCAGTGAAATATATATATATATATATATATATATATATATATATATATATATATATATATATATATATATAGAGAGAGAGAGAGAGAGAGAGAGAGAGAGAGAGAGAGAGAGAGAGAGAGAGAGAAAATACATACACTTGAAAGTTTTTGATATTCACAAATATCACACCATAAATTTTGTTTAATATCCAATTCACTAGAACTCGGGAATAACTTACACCCAAGGAGACTTATGAATGATTAGCATTTCGTTACCAGTGGGATTCGAACTGCGGTCTCTTGATGGCTCAGTGGTCATAGTAACTGTACTTTCGTTGTTTCTCCACCAGGCAGCAGTTAGAATCTCACTGGCGACAGAGCACTTAGCTTTTGTAATCCCCTTTTGGTGTAAGTTTTTCCCCGAGGTATAGTGAATTGGGTATTAAACGAAATTTGTGTCGTAATATTATGATATCATATAATATATATATATATATATATATATATATATATATATATATATATATATATATATATATATATATATATCGTACATACATATATATAATATATATATATATATATATATATATATATATATATATATATATATATATATATCATACATACATATATATAATATATATATATATATATATATATATATATATATATATATATATATATATATATATATATATATATATATATATATATATATATATAATATGCATAAATAAAGGCAGTACCACGAAGGAAAGTGAAATGACGGAGTGGTGCTAGGCCTTTCGACGTACTACCTTTTACTCAGCAGACTGATAGAAATATAAAAATAAGCTTACAAAGAAAGCTCATATAAATGATAGATGGGGATTATAAAGGAAAATATGTACCTGGAATCCAACACAGTTGAAGAACTCGATTTCTTGATCCAAATACTGGGGACTGACAATGCGCAATGCTCGTATTTGGATCAAGAAATCGAATACATAAGAAAAATAGGGACAGATTTATGTTATCCTTCACAGATGCTAGATATTTGCTATAATAAACCCCACGAGAAGTTTTATAGTGAAAGTAACATGGAGAAAGAAACTCCTAAGAACTTTCTTAGCGTTCCTTATGTTAGTGCTTTTGAAACTATAAAATCATTGTTCAAATCTTGTAATGTCAACCTCGTTTTTTCCTATAATAACACACTAAAACGAATGTTAATAAAAAATAGCCCTAAGGAAAGCAACAATATAATATATGCAATTCCATGTGTGGACTGCCCTGCTTTTTATATTGGCCAATCCAGTAAGGATTTAGAAGTACGAATTAAGCAGCACAAATATTCTGTCAAAACTGGGCAAATATCCAGTGCAATATTTATTCATTTAAGTGAAAACTCTCACAGGATAAATTGTACTGAAATTTCAGTAATTGCCAGATCGCAAGATTTCTCTTCAAGAAATCTTTTAGATTCTGCTATTAAACAGCTTACTTCTAGTTGTAATTTTAACCGTAGCCCTGGCATGTGCTATTTAGACCCCTGTATTAGTAAAATGTTCAAGAATGACCTTAAAGATAAAAACTCTGACTTAATTACTAATTACTTACCTTATATATATTTTCTATGTATTCATATGTTTGATATATTTTTGTGTGAATATGTTCACTTTGCAAAAATTGTTATTGTTTACCATAAGGAGAATTATTGAGTTGTACTTTTATAAAATGTGTAATCAGCTTATTCTTTCCATGGTCATTTTTTGTTGGTCAATATCTTTCCCTGTGTAATGTATTAATTGATTTGTCCCTGCTTCCGACCTGCTGGGCCTGATCTTTTGTAAACCCTATAAAATATTTACCCCTGTTTTGGTAGGTCTACTAACTCTTCAGCTGTGTTGGATTCCAGGTATATATTTTCCTTTATAATCCCCGTCTGTCATTCATACGAGCTTTCTTTGTAAACTTATTTTTATATTTCTATCAGTCTGCTAAGTAAAGGATAGTAAGTCGAAAGGCCTAGCACCACTCCGTCGTTTCATTTTCCTTCGTGGCATTGCCTTTACTTATATATTCATCACGTTCCATATTTTTTTCATTTATAATTACAGTTATACATATACTTATGTATATATGTATGTATATATATATATATATATATATATATATATATATATATATATATATATATATATATATATATATTATATATATATTCCCTGCATAATTCAGCATACGAGAGTTTACAGTTTTGAAGTGAAGTAACTGAATGTGAACCATAAAAGGTAGAATAGTAAGTTAAGTACAATTTTCGGAAGTCGAATACAACAAAATAACATATTACAGCTATAGTAATTAGCCGAGTTCACGCATCTCCTTCGTCATTTTGTATTTACCGTGAACTGAATTCTAATTATGTAAGAGAGAAGAATATACTCAAAGAAATGAGAATGCCGTGGTATATTCACGTTTGTATTGTGTCATATGCTTGCAACGGTTAAAACGACGAGGCTTAACCCTGAGGTACTTGCATGGGAGGTTTTGCTGTTCACCTTGACTGTCCTTTAGCGCAATAGTTGTATAATACCAAGAAGGCACCTTTATTATTTTTGCCTTAAGGAACATAAAGGCATTTTATGCTACTGAGGCTTTTCCGTTGTTACTGACTTCGTTAGCAAGTCGGCCAGAGAATTTTCAACGGCTGAAACGTAACAGGGAGAAGAGGAGTAGCAGTGACAACATTAACCCGTAAATATAACTGCAATAACTCAAGCAAGATAAAATTAACAGTTATGTTAATATTTGTAAATGAGTATGTATATATATATATATATATATATATATATATATATATATATATATATATATATATATATATAAATATATATACATTTATGCATATATATACATAATTAAATATATATAAATATATATATATATATATATATATATATATATATATATATATATATATATATATATATAT
>NC_089750.1:52582296-52597296 GCF_040412425.1 Macrobrachium rosenbergii
AGCGCGTGTTTTATACATAAACATTTGCGTATTTACCATCACGAGGAAAAAAAAAAGTTTTGATAACCTTTTCTTAATCTTTCGGGCAAGCACTTGATATACTGTAAATAAAACACGAACTGGCAACTCATCAAGTTGGTGACCTGCGGCTACACAGAACAAGAGGCAAGTAATCATTGGTGTTCGGGTATTATCCACTCATTTTTTTCTGTGTACTCTGGCCAAACAGAGAGAATGATTTACTTCCGGATTGAAACAACAAGTGTGTTACTAAATTAAGGAAATAGAAAATCCTGTAAAAAGAACTTGATTTTTACCGAAATTTGAATTGATATAAAGGTTTTATGAAAAATAAACATTAGAATTAAAAATGGGTTTATTTTCAAGAGCAAAGTAACGTTCACAGTTAGTCACTCTCTCTCTCTCTCTCTCTCTCTCTCTCTCTCACACACATACTCACACACACACACACACACACACACGCACACGTACACGCACACAGTAATCCACATTAAATACCTCTCGTCAGTTGCTGCACCCAACCGTCTTGTCATAGAACATAAAAGTAGCAAGCCATTATTAATTTCCGTGTAGAGTTTTCATGAATAGTCAAGGGTTCTGTTTTGATTTGACTTCCATTCCATTTCTTTCTTTATGTTTTCTCTCTTTAAATCTTCAGCTGAAAACCCTTGTGGACAGAGTCAACAGGGCTATGAACCCACGAGGGGTCCAAAGGGAAATCACCCTGCAGAGAGAGACAAGTTATGGGAAAAGGTGACAAATAAATAAATAAATAAATACAAAGATAAATAAGTAAATAAATAAATACGCAACTAAATGAATAAATAAATATGAGGAATAGAAAATCATGTAACCCCAGAGGTTTTCAGTTGGTTTCAGGTCAGGAGATTTTTCTGGAAATTTGGTTCTGATAAAATCGGGATGATCTTCAAACCGTTTCGACACTGTTTTGGCAGCATTGTTTGGGAAAGCGCCACATATATTGGCTTTGGTTCCTCCATTGACGGAACCAAAACTTATAGAACTCCAGCTTAGTGGGAGCTGTTTATCCGTTCATTCATTTCAGTTGGCTCTGCAGGATCGCTGTCAGACATCCATCCTAAGGGTTGCATTATTCTACCGCTCCGTTTCACAGATATTTTGGTTATGCCGGGAAAGGACATCAACTTATAATCAATAAAACACCTTCTATGGTAAATCCTTTGCAGCGTCCCCTTTCTTTCCTTTTACTGTACCTCCATTCATACTGTATTCTTTCTTCCGTCATACTTTTCATCCTTTTCTAACAATTCTTTCATAGTGCAACTGCAAAGTTTTCCTTCTGTTACACCCTTGTAACCTTTTACTCTCAGGTTTTCTTTCAGCGCAGGCTCGTAGGTCCCAGCGCTTGACCTTCGGCCTGAACTGCATATTCTGTTCTGTTCTATAAAAGATTATTCACAAAAATATATCGCATTTTTTTTTTTAGATGACCAGCACCCTTAACCCTCGTTTACACTATATTTTTCCACTGACAGTATAGGCTACATGCGTAAGCCTATATGCACATTGGTTAATAGCATATGTATCGCTGATAGGAAAGTATGATACAGATGTAGGTCATTTTATAATTGTATAAACTGCTATTTATTAAGTTACTCCAATTATATCAGAAAAATAATGCAAGAGGTTTAAAAGTTTCAAAGGGGTGTGCGAGCGATCACCTGTTATCCCTTTTCTCCGTGATTGACTGGGGCTGGATTTTTCCCGCCACATGTGACGTCATCGGAAGAAAATTATATTTCACACGAATTTGTACCTGTTTTTCGTTTAAGCTTTCATATGAAAAATATTAGGGGTTACAACGTAATAAATATATTTAGTTTTAAGTGAAAAACGAGAAAATTAACCAATGCTATAAATGTTTTAAAACTAAAATTGTTTTATCCCTCAAGTGGACTCTTCATCGGTTTAATGCAGTGTCCGTCTCGAAATGCTCCGTACAAGTTCGCCTTTATTGAACTTTTCCTCTTGCATATTTATAGGTTTACATTCGTTGTGTTGTTAGTCTTTCGGAGAAGCGATATATTTCATGACGAACGAAGACTTCTGGAGAGCGCTGTCAGAAATTGTTTCGGTGATATTGTGCATATACAAATACACACAGAGTCTGGGGATTTGTTCCATCCCACCAGTTCGGGAGGTTGAATGATCGAGGCCATCCTCGTTGGTAATTCCGATTATATACATGTATATTCATATACATACATATACATACGCACAAACATTATATATGGTATGATATAAGCACTTATCAAATATAATTCTCATTGGATGTGAGTAAACCCCAAGATATACTGAATTCGATATTAATAGATTTTTGTGGCTTAATAATTGTGAGAGAAACGCGCACACAGTCACACACACATTTATGTAAATGTATATACTGTATATATATATATATATATATATATATATATATATATATATATATATATATATATATATATATATATATATATGTATATAAATTGTATACACATATATGTATGTTTGTGAACGTGTGTAAACAACATACGACCGTATACTATGTTTATGTATTACTTTGCTATTCCCATGGTACAAGTACTTACCAAATTTAATTCCCTTTGGGTGTATGTTATTTTCAAGATATAGTGTATTCGAATGCTGTACACACACACACACACACACACACACGTATATATATATATATATATATATATATAATTTGTATATTTATATATATATATATATATATATATATATATATAATTTGTATATTTATATATATATATATTATATACAGTATATATATTAATATATATATATATTATATATATATATATATATATATATATATATATATATATATATATATATATATATATTATATATATATATATATATATATATATATATATATATATATATATATATATATATATATATATATATATATACATACTGTATATACACTGAGTATGAGAGGTGATGGTTGGAGAACAAGTTAAAGAGAGAGAGAGCAAGCTTATCTGTTAATTCTGTAGTTCTTAGTTATCATTCATTTCAGTGACTGAATACAGATAAAGCAATTATTTTGACTTATAAGGTTATCATTGTCTTTTGCGAAAGTAAAAGGCATTCTTAATTGGCGTTGTCTTTTTGTTTGTACAAAATGAAAGAGCAAGGGATTCATGACGCATTTTTGGTGTACGTAACTAAATAGATGATAGATAATTAGACAGATTAGATAATAATTAGATAGATTAGAAAGATTGATGGATATTTACGGGGGGAAGATATGTTGTGTAGGTGGATAACTTTGATATTTGTGGTTGCTTTTATGGGGTAAGAGGAGCTCTGTTAAAATTGCTGGTGCTATGCTTCTAACATATTGTCGCCATTATCCTCTCCTGCTCTTTAGCCATCATTGTTAGCTAATAATTAATAGGTTTTTGCTTCGATATTATTCCGGCTGTATATCGAATACTTTTCTCAGGTACGAGGTTCAGAAGGTCATGCCAGTAGACATTAAGATAGGTTGGCGAGTAGATAGATAGATACAGATAGGGGGTGAGGCGGTAGAAGTTTTCGAGTAACGAAGGAAATGTGACTGACAGTGAATGGAGACGGATGATGAAAGTAGTAAGAGATATGGCACAACGTTACAAATAAGCTCCGTAAGACGATATTAAATCCAAAATGAAAATGACCGAGTTGAGATAAAAAAAAAAATTGTAATGTAAACGTGATTTCCTGTATATCTCTATATATATGTACTGTACATATATATATATAAGTAGTATATATATATATATATATATATATATATATATATATATATATATATATATATATATATATATATATATATATATATATATATATATATATAATATATACACACACACACACTAGTATGGAAGCTAGGAACTCAAACATATTGAAATGCATAAAAAAGAAGGAAAATGAGATCCACCACGCAAGAGGACATTGTGAATTAAAAAAAGTAAGAAAACAGGAATCTGAATAAACATGCGAAAATGTTAAATGGAGATGATAGCATAGCTGCTGCGGGACTCGTTTAGTTCTGAGTCTGGATTGCAATGAATAATTGCCTGTACATACTTGACTAGGTTGGACAAAGATGAGAGTCATATAGACAAAAGGTCACAGGTGGCTCTGTGGTGTGCTCTCTCTCTCTCTCTCTCTCTCTCTCTCTCTCTCTCTCTCTCTCTCTCTCTCTCTCTGTCATGCATGCGTATGCGTATTCACAATTGTGATGACGTATATAGATGTGGATGTATGAATATACGCATGGCCGTAATTAAGCATACAAACACAAGCCATGCTTATGTATGTGCAGTGTACATGTATGTATACTCATATATTCATCATCCATAATTATTGACAAATTCAAGATGTATGAAATACACTGACATAAAAAGTATTAAATTTAGATAGATAGATATAAATGACCACACTAACACACATGAGAATGCGTCATTCTATGAACCTGGTTCTATTGAAAAAGAATAATCCCTGTCTTCATTCGCAGTATGTGCGCGTGAAAGTGAATGCGAGCCGCTTATTCAAAATTAAATATAAAAAAAAAATGTGCGTAAATGTCGTAGAAATACTAAAGCTCGCTTTAGTGCCTCAGGCGAAGTTGATTCCACAGAAACCAGTTATTGAAAGTCAACTTATTGTATGGGAGTCCCTCGTCTACTTTGTCGTCTTGATGACGCTGGAATGCTACTGTCAGTGCTGTGGTTTAGCCTTTATTTGTATCAGCTGGGAGGTTAAGCTGATGTTTTCAAAGGTGATATCAAGCAGTGTGGTAGAATATTTATGTAATGTAGTTTTTTCATTTATTTTTCCATCGTAATATTTTTTTTTTTTTTTAAAATATAAGTCGGTGTCTTTATATATTTTATAGATTACCATAGTGTCTTCATATTTTTTTGAAGAACCAGAAATACTAAAAACTTAATGGTATGGATTTATTAATATTGTATCCAGTTATATCTGTAGACAAACAATGTCAGATGATGTTTCAATAAACGTTTGTTCTTTCGGGCAGTAAAGCAAGGAGACACTTCACCTAAGGTGCACATGTCACGATGGCATTCTGTGCACAAAATCAGCCAGCCTATGAAATCATATATCTGAAGTGCTTCTCAGCTTATCTGCATTTAGAAGCTATTCTAAAAACAAGTCACATTCACTGTATTAAAAAATAGCGAAAAAATATATTGTATAGATTTATGTGACTAAATTATGCCACCACATATATAACTCGGCATAAACAAATGGGCACACCTTGCGACGTGTTTATCATAAACAAGAGGCACCACGTGTGTTTGTGTGTGTGATTTCACCTTTACTTGAATTAGCCCAGACATACTCGCCGTGTATACCTAGGCAACGCTTCCTCCTTCACGTCCGACTACTTGCATTAGATTGAAGGGATTCTTGCCGCCTGCGATTTGTAAAGAATGTAAACAGACTTTGTAGAGTGTAAACAAAATATCTCTATTCATCTGGCTTTCTAGCTTACTCAAACAAATTCTCTCCAGAAGCTTGAGTTAAATTTTGATAAGGGAAAATGAAAAGATATTTCATCTGAGTTAGAGCTTTTATGAATTATTTGTCGATGGTGCTCCAGCCTTTACAGCAGCACGAATAAGCTCAATAAAAACGTTTGTATTCGCTGGCAAAAGAGTTCGATTCTCCCGAAGGGAAATGTCTTGGCGACCGTTTCCTGGTAAACTATCGTTCCCGTGTTTGACCTCAGCAGTGAATTATGTACTGGACGGTGAGTGGACCATGGTGGGTGGTATCTGGTTAGAAAATGGCGCAGGGCTAGAAATCTTTTTACGAAATACTTTTTATGAATCTGAAGGTTAACACCCTCCTGACCCATGTCTAGAAATATACGTGATCATATGTGATTTCTGTGCATTTTAAGAACACGGTCAAATGTAGAATTGTCCTGCCCATTTTACGAACTCTGGTAATGCCCGGGAGCGTTGGAATAATGCGCAGTACGATTCCAGATTCGTCTGCGGGCAACATGGAGTCGGGATAAAGCAGGAATTTCATCATCAGTTAAGAGGGGAAGTGTGATTAGTAGTAGACTCATACAGTCATACCAAGCGTACTTTAATTCTTAAGGTGATGAACTGAAATGTCCTATATTTGCAAGTTTTTTTTTTTTTTTTTTTTTTTCACTGACTAGTTATGTCAATTTAAAGTATAAAAGTAGTTGAACCCGTGAAACCTAATTCAGGGATAAAAGGGCAAAGTCTTAATTCATATTCAAACGAGAATTTTCATCGGGTCGGGGTTAAAGTAATCGCGCTGTATTTCCGTAGATTCATATACTACTAGGATTTCATCTATCGTTGAAAGTTCTCTATGAAACGTAGGGCTGAACGGACACTTGCAAAGAAGTACGTGAAGCACTTCACTGTTTAAATTTCCTGTCTCTTGGATATGGTAATTAGTAAATTGAAGATATTTTTCAACGTTTGTCCATGATCTTTTCTCATGTCTCAATTAAGCTAAAAATAAGATTATAAAAATTCTAGGGTACACAACAAATATAAATTAGTAACTGATGTTTTCTCACTTTCTCAGATAATTTTGGTTTTGGGATAGACAAAAAAAATAAATAAATAAAAAAAAACACCAAAATTACTGTATTATTAAGCTCTTCTTGGTTGGAAGGTAGAACGTAGGAAGGAAGTCGATCTCAGGAAAATTAACCTGGGGGTATCCTTTGTTTATGATAGACCACTTCAGTTTTCGCCAACGGTACACTCAGCTGACTTCAGCTCGTTCACTATGGTATTATATTGTTCCATAAAAATTACATTGAATTCGTTCTTGCATTTAGATTTTTCCCAACAGTTTTGATAATGATTTATTGTGAGGAGAGAAATTCTTATCACTTGTGATTCTTGGGAATATTAGTGTTAAATGACGACTATCTTTTACGCAGTTAGAATTCGTGTTCAGTCTGCTAACACATAATTTCAAGTAATAAAAGAGGCATCATATTGAATGATTCTAATTGAAGGCACGGTTCAATAAAATCCATTTGCGTTGTAGTGTTATTACTTAGCTAAAGAAGGGGTAACCGTGGCTGATATTATTTTGACGCTTACACTACAAGCAAATCCCTTCCCCCACCAAAAACAGTATTTTCTAGAACCTCGGACCGTTGTTGGAATTCCTTAAAAGCGCAGATCAATTATGGAATTATCTCTATTCCCGAATATAATGTACACATATATATGTATGTAATATATATATATATATATATATATATATATATATATATATATATATATATATATATATATATTTATATATACATACATAAATTTATAATACACACACATACATTTCTCACTTATACCCGAACTACTCCTCAGGATTTTCAAAGGGGATTATGTGTCGACAAACGTTTGGTGCTTGTTTTTTCTTTCGGCGATCATGCATTCAAGTAATTACCTCATCTTATCGAAGACCAGAGTTTTAGCGAATAACGTGTAGAGTTGAGACTTCAAAACGTTTATATATTATTTATTCAAATGCCCTCATTAAGGTTCTTTGAAAAGAAATTTTGTGACATTCACTCCTTCCAAGAATCGTTTTAGCAATGCTGGGATTGCATTCCTTACGAAATTTACGTGGCTAGTAATGGGAATCTCATCTTTAAGTCAAACAGAAGAGAGAGAGAGAGAGAGAGAGAGAGAGAGAGAGAGAGAGAGAGAGAGATGAAAGGAGAATTTGGTAAATATAGTCTGTTCATAAAGAATCGCTTACGTAAACTTCATTGTACCTATCACTCCTTTTATCCCTCCCTCGCCACCCCCTCTATATTCGCTTTCTCTCTCTCTCTCTCTCTCTCTCTCTCTCTCTCTCTCTCTCTCTCTCATGCGATATAGATGAAAATGCCTCAATTGCTTTTCTGCCACGCGCTGTACAACATGGCCGACCGCCGACACATGAATATTTGAGCTGTTTCTCCAAAGCCCCCCTTGTCCACATTGTTGGTCTTGCTCGAAATCCTATTCCTAATGTAATGTATTTTCATCCATTTGTTACATCTGAATCCCTCGTTGCTGTGTCGGTCTCTTTGGAAATTGATGTAGACTTGGACGGGTCATTCTGCTTTTGTGATGTAACGAAAATCGAATGAATTTTGCAGCAGCTGTCTTTAGTAACGCTTTTCAAATACAGTTGCGGAGGAAATATGTTGATTAACGAAGTATAGTTACGCTAGTAAGCTCTTTCTCTTTGCTTTAGTGGTGTTTACTCAAGTCAGATTTGAATGAACTATAACGCTCTCGCTCTCTGTCTCTCTCTCACGCTATCGCTCTCTTTCCCCTTGTTCAGAACCTTTTGGATGGATACCTTTAAGCAGGTGAACTACTGCCATGGGTAATGAACATGGACATCATACCCTTAGCTTTTTCGCTACGTTGCATTTACAAACAAATCCATGAAAATTTTTATATTTTTGCTCTTTCAATTATGCAGACGAATGTTTCTAAGTGCAATCGTGTAACAGGCCAGCATATCTGGATTGAAGTTGTTTATATATATGTTTCCCAGTCGAGAGGAAATTTCATTGCTTACCTGTTTCCACAAAGTCGACCAGTCCCATGTATTGGTAGCTTGATAGTGACCGCATCAAAAAGGCTACTGGTAGTGAATATTTGTACCTACACACCCTGCATTCTCTCTCTCTCTCTCTCTCTCTCTCTCTCTCTCTCTCAGGTGTACAGCAAAACAAACTTTACCCAAAATAATTTATATGACAAAAATGTAACATAACTGGATTGCAAAAAATAAGAGATGAAATAAAATGGAATACTAATGTTCCCCAAAAGATCAAACATATTACAGTCCATCATATTTAACTAATTATTGACTTTACATCACTAACTCACATAGGTCAAAATAAGTCAGAAGTCCAGTACATTCCAAGTGAGTACATCTTTAACCTCTTTCTCAGCGAAACATCTGAAGAAGTCAGATAAATCCCTTATTAAAGAAAATACATAAAGATATGGGAATTCCTCCCATGTTATTTATAAAGTACACTCAATATGATAAATGCTTGACACAAGAGACATATATAAATGAAAGAAACAATCTACAGTTTGGGAAATCAAACGTGGTTCCTACCCCCAAACAGCAATGTTCACAGTCTTAATCGACAGGTCTCAAACCACAGAGTCTTTACTAAAGACTTTTAATAATGTTCAGTGTTGGTCTTCGAAATGATCATTTGTCTCATAACTAAACTCTTCACATCCTGGGACTCTGCCCAAAAGAAATACACATACAAATGCACATACCAGAACCTGGACATTTCCGGTGAATGCACTCACAAAGTCTTGTGGTGAGTTCCCACATCTTGAAAATACCTGACATAACAGTTTTACTTAATTAGGAAATAAATCAAATAACAGTTAAACATCCCCTCAAGGTTTCTTCAAATATCTTACACCACACTCATTAATTAAACATCTACTGTGTATTGCAATTCATAAAATACTGTGACCTAAAAGCTTTTCAGATGCTCGGCCACCCAAGGAAGTGCTGTGCCCAGCACTAGTGAAATAACAGTTATTCATTTCCAGAATCGTGCACTAAATGGACAGCCACATCCCTGGCAGGCTGATCTTCAGGTGAGGGTTTACTCACACAGTGTTTTTGTGCACGACAAATACCCCACTTCACGAAGAGTATGACCACAAAGGTCCCGATCACCGATAAAGTAGCGATGAGGAGGTACTGATTTGGCACAAAGAAAGGTTCGTCTTCTGGCACTGGAGGAAGTGGAGGAATTGTGGCGATCACTTCCCTTAAAGGCAGCACCGGAACAACCCGATGTTCCCCATGAAGATGCCGCATGAAGATACGAGTAGTAGAGTTGAAGACACTCTTGCCCAGAACTCAAAACCTCGGCGTGACCAGTCTACACGCCACATCGAAGAGACCGGATCCTTGTAGAAGAAACGTATCTGATTAATTATGGCACCGGATGGACACTTCACACCGCCTACAGAACACCTCATTGAGAGTCTTTGCAGAGGCCACCTTGTACTCATGTTGGAATGTTCAGAAGTCACAGTCAGAAGGAGTCTGGTTATGTACTAACATTCTTCTTACATCCTAACCAGTCAACATTTATGAGCATAAAGATACTACTGTCACAAATATAGCTATCATGAACTAAAACACATCCTGACTTATAGTTAACAGCCAAGGATTGAAACTGGTCCCCCAACAGGTACATAGTTTCCTCAATATCCCATACTATTACTGAACCATTAAAACTACTAGGGAAAAGTCGCATGATATAACTATGAAACAATTTCAAGTTACTAACTGGAATTTCCACAAGCAGCCCCCTATCAGTTACTTTTAAAATACAATAATAGTGATACAAATTCTCCCTAGTAAAAAATTACCTGAGAACCATACAGACATACTGCATTCATTAAAGTCGATTTTAAAGACCCTAGAGATAAAATATCTCCAAAAATTTGCCCCTCCGAAGTGGCAACCACTGCCTGAACCTGTATTTGAACTTCTGATAATATGGATTCCGCTTCTTTCTCAATATTCAGCAAGGTAGTTTGACAAGAAGAGAAAACTATTGTAACATCTAAGTCTCCACCCATCATGTTAACTGTGACCAATAACCCATTTAAAGATGTTGTTAATGTCTCAAAGCCCTCTCGTAATTCCTCATTACTGTCTTGTAAAGTCATCAACGTTTTACCTTGGATAGCTAATTCTGCCGATACCTGTTCAATTCTTACAACGATGGCAGCAAAAATACGTAACTAATCTGAAAAATTAACAGTTTTCACGCTTTTAACGCACGCACTCCACACTTGTGACACACAGGTTTACAATTCACTAACTCGATAACAATGCACGGTTGTCTTGATTGCAAAAAACTGCTTCAGTCATCAAAGAGACACGTATACCCACCAAAAGGCACACCCTAACTCCTAATAACCTGGATTTCCTCGTAAGATAAGTCTCTTCGGAGCGTACCTATATGCTGTAACACCAGGATGTAGTTTCTGCTGCTACCAAATAAATCTGTTACCCAGTTGAGAGGAAATTTCATTGCTTACCTGTTTCTACAAAGTCGACCAGTCCCATGTATTGGTAGCTTGATAATGACCGCATCAAAAAGACTACTGGTAGTGAATATTTGTACCAACTCACCCTGCATTCTCTCTCTTCCCCTCAGGTCTACAGCTAAACAAGCTTTACACAAATAATTTATTTGACAAAAATAAGTCGAAGTCCAGTACATTCCCAAAGAGTACATCTTAACCTCTTTCTCAGCAAAACATCTGAAGAAGTCAAATAAATCCCTTATTAAAGAAAATGCATAAAAATAAAGATATGGAAATTCCTCTCATGTTACTTAAAAAGTACACTGAATATAATAAATGCTTGACACAAGAGACATATGTAAATGAAAGAAACAGTCTACAGCTTGGGAAATGAAACATGGTTCCTGCCCCCAAACAGCAATGTTCACAGTCTTAATCGACAGGTCTCAAACCACAGAGTCTTCTTTTAATAATGTTCAGTGTTGGTCTTCGAAATGATCATTTGTCTCATAACTAAACTCTTCACACCCTGGGACTCTGCCCAAAAGAAATGCACATACAGATGCATATACTGGAACCTGGACATTTCCGGTGAATGCACTCACAAAGTCTTGTGGTGAGTTCCCACATCTTGAGAATACCTGATGTAACAGTTTTACTTAATTAGGAAACGAGTCAGATAACAGCTAAACATCCTCTCAAGGTTTCTCTGAATGTCTTCTGCCACACTTATTAATTAAACATCTACTGTGTATTGTAATTCATAAAATACTTGTGACCTATAAGCTTTTCATATATATTATATATATTGTCACGAAGTGATCAAGTACCCGGTTATTACCTCACTTCAGCCAGACACTTGAAACCTCATAACAAAATTATTAAACTGAATACTCTAAAAGTACAGTGATCCCCTAAAACTTGCTTATCACTGGGAAAAATCAGTCTAACTTTATCAAGTTATGGATGAGGTAACAATTAATAAGCTATAAACAGACTAGTGGAAAATGGGCATCACTTCATCAAACACTATAACGGTTTCCTTGGTTCTATTTCACTTTGATAAAGGAGAACTAAACAGATATATCACTTACCTTGTACACATTCATTAATTTCTCTAATCACTGGTGGTCAAAATGAAACACTGTGCTTTTAAAACTTTAAACAGACAAATTTATTTCTAAGTTCAAAAGTTATAGCAGAGTTCACAATCTCAAAAAGATTTACTATTACTTGACAACAGTGTAAGATTTAAATATTTCCTAGTCAAGATTAATTCACAAAACTTTAATTTATCAAGAAAGCAATTTGGTTAAGTAAAATTCAAACTATTAATTCTCACTCAAGTTTTAAATATGTACCTGATTAATTAAACCCAACACAAGTGTTCACTAAAACATTAATAAATGGGAGTCAATACAGGTATTCACTGGAATCTCAATAATAAGTATGTACTGCAAATAACACAGACATATAAGAATGAAATATGCAAAAAATGGAAATATACCAACAGCAATTTCACTAAGACAAAAATATGTTTAAAGATTATATCAGTCTTTCAAAAGATTACCTTCACTTTAAAAAGAAAAAAGGCTAAACTCGCAACTTTCTAAGACTTTCTCAAAGACAACATTGCCAGGTCACAATTATATGCACTTAGTAAGATACAGTTAGCAGCAAGACACATTAGAATTCACTATAAGAGATGTTATCCACCTCTTATCAAAATAATAATTCTCTTTTGCCTAGAACATCACTCTAACTCGTAACATAATATAAAACCAGTAAACAGCACGTTACCTTTTACAGGTAGTACACCATTATACACTTTTCACAATGCTTGTAAAATACCAATATCTTAAGTAACTCACAAAATTACTAACATTAGTGGGAGAATGACCCAAAATTTACACTCTTATTATGAGGAGAGAGAGAGAGAGAGAGAGAGAGAGAGAGAGAGAGAGAGAGAGAGAGAGAGAGAGAGAGAGAACCTTATATCAGCAACCCCTTTTGCCTAACTAACTGTTTTTCATTCAGTACTCCTCTTTTATCTTCAAGCCCTCCCAGAGTACTCAAAGAATACACATAGGGAATACACAGGACACCTTACTCCTCTTCTACAGAATACACACAGAGAATTCTAAGGCTCAGAAGAAAATATGTCAGAGCTCTTATCTGTATAATTGACATTTCCTGTCCTGGGTTAAGCAGAAAAATATTTTGGACCAATTCTTGGGTCGGCTGTCAAGTATCAACTTCACCTCTCTCACTTCCTCATTCTTTTTACTCAGATTATGGAAACATAATCGGCATAGACAAAGATAATAACTTCAGAATGGACACACAGAACAAATGTGTAACAAGCATTTGGCTGATAACTGTCATCTCATCAAAGGTAAGCAAAGTGGCCCTTGCCTTTCTCCCTTCACCCCAACCACCTGGTCAATACAGGATGTAGCGATCTGATAATGGTTCAAAAATATCTCTATTTCTCTACAGCACTTACTTTAACTTCCACGAACACAGTGTGTTACAAACACGAATGATTATACATTACAAAGTCACCTCAAAACATATGAAATAGCTGAAAGTTATATCATCATATTTCACAACAAATGACAAATCTGTAAGCACAACATCAAAAATTTCACAGACACATATCATATTTGTAGAATGGCTTTATATTATAACACATTATAATATATATATATATATATATATATATATATATATAATATATATATATATATATATATATATATATATATATATATATATATATATATATATATATATATATATATAATATTTATATATATGTATATATATATGAATGGATGTACATATGTATTTGTGTGTATATTCCAGTATTGCATGTATATCCTGGCGTAAGTCTGAAACGCATTGAGCAATTTCAATCAAAATTGGTATACATATGGCCTATTATCTAGAAAAGAATACTGTGGGGGTAAGATTTCATAGCACCAAAGGGCACCAAAGGGGGAGGGGGTGGGAAGGGCTTCCCTGAAACAGGGCTGGTTCTTCCTGTAGACTTAGTAACTAAATAAACTCTTTATGTGTTTATCATACCTCATTTCAGTATACATAAGTCTTACTATCTGGAAAAGAATACTGTGGGGGTAAGACGTCACTGGCGCCATAGGGGTTGGGGTTGGGGTGGGAAGGGGGTCTTTAAGTCCAAGTTTAGCCCCGATAGAAAGGCAGGGTGAGAAGGGTAGAAAAATAAAATACGAAAATAACACACATTTGGGTCTAATCCTTAGTTTTCGAGGTCGTTGAGATCAATAGTGACACTCCCAATGGCCTTCAAGTCCAAGTACAACCCCCATAGGAAAGTCGGGTGAGAAGGGGTGAAATATAAAATGTCAAAAATGCTGGACAGTGTAACTGAAGCAACTATCTTAACAGGAAAGGGAGAGTGTGAAAGAGAGAGTGAGAGGGAGAGGAAGTAAGTGAGAGAGTAGAGGGGGGTGTTAGGGAGAGAGAGAGAGAGAGAAGAGAGAGAGAGAGAGAGAGAGAGAGAGAGAGAGAGAGAGAGAGTAGGGGGTGTTGGGGAAGAGAAATAGAGAGAAAGAGAGTTTATTGGTTGTCATTCAGAGTTTTCCCAGGCAGTGCCTGGTTGGTCAGCTAGTATATATATATATATATATATATATATATATATATATATGTATGTATGTATGTATGTATGTATGTATGTATGTATATATATATATATATATATATATATATATATATATATATATATATATTATGTATGTATGTATGTATGTATGTATGTATGTATGTATGTATG
>NC_089750.1:52602296-52672296 GCF_040412425.1 Macrobrachium rosenbergii
CTCCTTTTATCATTAACGAATGACGAAACGGCTTCGCACACAAGTTTCCTGGGAGTAAAACATCACTAGGCAGCAAACATTACTCTCTCTCTCTCTCTCTCTCTCTCTCTCTCTCTCTCTCTGCATTAGCAATGGATAACTAGAATTCAGACATTTATTTTTCTGTAGAAATGTGGCCAGGCTCTATCTATCTATTTATCTATCGCGTAATATGCTCTAACGGCCTCTGTCTTCCTTTCCTCTGAATATTAGCCCATATTTCTAAATAAGGAATAATTTCTTTTTAAGAAAATTGTCCAGACTTTCTCTTATTCTGTCTCTCTCTCTTCATCTGCTAATATTTAAGCGGCTCTCATTTCATAACCTTAAATAACCAGACGTGATTACCGCCAAGTTTCAAGTGCAAGAAAATTTAATGGATAAACTGTGAGTTAATTAGCTTCCAAATGTATTTCCCGCAGTGTCAGAAAGAATGATCTTTTCATTTTCGGATGTTTGGGATTATTTGGTTCCTTGTTTTTCTCGTCCGAGAGCATTTTCAGAAAAAAATGAACTCCACTTCCTCTCAATGTTTAAGAGTATTAGCCCATTATTTCAGCTCTGAGGGTATTTCTAGACGTAATTACCTTTACTTTCTTGTATTATCTGAGAACATTAGTTCCTTTAATCTTCTTGTTGAACACTTTCATAGACATAATTATCTAAGTGTTACCTGATGTTGTAAGTACTATTTACTTACTGTTTTTTTCTTTGAATGTACCTGCTAGGTGACTATCTCAGTAAGTATAAGACTTTCCGTGTTTTCTCTGGTAATATTTTAACTGAAGCTCTGATAACTTTTGAGAGGGCAGTTCCTTTACCAAACGTACTGCCAAAAAAAGAAAAAAAAAACAATAAGAAAAAGAACCTACTGCGTAATGACCGAAGTTAATGGATGTCCTGCTCGGAGAGGAGAAGTCATAAATGCCAGTGAACGCACTTAACTACACTTCTTTTATCATTAACGAATGACGAAACGGCTCCGCACACGAGTCTCCTGGAAGTAAAACATTACTAGGCAGCAAACTTAACCCTTTATGTTGATTCTATCTCTTTCTCTCTCTCTACATTAGGAATGGATAACCGGAGCTCTGATATATTTTTTTTTAAAGAAATGTGGCCAGGCGCTGTCTGTCTATCCATCCGCCTATTTCTTGATTGCAAGTACATTTCCTCTCTTTTGCCCAATAGTATTTAAGTGGCTGTTATTGCACAACCTCAAACAACCTGACTCTATTACGGCCAAATTTTCAAGAGGAAGAAAATTTAAGGATAGATAAAAAGAAGACATAGTATGAATTTTATTCAGAGAATTAAGTAAATTCAGTTTCGGGTGCATTAAGTCCTTTCACTGAGAGGTTAATGCAGCCTTTTTGTTATGAAGTTCTCATCCTCTTGATTTTTGTCAGCGTTAATACTCTTGAATAAAAAAAAAAACCAGTGCATTCTTATCATCTGAATGTCATGTGTTTTTGAAGTGAGAAATTATTTCAAGAATTTGTATATGGATGCGACTGTTGCAACAGTTGCCATTGTTATATTTTTTGTGGGTAGGTGCTAACTGTTCCAGCAGTTCCTCGTTTATAGTGAGTGCTAACGGTCGCAACAGTTCATCAGTTGTGGGTAATTACGCTTGCAACAGTTTATTGTAGGTAATTACTCACGATTGCAACCGTTGGAACAGTTCATAATTTGTGGGTAATTACTAACGCTTGCAACAGTTCATTTGTGGGTAATTACTCACGCTTGCAACCTTCTGCAAAGATCATCATTTGTGGGTAATTACTCACACCTGCAACTATGTGTAACAGTTCATCATTTGTGGGTAATTGCTTAAGTTTGCAGCCTTTTGCTCCAGTTCATTATTTGTAGGTAATTAATTACGCTTGCAGCAGTTCATAATTTATGGTTGATTACTCACGCTTGCGAACTTTTGCGACAGTTTATGATTGTGGGTAGTTAATCACGCTTGTAGCCATTTGCAACAGTTCATCATTTGTGGGTAATTACTCATGCTTGCAAACTTTTACGACAGTTCATCATTTGTGGGTAATTATTCACGCTTGCAATTATTTGCAACAGTTCAGTATTTGTGGGCAATTCCTTACGCTTGCAACCTTTTGCAGCAGTTCATCATTTGTGGGTAATTACTTATGCTTGCAACCATTTGCAGTAATTCATCATTTGTGGTTAATAACTCAAGCTTGCAAGCTTTTAAGACAATTCATCATTTTGGGTAATTATTCACGCTTGCAAGCTTTTGCAATTCATTATCTTTGGTTAATTACTTACGTTTTTAACCGTTTAGTATTAGAGGACAATTACTAACAGTTCATGAAAAAAGCAGCCTGTATAAGTACCAGCGACAGTGTTTTCCTTTTAATTCTCTTTTGCACCTGACCTTACCCTTCATTTTGTTATGCGCAAATGTCAGTCTGCTCTTCGAGTGAGTCTCCAACATCCAGGACATGGAAACTCTCCCCGGTGGTTCCTTCAGATGTCTCCTGGATTTGCTCATTAATGTCCTAATATCTTCTCTTACCAACCGATGTATTCTTTCCGTATCCATGCACTCGACATGCCTTGCCCATTGCAACCTTTGGGGTTTGATAAAATCAGAGATCAATGGCCCTTCTGTTTTCATAAGCATGGCGCATTCACCAGGCCCTTCTGATTCACTTACAGGCCCTGCTGTTCTTCATAATATTGTGCTTTCAGATACAGTCATCTCCTGTTCTAGGTGCTTGGTGAGGGCTAAAGTCTCACATCCATACGGCGTTATTGGTTTTACGGTGCTTTTATGTATTGTGTGTGTATATGTGTATATATATATATATATATATATATATATATATATATATATATATATATATATATATATATATATATATATATATATATTAATAACAGGACCTTATTTAAACTGGATGGTATCTAGCGGAGATATTTATTCAGGAAAAGTTACACTAGAAAGCTTGTAACTTTTCCTGAATAAATATCTCTGCTAGATACCATCGTGTTTAAATGAGGTCCTGTTATTAATTGTATTAATGCTCAGAACAATTTTGTAAGTGAAAAAGTTCATTATATATATATATATATATATATATATATATATATATATATATATATATATATATATATATATATATATATATATATATGTATTATTACGTGGTCGGTCGGTTATTTACTTTTCTTTTAACACTGGGTTAATTGGAACTGTATTACTTGCTCTACCTAAGACCCATGTAACTCTGCCAGTTAAGGCAAAATAAAGCTCTAAAGGACAGATAATCAAATGGATAAGGTCGCCAGCTGAAAACTAGTATTACAAAATGTAAGTTTATTGTACAACCGTGTGGATTAATCAAGCTAATTTACTGAAAACTAGTTTCAACAAAAGTAAAATAAAAGGAAATGGATTATTTACTGGAGCTAACATCAGCTCAAAATACTAATCCTAATCAGGACAGATACCTCAATGCTATATGAAATGATCGCAACAGATTTAATAAGCATCTTCAATCGCTTTTATAAAGTAGCTGAATTCGGTGAACGTTGAACTGTGGTTTCTTGGCACTGATGATGCAGATTCTTCTCCGAGCAATAGGGAATTTCCAGGCTTAAGGTATATACACACGTCTGGAAAATAAGTATCCAGATAACATTCTTGCACTAAAGAAGCTCTCACTAGTAATTAATTAATCACAAGGGATGAATCTTAAATCTTATTTCAAGAATAGTACCTTTAACACTAGGGAGGGTAAGTTATGTGATTCGCTAGACAGCAATGAATGCACTTAAAATATGACTTCATAAAGGGACTATGCTTTACTAGGGGTTCTTAGGGAGTTTTTAAGGGATGAAAATTTGAACAAGAAAAGTGAGAATTTCAGTTGGAGAGAAAGGAAACTGGAAGTAATTGTCACAATCCGACCTACCGCTGGGTTAAATAATGCAATGATCAGTTGCATTAAGCTTCTTTGTCCGCTAGAAATAACAATCGTCCCACGTGATGGAGACAAAGGGGAGAAACAAAGAGTGCTTAGAGAAAGCACTGGACACGTCCGTTTGCTATGTTAGCTGAGCTAAGAGTCACCGATGTTGGGTAGCTTGGGTTTACTTGGGTCGCTTGAATCGTTTGAGGCTCCTCCCCCAAGCGTCTTTGGACAACGGTTGTGGTTATCATCTGGAAAATGACAAAGACTCACCAGTACATAGGTCAAAGAAGAGTGGTTTTTAAGGACAGTATGTCTAAGGTCTGGCCTAGCAAAACCATCTCTCTATGAAGCTTATGAGCTTAAAATTCCCACCCTTCGGTCGGTTGGCTAGCTTAGTTTGAAAACAACTGCTTCTTCCCACTCTCCTCTTTCTCATGTGAGAAATCTATGTTGTGTTCTTAGTTTTAAGAGAGGTCGAACAGCAATATTTATGTATATTATATATATATATATATATATATATATATATATATATATATATATATATATATATATATATATATATATATATATATATATATATATATATACACATATATGTAATATTCTGTTTCTTGGATTGCAGTTCTAGTGTCTGCACGCTTCTAGATGTCCATGAACATTATTTTTTTTATATTTCTCATATATATTTATTAACTCTATTATATTTTTATATGGTATCTCGTGAAATGTTCACTATTTTAAAAGGTCTCTTGGTTAATTTTCCAACAAGACCCGCCTTCTTGAGGTGTTGGTACACAGATTTGTATATGTGGAATAAATTGTTTTGTGTATATCGTTTTCAAATGGCCACAGTTTGGCATCTCCTTTCTGAACTAGGCAATATTTTGTACAGTGAGCCACAAGCATATAAAAACCGAATCCTTAACATAACATTCCTAAACACACTAACTAGCAACTGAGCCTTCTCTTCGTTTTTCTTGTTTTACTTCGACAAATGCGATCTGTTGTGTCAAAAACTATTCTGACAAAAGTAAATTTGAAATATTCTATCAAAAAGTTCTGTTAAGTGAACCTGATTGTTAAATGTATGATTTAAGTCAAAACTGTAAGGAAGATTCGTCTCCTGTCACATATTTAGATTTTTCTTCCGAAACATTTTTGAATGTTTCAAAGCGTTCCGGTTCAGCGCCAGAGCTGTTCATTATGCGAAATTTTCTTCCGCAGAAATTACCTTTTTTCAGTTAACTGATTTTTTTACGAAAGAAAAAATAAACTCCATGTGCTCCACTGTAGCTGTCAAAATACATCACAGGAGAGCATGTAAATATACAATTAATGCTATGTCTTTCACAGTTCCTGTTTTTCTATTATTAGTAATGAAAAGAGAAGTCAGGTTTCATATGAACTTGCATGGCTTCATTGTAATGCACCATTGAATGGTATAAGGACTACAAGCAGTAATGAGTGTAACTAGGTCTGCTAGTTCATTATAAATCTACCCTCTGCACAATGATATTAAAACTAATTCCATACTTACACTCCTTACCTTCCATTTTCATGGCAAGGAATTATATTTTATTCCAGGGAAAACATGCAGTGACTTAGCAAAAATTTTCCCCATTCATAGTAGAACCAAGATGATAAAAAACAAAGATAGCCTTAGTTTTTAAAATTTGCTCTTCACTTAAATTTAATATCTTTTTCCTTTAGCAAATTTAAAATAAAAATCTGACCTAAAGAACAGTTAGTTCGGTGTTTGAATTGCGAAGTCCTCTAAGGGGCGCGTTGCCATCATAGTGTTTACAATTGGTAGATCCATCTTTTTCGTTTTTTTTTTCTTCATAATCGGGAAAAACAGATCTTGGCAGATTCAGAAACAAAATAACACTCAATCAGTTATTATAACAGAAAAAGTTAAAAGCTAGTTTAAAGGGCAGGATATACAGCCACCCGATGATTTCTTGTATTGCAAGCGCTTGCTAAATTTTTAATGGGCGATCAAAATATGAATAAAAAGAACCTTGACATACGTCATCTCTTTCCCATTATATTTTTTCCGAAAATGCTATTAAAGACTAAGGGAAAAACAAGTATCCTTCTATAGCATTTCTCGGCCTCACCTACATTATTTTTCTATATAATGTCTCCTAATTTCAGTAAGCTCCGTTCAACACTGTTAAAGCACTGTTACCCCGATGCGGAAGAAAATTGATCCTGTGCGTAAAATGCTTTCACGACATAGTAATTGACTTATTGTTTATCCCAGAATGGCGGCCACGCAGCTGGATCTGAGTTTAGGAAACAAAGTTAGACAACAGTTCAAAGCTACTGGGGAATTGCGCTTGAGCATCAGCGCGGCATTTCGCAGTTTACCTCCGCATTTTACCTTGCTTGCTTTTTCAGCTGTGACAGTTGCGGTGTGCAATATTCCAAACCATTGGTATGACCCTTTTCAAAGTAATTAACTTAAAAATGCAGAGGCGTGCATTTTGCCGACAAATGTCGCTTGCTTGGTTTTCTGGAAAGTGAGAAGCCGAAGTGTTTTTATTGCCTTCTTTAATTATTCAATGCCCGTAGAAAGTGGTGAATCCATGCCAAATCTTGCGTTACTGATGTACAAATTGTCTGAATCAGCCAATAAAATAGTCAAAATGTCCTGCTTCTTCTGTTATGTCAACATTTGTGATACCCATTTTGTAAACAACTTGCTCATCCTCAAGACGTCAGTCAAAATAGTATGCACAAAACCAGCACTGATACCCGTTTTTTCGGCTCTCTGTTGTCAAAACACGGCCATCCAAAACCATGCTGAAATGGCATCCATTTGTCGTTAGTGGCTGATGCTTTTGGACTTCCAAAGTAGGGTTCGTCATCTGTTCTGTCTCTCTATCCCACGTCAGTTTAGCAGCCCAGTCTACAGTTGTTGAAGATATCATTGATTTTTTTTCTGGTATGTAAGCACACTCCGGCCATTTGTCTTTTAGGGGAGTTCATTTTGGCGTTTTGCTTACACCTAGTAACGTAATTATTCGATTTTATTACATTACAGTCCTTAGCTACGGTATAATAAAGGCGGGTACGTGATTTCTTTTAAACAGTAATATAAATGATTGTAGTATGTTGTCACGCCCAAAAGCTGTAGTTATGGGCGAAGCCGAGAACCTTTTGAATGAATCTCATACTGGTGTTTCAGATCTGAGCGAAACACATTTTTTCTGTGGCACATGATACCCATTCCTAACATCAACCACCCTCCTAAACGTCCCACCTTATCTTGAAAATGAGTCATTTGGTGGTCATACGAAAGAGAACACATGTCTAACACGGTTCTTGACACTTTTTTTTTTATTCTCTCTCTCTCTCTCTCTCTCTCTCTCTCTCTCTCTCTCTCTCTCTCTCTCTCTCTCTCTCTCTCTCCCTTTTGTATGTATTTTATTGTGCTGCATTCGGGAAAAACGAAAAAGAATTAAATCACAACAAAAGATAATTTCTGTTTTCAGTTTTTCCAATCATGCCTCTCTCAGTCCCTTCACAATGAAAGTAAAAAAAAAAATAAAGATTTACGGCAAAAGGCGAATTTTTCATTTTGTGCAACTGCATAAGAGTTAGAAGAAATTAGTTTGTTTTCGAAAGTGAATGTATTCCGATCTTCATTTCGTTCGATACCGTGATGACGAATAAAAATACTTGTTACGAGTGAATTCTGAAGAAAATTATGCAGAGCGAAGAGAAGATAATGACATCGGGAAGAGTGTGAAAAACTGGTGTTTAAAGGATCATTGCATAAGTTGGAATGGAATGGAATATAAAAGTTAAGCCAAAGGCCAAGCACTAGGACCTACGAGGTCATTCAGCGGTGAAAAGGAAGTTGAGAGTAAAAATAGGTTTGAAAGGTGCAACAGGAGGAAAATCTTGTAATTGCACTATGAAACAATTGTTAGGAGCGGGTGGAAAGTAAGATGGAAGAAAGAGATGAAAGGAGGTAGAGTAAAGGGAATGAAAGGAACTGCAGCTAGGGGCCGAAGGGACGCTGCAAAGAACCCTAAGTATTGCCTACAGTGCACCAAGAAAGGTGCACTGGTGGCACTACTCCCCGACGGGGCATTGCGTAAGATGAAAAGATCCAAGTGATGAACGTCATACGAATTTAATCAAATTCATATTCCATATGGATGTACCTCTGATTGTACAATATTATCTTTGGTGCTTACTGCTACATTGGATAAGGGCCATTTTTTTTAATGATTTGTGCTACATGAATATGCTTCTGAGTGTAAAGCATGAGTTTTTAATAATTTATTTACTCCTTTTAAAGAAAAGAACGTCTGGACTAGACTTTCGAAGTAAGTTAATATTTTATCTATCTTTCATAGTATGTATGTATGCATATATATACACATATATATTTGTGTGTCTATATATATATATATATATATATATATATATATATATATATATATATATATATATATTTATATATATATGTGTGTGTGTGTGTGTGTGTGTGTGTGTGCGTGTGTGTGAAGATAAAAAGGCCCATAAAACACTATTTGAACGCTGTAACCATATATTTCTTTCGAGCACTTCCTTTTGCGCCCCTGTTCACTGGTAAAATATGGACGGATGAAATGTTACAAGGGTATATATACAAAGCATATGTAAGTGTGGCAGTAAGTCTCCGATGGTATGCAGGTGACCGTTTCCCAAGAAGGAGGGAAAATAAACAATTCCCTAGTGGTTTTTGGCTTCATTAACTCCCGTTTCACGATGTGCCTGGTGGTCGTGTTTCCTGGAATACCTTCTTCAGAAGAGGTTTGAGGATTAACCCGTCGATGTCATCCGATTTCCAATGTCCGCCCCGCTCCAATTTATGGAGTGGCCTTTTTCCCTGATATGTAGGGAAATCTCCGAAGCATACGCACTGATCTTTTGTGCTCTATTAATCTTTGAGAGAGGGATATACTTGTCTCCCCCACGTAAATCTCATTACAATTGCTGCACGGAATCTTGTAAACTCCGGCTTCTTCCCCTTTTTTATTTAAGTATATGTTAATGAGCGAGCTCCCGATGGATTTGGGATAATGGAAAATAAAAGGACTGTTAGACCTGATTTGTTTGGTGGCTTTTTGGATGTTTTCGTCGTACGGAAGCTTTATTTCGTTGTTAAAATCTATTTGTCTGTTGTGAGTGGGACCTCTGTAGTATATTTCATTCGCTTTGTTAATAGCCCTCTCGATAATGTATGGTGGATAGAGCAGTTGCGTTAGGTGTTGGGTGATCGTGTTGAATTCTTTATCTAGGTACCCATTTGAACATATTCTAAGCCCCCTGAGGAATAAGTTGCACCCTACCATGATCTTTACGGAGACATCATGGTAGCTTTAGAAATGAATGTAGGAAACAGCGAAAGTGGGTTTCCTATATACTGTAAAAGCGCATCTGTTCTGTTCTCTTATGATCAGTACATCTATGAACGGCAAATTTCCGTCCTTTTCCCATTCTGTTTTGAATTTTATGGTCGGAAGTAGCGAATTTAGTCTATTAAAAAATTCATTCAAGTCTCCCCAGCTATTGTCCCAGAAAGTAAAAATATCATCTACGTATCTAAGCCAGATCATATTAAGGGGTTTGATAGACTACAAAATTTCTGTTTCGAAATATTCCATGTACAAGTTTGCTAGAAGGGCTGATAGGGGACTGCCCAGGCTACAGCCAAATTTTTGTTTGTAAAAATTACCATTGAAAGAAAACGCGTTGTTAGTTACGCTGAGGTTGATAAGTTTTAGAGTTTCATCAATGCCAAGAGGAAAATGGTCTTCATATGGTTGTAACTTCCTCTTTAAAAAAGACAACACGTCGGCGATCGGGACTTTAGTATATAATGGCTCGACGTGTAGGCTGAGCAATTTGATGTTATTTTGGGGAGATGTTTAAACTATTAAATTTTTGTATAAAATCCTCTGCATGTTTGACGTGGGAGGATGAGAAGGTTCCTAGAAAGGGTGATAACAGGTCTGCAAGCCATTTTGATAATTTGCACATGAAAGAACCCCTGCTAGATATTATGGGGTGTAAAGGAATCCCATCTTTATGTGTTTTCGGGAGGCCGTAAAAAAAGGGGAGAGAGGGGATGATTATCTTGAATGTCTCTAGTAATTCTATGTTCTTCTTATAGCCCCTTATGGTTCTGACTGGTTTGTTAAATTGGGCAGCAATATTTGTTGTGGGATCTTTCGTCAATTCATCATAGGTCTCCGCATCGTTTGGAAGTTCTTGAACTTTATTGATGTATGTCTCCTTATCTAAGAGAACTATTTTCCAGTCTTTGTCAGATTTTGTGGTTATGATATCCCCCCTTTTTCTTAACCTAACTAACGCATTTTGGAATCTTTTCGGGAGCGAAATTTTGTTGCTTATTTTGCTCCAAGACACCTAGCGAAATGTCTTTGAGAAATGCATCTTTTTTGTCATAATTGTTTTTTGCAAAATGTTTATCAAATGCAACTAAGAAATTAAGACTACTCTCGGGACCTGGTTTTAGAGCGAATGAAACTCCAAGATTTAAAACCGTCTGTTCTTCTGCGGTGAGGGGATGGTTAGAGAGGTTCAGCACATTATTGGGTAAGCCAAGATTATTAAGTACACTGTTCCTATTCAGCCTTTTTAATTTGTTGCGCAAACTTCTGGAGTGGGTCTCACTGTTTTCAATAGCACTTTATAGCGCAAAATACGAATGATTTCTGTACATACCATCATTCCTGCGCATGAGGCGAAGCGATGTGGCTAGCTCACTTATTTTTCTTCTCATCACACAGATGTCTTGGTGTGTGCCATGTATTTTGTCTTGGAGGAATGTGCGGATGGCGTCCGGAAATGGGTCTGAAGCCGATGTCCATCGAATGAAGCCGTACATTTTGGGAGAAACTTGTTCTTGTAGGCATTCTCGTAGAAAATTTTTCTGATTCTTCCCCTTGTGTAACCCATGAACTAGTCGTTCGTACCGCCTAAAGATGTGCTTGACAGCTGGGTTGAAGCAGAAAATCCGACGTAAACTTTGATGTTCCATAATGGGCAGAAATGAATGTCTTTTACTGTCATACCACAGTATAATATGAAGATAAAAAAAGCCCATAAAACACTATTTGAACGTTGCAACCATATATTTCGAGCACTTCCTTCTGTGTCCCTGTTCACTGGTAAAATATGGACAGATGAAATGTTACAAGGGCATATATACAAAGCCTATGTAGGTGTGACATTAAGTCTCCGATGGTATGGGAAACGGTCACCCGCACTACTTGTCAAGTGAATTAACGTCAATTTTGACAAAACCTGGACATAGCTGGTATTAAGCTGATTTTTTCAGGATAGATGCAGGAACATAATTAGAATGACATACTAAAAGTCCTTGATTTTCCCAGAATGCAACCATTGAAAAATTCAAGCTTTAGTCCAAAATGGCTGTTATTTTCAATTTTTTCATAACTTTGTTTCTGTTAGACGAGATACAAACATAAACTTCATGTTGCTATCCCTATGTTTTTCAGGTATAAGAATTATAATAGAATAGGTATTTAGAAGATCAACAGCTTATAATATATAATCCAAGATATAATATTATACCTTTTTGAATATTCTGAGCTTGAAAATACACATAGGCGTAGAAACCAAGGATGAAGAATAACGTAATTATGAACAGTAGTTTAGTATGTAAATTATAAAGTGTATAATAGAAACTGAATATATAATTGTAGTATAATAATAAGATAATGTTATGTCTGTCTGCATTTGCAAGTTTCAATGTTCTGTGTTCTGGCTATACTGCTGTTGATAAATAATACAAAGCAGACAGTTCTTTGGTCTGCTCTCAGTTCTCCTTGTTTATTATATTTATTTTTTGGCTAAAACCAAGGGTAATGAAAGAAAGTTGGTTTCTTTGTCAGAACTTTGATAAGGCCATAGTTTACGATATGGCTTAGTGTGATTTTAAGAAACAGGAAAATAGTGACAGTGTTACCTTGAACTGATACATAAACCATAAAGTCATGGAATGGTGTGTGTTGGTGAAGGAAATTTGATTATTAATTTATATGCTATTAACTGTTCTCATAGTGACCTAAAGTGTGTGTATAAAGTGTAGTGCTTAATGTGTGGTTTTGTGTTCTGTTTCATCAGTAAAATAACAAAATTGAATTTTAACATTTCAGGAGAACACTGTAATACATTTTCATCAAAGAATGTCACAGTTACTGAAATCCAAGGTTGCCATTTGCCACATTTTAATCTTTTTCTAGATTAAAGTTCCTCTGGATTTCAGAAACCAGGTGCCAGATTCTCATTATTAAAAATTGTATATTGCGGCCAATTATCAACAAAATTATGGCATGGTCAGTTTTGCTCAAATTTGGTTTTAGAGCTCATATTTTCTTATAAATGTTTTCAGGTATTTTTTTCTGCAATTTATGGTAAATTATAGAGGAAAACTATTTCTTAGAATATTATGTTTAAATGCTATCATCCTAGAAGTTTAATTAAATATGGGGTATGATAGTTATCGTGCAAAGCAAAAGGTAGAAACAATAATTATAACAGAATAAAGATGATAATTGATGGGGTTTCACCTCATGGATCCATTTAATGTTTTAAAAATAATGAAATAATCTCTTTATCCGATTCGAATAAGCGATTTTTTTGAAGGAAAGGTAAAAAATGTAAAAAAGTTCATGTCTGCAGGCTAACCAGGGCACACTGAAGATGAGCATCACTGCTGTGCATAGTCTCAGCATAAGAGGATTCAGTGCCATGATATACTTTAAATAAAGAACAGTTTGTAGTAAACTTTTAAAATTTTTAGTTTCTTTACAAATAATTTAACAGCCCCAGACCACTTATATTTGTTAGCCACACCTGACATGGACAGGATTTAAAACTCAGGAGAAATTTGCCCTCCCAAATGAACTGTACATGTACAACTATAATGATACATGTCGGATTTTTAAATCATACGGGACTTAAAAGAATATAAATGAATGATCTACTTATAATTTCAGGGAACAGATATGTCTTGTTGTATATGCAAAGAGAAGTTGTGATGCTTTGTATAAAGTTGGTAAAAGGATAACTCTTGTGACTTCAAGCTTAATCAAAACCTTTGAAATCAACACCAGAATGTGATGTCCAATCCAAATTGAGCAGGAGAAAAACAATCACTTCAGTTTGTGAAAATCTGTGTTGTCAAGAAGGACAAAAGAGGTGAGCTGAACTTCGGTCAATCACCCCAATTTGACATCATGTGACCATTTTCTGTACAGAGCCTTTTCTCAGAATGCTATTTGCCAAACATAGAAAAAGGGTGATAATGTAGGAAATTCTTCCAGCAAAATCTTAAGAATCAAAAGAAATTCCAAGACTTAGTGAGGGTAGTGAGGCTGTACACATGTCGAAGTTCAACATGTTTATGAGTCATGTTGCACTAGAAGACAAAGAACCAAAGAGTGTGTCCTTAATTGTTTTATAAAATTAAGGGAATCCAGGAAAATCAAAATGAGAATCAAAGGAAGAAGCTTTGAGGGCTAAGCTCTGTCAGTTTCTTGATGACAATGATGATACAATTCTCTTCAGGAACTATCAGAATGGATGGACAAATACTTGGATGGAATTTGATGTATCTAATAAACATCTTAATCAAACTCAAAGCTGAAGACCACCAGCCTTGCTAAAATCAAAGGTTGTGAGGACTCTGCACACAGAATCCAAGGTGAAATGGATAACAAGTGATTGATACAGTGATCGTATCATCCAATGGCTGCTTCAATCATTCTGAATGATATCAGGTTGACAATTTAAGACTGTGAGTTGAATATCAAGTTCATGGGCAAGACAATGGAGCAACAATGATACCACAAATCTTTCAGCGCTTCCTCCACAAATTAGTTGATGATCAGGGCAAAAGTCAGACAGTTTCAGGGACTGGAAAATGCATCTCCATATCACATGAGGAATTTCTGCCTGTACACCCAAGCATCTTTCTCCATGCCAGCAATATGCAGCAAGTGCAAGAACATGGAGCAATAAGACCATCACTCTTAATATCAGCAAATGAAGACAGAAGGTTCTTGATGAAACATCACTAGAATATTAAAATATTGTATAATTGTTAACTTTATTATTATGGGTCCAGAGCATTTGTCAAGCCATATAATAAGCAGAATTGCTGTGCATATTATATAAATTGACAAACTCTGGGCCATTATAATCAAATTAATTGTCTTCTTCCAACCCCAAAAATGTTTGGTCAGTTTTGTTAAAATTCTGGATAATATGGGCAAGAAAACCGCTATCTTTGGCCACATGGAACCATCTTTTTTAGTTGAGGAAATTTTCTGATCTTCTAGAAATATAATTTTATTTGATTCTCAGTAGTGGAAGTTTAGATACCTGAAGGTCCTATATAGGTTTTTCATACTTATGTATGAAAGATCAAAGCACTGCTGGCAATGTGGAAAAAAATCATCAATTTTGATATGCCATCTTGCTTTATAAATTAAAGTTGTTGATCTTGAGGTTACCAATATTGTTTTAGATTCTTCTACTTAAAAATATATATAATAGACACCAAATTTTTGTTTGTATGGGGCAGGCTACCAAGTGTTAGCTAAAAGCCAGAAAAGAACCCTGCTGATTGGGGATGGCAAAGTCTGGTTGAACATGGCAATTCCTCTGGACTTTTAGTATGTGATTCTTAGCCAAGAGTTGCCAACAGCTTACCAAATGCTGCAAAAATCAGGCTTGTCGGGCGATGTCCAAGTGTTAAAGCTAATACTCCTGCCTTTTAGCTCTTTTTTTTTTACAAATGTGAAGTGTAGATAAATATTGCCCTCTCTTCAGTAAGATAATCTAGCTTGAGCATCCAACGTGTCATGCTATGCCTACCTTCTTATCCTCGAATTTTTCAAAGGTATAGGTTGAGAGATATATATATAGATTGTTATGCGTTTAGTCCGTATTTCTCTTCTTTTTCTTTTTATGGTTACAGTCTTAGACACAATGTTGTATGTGACCATACCATTACTATTTCAGTTGAAAATGCATATTAGTTAAACTGTCTGTGTTTATGAATATACCATTAAATAAAAACAGTTGGTCTCTATGTCTGCTATGCATGTGATTGTAAAAAAATTTTATGGCAACCATTTTCTATCTGTCCATCTTGCTGTTATAAATAATTCATTTAGTAAGGGTTTTCAGCTCAAAATGTGAGATGGTATGGAACATTTTTATAACCTAAAAGTTCGAGGTTTCAGAAAAAAACATTGCCTTTATATTCCATCCAATAGATTTCCCAAACCAGTGAATTAGTGTTAGATGGTTGAATTTTTGAAAATAGCCGCCATCTTATATTTTCAGGTATATATATATATTTTATAAGAGAGCGTAGTCTTAGGAATGTTTGTGCCAAATTTCATGCTTGTTTCAGTGTATATCTAGAACGATTTTTACAGCAATCTGATGCACTACAGGTGGTTGGAGTTCGGCTGGTGCCTGATCGCTTATCACTTATAAATTCCCCTTCGGTGTTTATTTCGAGGCTGAGTGATTTTGATATCAAATGACACTTGTAGATTAATTTTTGTGGATATATATATATATATATATATATATATATATACATATATATTTATATATAATGTATAAATACACATTATATGTGTATGTACATATATTTTATATATACATATAATATATAATATATATATATATATATATATATATATATATATATATATATATATATATATATATGTGTGTGTGTGTGTGTGTGTGTACATATACACACATACATGTGTTTGTGTTTATAACATTTTCTAAAAGCTGTAAAAAGCTGGTACAGTGAAGAAGAAAATGCTAAAATAAATTTAACGGAGAACGGAAGAGCGTTACATTTTGGGTGGTATCTTTTTTCTTTATGAACAATATTGTTCGTAAAGGGTAGAAATACTGCCCGAAATGTAATGCTTTTCCGTTCTCCCTTTTATTTTATCTATATGAGGATTTTCTTTTTCAGCGAAACTGCTTCTTTTATAGTTATATGCATACAATATATATATGCACATATATACTGTATATACATACATACACACACACATACATATATATATTATATATATATATATTATATATATATATATATATATATATATATATATATATATATATATATATATATATATATATATATATATATATATATATAATTTGAATAACCAGGTACCATCCATTAAGTTTACTTCAGAATTGGAAAAGATAGTTGCCTCCCTTTCTTAGATGTTTTAATACATAGAGAACAGTTTCAATGCAAATTCAGTATTTATAGGAAACCAACCAACAACTTATGTCCATTTTTATTCAGGCCATCACCATAATATCAAAATATCAATTTTTATTTCCATGTTTTTACGAGCTTTGCGCATTGTCAGTCCCCAGTAGTTGGATCAAGAATCGAATACATAAGAAAAATAGGGACAGATTTATGTTCTCCTTCACATATACTAGGTATTTGCTATAATAAAGCCCACAAAAAGCTTTATAGTGAAAGTAACATGGAGAAAGAAACCCCTGAGAACATTCTTAGCTTGCCTTATTTTAGTAGTTTTGAAAACAAAATCATTTGTAAAATCTTTTAATATCAACCTCGTTTTTTCCTAAAAATCTTTTAATGTCAACCTCGTTTTTTCCTAAAATAACACACTAAAAGGAATGTTAATAAAAACTAGCCCTAAAGAAAACAGCAACATATAATATATAAAATTCCATGTTTGGACTGCCCCTCTTTTTATATTGGCCAGTCTAGCAAAGATTTAGATGTATGTATTAAGCAACATAAGTATTCAATCAAAACTGGACAAACATCCAATGCTATATTCATTCAAGTGAAAACCGTCACAGGATAAATTGGACTGAAAGTTCAGTGATTGCTAGATCGAAAGATTTCTCTTTAAGAAATCTTTTGGAAGCTGCTATTATACAGCTTACTTCCAGCTGTAATTTTAATCTTAACCCTGGCATGTATTATTTGGACCTCTTTAGTAGAAAAATGTTCAAGAATGACCTAAAAGATAAAATCACTGACTTAATTATGAGTAAGTTACCTTATATATATATTTCCTATGTATTTGTATATTTAATATAATTTTTTATTTGTAAAAAATTTTCATCTTGCAAAAATTGTTATTGTTTACAAAAAAAGAGAGAATTATTGGGTTGTACTTTTATAAAAATTCTTGGTGGTCAGTCACCTCCTTGTATAATCTTTTAATTGTCCTGTCCCTGCTTCTGAATGGTTGATCCTAATCTTTTGGAAAACCTCTTAAATATTTAACCCTGTTTTGGCAGTCCCACTATTTCTTCAATTGTGTTGGATTCCAGGTGCATATTTTTTCCTTTGTAATCCCCATCTGTCATTTATATGAACTTTCTTTGTAAACTTATTTTTATATTTCTTCAGTCTGTTAAGTAAAGGATGACAAGTTGAAAGGCTTTGCAGCACTCCACTGTTTCTCTTTCCTTCTTGGATTTTGTCTTTATTTACATATTCGTCACGTTCCATAATTTGGTGATTCAGTTATTATATATATATATATATATATATATTAACTTTATCACATACACAATTGTTCTGTGCATTAGTAGAATTACTAAAAGGACCTCATTCAAACTGGATGGTATTTAATGGAGTTTTATTCAAAAGTTACAAGCTTTCTTGGACAAACAGTCCACATTATCAAAGTATCCGTACAATGAGCAAACGCATAGTGCGGCTGTATTTATATCTGTTTGCTGGGTACTTTTAATCCTATAATCGCCTAGCTCTTCCTGTGTGACCTCCACCCTCTCTTGACCTTGGTCTTTCTCTGATCCCTGGTTCCAGATGTCCGTTTTCCGTGCGTTCTCTTGCGTTTTTTCTTCGTTTCCTTGCTACTGTGGAGTATATGATTTTTCTAGATATGCTGTCTTCAAAGCCGTTTCAGTGTTCCCTGCCATCGTGTTGTTGGCGCAAGTTATGAAGGCGTTCTCTACAACCAGTCTAGATGTTTTGTTGGTGTTCCTGTACAGAAAAACTCATATTTTCCCAGTCTATTCTGTGATCATTTTCCCAACAGTGTTTGGCAACTGCCGACGTCTGATTATAATGCCTTATGTTCTGCAGATGTTGTTTGCTTCGCTCTTTACATGATTTGCCAGTTTCGCCATAGTACCCTTCTTCACAGTCTAGACACGCTGCCATATAAACCCCCTCTAATCTCTTCCCCCTCTACCGACTTTTGTTTCTAACTATTTTATTCCTAATGGTGTTTTTGTAGCTGCCTATCAATTTGAAATTATTTAGCTTCCTGTTGATGGGTGCAATGGAGTTGTTGTCCGGAACTGTAATTATTTTCTTTCCTACCAAATGTTCCTTTTCAATCCTTTCCTCTCCCCAAAATAGTTTTTCCTTGCTTTGATATGTGCCCACTCCCACCAATACTTAGGGTAGCCTAATCTTCTAAAACTCTCCCTCAGGTAATCCAACTCTTCGTCTAAAAATTTGGGACTGCAAATCCTATAAGCCCTGATGGCCAACCCTGTCATTAATCCTATTTTTATTTCTTTCCTATGACTGGAGAACCTATGTATGTATGAATTGGTGTGTGTCTTCTTCCTATATACCTTGAATTTTAAATTCTCCCTACCCTCTTGACCAGGACATCCAAGAAAGGAATTTCTCCTTCCTTCTCTTCTTCTAATGTGAACTTGATGTGTTCATTTAGTTTATTTATGTTTTCTAAAAACTTGTGTAGATCTTCCCTTTCTCCCTTGTAAATGATCAAGATGTCATCAACGTATCTTACCCATTTTACGATATTTAAGTTCCCTTTATTTACTTTGCCCACCTCTTCCTTTTCAAACCATTCCATAAAGATATTGGCTAGAATTGGTGAAAGACTTGAACCCATGGCCACGCCATTTTTTTGTATATAATGGTTTCGCCCCACTTGAAAACATTAACGCTGAGGGCCGCTGTTAGCATTTTATTAAAACGTCATGATCTATGTCGCATGTATAGACCCCCTCCTCCATATTCTTTTTATTATTTCCATCGTCGTCTTTACTGGTACGTTAGTGAACAGGAAGTTACATCCAAACTTGCAAATTTGCAGTCTTTTACGTTAATTTTGGATAATTCGTCTATCAGGTTCATGTTATGTTTTAAATGCCCTTCGGATACTAAGCCTACCCATTTTCCCATTATGTTGGAAAGAAATTTCTCCAGCCTCCTCTGCGGTGATCTCGTCGATGCCACGATCGGTCTTAGCGGGCACCCTTCCTTGTGGATCTTAGGGCTACCATAAATATATGGGATCTCTGGACTTTCCATTGATTTTACTCTATGTTCTAATTCTTTTCTTTTGGTAAGACCGATCGTGGCATCGACGAGATCACCGCAGAGGAGGCTGAGAAATTTCTTTCCAACATAATGGGAAAATGGGTAGGCTTAGTATCCGAAGGGCATTTAAAACATAACATGAACCTGATAGACGAATTATCCAAAATTAACGTAAAAGACTGCAAATTTGCAAGTTTGATGTAACTTCCTGTTCACTAACGTACCAGTAAAGACGACGATGGAAATAATAAAAAAGAATATGGAGGAGGGGGTCTATACATGCGACATAGATCATGACGTTTTAATAAAAATGCTAACAGCGGCCCTCAGCGTTAATGTTTTCAGTGGGGCGAAACCATTATATATTAAAAAAATGGCGTGGCCATGGGTTCAAGTCTTTCACCAATTCTAGCCAATATCTTTATGGAATGGTTTGAAAAGGAAGAGGTGGGCAAAGTAAATAAAGGGAACTTAAATATCGTAAAATGGGTAAGATACGTTGATGACATCTTGATCATTTACAAAGGAGAAAGGGAAGATCTACACAAGTTTTTAGAAAACATAAATAAACTAAATGAACACATCAAGTTCACATTAGAAGAAGAGAAGGAAGGAGAAATTCCTTTCTTGGATGTCCTGGTCAAGAGGGTAGGGGAGAATTTAAAATTCAAGGTATATAGGAAGAAGACACACACCAATTCATACATACATAGGTTCTCCAGTCATAGGAAAGAAATAAAATAGGATTAATGACAGGGTTGGCCATCAGGGCTTATAGGATTTGCAGTCTGAATTTTTAGACGAAGAGTTGGATTACCTGAGGGAGAGTTTTAGGAGATTAGGCTACCCTAAGTATTGGTGGGAGTGGGTACATATCAAAGCAAGGAAAACTATTTTGGGGAGAGGGAAAGGATTGAAAAGGAACATTTGGTAGGAAAGAAAATAATTACAGTTCCGGACAACAACTCCATTGCACCCATCAACAGGAAGCTAAATAATTTCAAATTGATAGGCAGCTACAAAAACACCATTAGGAATAAAATAGTTAGAAACAAAAAGTCGGTAGAGGGGGAAGAGATTAGAGGGGGGTTTATATGGCAGCGTGTCTAGACTGTGAAGAAGGGTACTATGGCGAAACTGGCAAATCATGTAAAGAGCGAAGCAAACAACATCTGCAGAACATAAGGCATTATAATCAGACGTCGGCAGTTGCCAAACACTGTTGGGAAAATGATCACAGAATAGACTGGGAAAATAAGAGTTTTCTGTACAGGAACACCAACAAAACATCTAGACTGGTTGTAGAGAACGCCTTCATAACTTGCGCCAACAACACGATGGCAGGGAACACCGGAAACGGCTTTGAAGACAGCATATCTAGAAAAATCATATACTCCACAGTAGCAAGGAAACGAAGAAAAACGCAAGAGAACGCACGGAAAACGGACATCTGGAACCAGGGATCAGAGAAAGACCAAGGTCAAGAGAGGGTGGAGGTCACACAGGAAGAGCTAGGCGATTATAGGATTAAAAGTACCCAGCACACAGATATAAATACAGCCGGACTATGCGTTTGCTCATTGTACGGATACTTGATAATGTGGACTGTTTGTCCAAGAAAGCTTGTACTTTTTTTTTTTTTTTTTTTTTTGAATAAAAACTCCATTAAATACCATCCAGTTTGAATGAGGTCCTTTTAGTAATATATATATATATATATATATATATATATATATATATATATATATATATATATATATATATATATATATATTATTTTTTCACGTATTTTCATTCATCCCTCTTAGCCAGCCAGATAATATACCGAATTTCTGAACAAAAGCAATTCTCAGTGAACTTGTAGCTAGATTTGTTTGCGGGAAGGCAAGTTAGCGCCCTGTTTTGACCTTAGAGAAAGCCTCCCCCCTGCGTCACCTGAGCGGGGGTGAGAACAATACCACCCCTTCCCCCGCCCCCATCGTGTGGTTTTGGAGGACTAGGAAAGTCGTTAGGTATAACAGGCGGAAGCCTTTCAAAGGGGGTGGGGGCCACTGTTTTGACCCTTGGGGACTTAGTTATAAGGCCTCTTTCTGTGTGAACCTATTACTGGCTGTGGGATTTGCTTTCAGATGAGACCTGCCGTCATACAAACTCACAAACATCCCAAGATGCTGGAGACCAATGCTTGGAGAAGCCGCACCAGAGAGACGCAAAGCAGACTTGAATCAGAGCGCACGTGTGAGAGCGGCTCCCTCTTTCTTTACACAGGTGCGGATGTAATTGCCAGTTACCAGATTTCGTCTTGTAAAGAGCTCATGCAGAACAAAATAAGGTATGTCTGTGATGTGGTCCCTTCCAGTTCTTTTTCTTCTTAAAATTCTCTCCATTTTCAAATTTTCAACCTTTCCATTCTCCTAAACAAGGCCCCCTTACTTAAGAATCTACCGACAAAGCAGCCCAAAATTCGCCCCATGACTTGTCCTAAACTAAATTTAATTCAATTCAGTGATCAGCAGTAGATTAATCCCTCCAAAGTGTTACCACAGGCTAATTCAATTTAATTAATCAACTCCTCCGTGGTCCATTGTTTAGCTTAGTGTGAGAGAAATTCCTTTGAGGGGAATGCTAATCCTGGATTTTCTTCCAGCATCCTTGCTACTACTCTGCTCAATCGACCCAGTCTTGTGAACTCAAATCATCTTAAAAGTATTGCCATTTCTAATAAACGCAAGAATTCCCTGGTCCGCAGTCCGTGACACTAATCTGTTCCCCCTTTTCGTTGCATACAAGAGAGCCTGATCATTCAAGACGAATTTACCTTGTCATGTGCAGAGATTTTCTATGCTTTGCCAATTTGCATTTTTTTTCCATTATTTGTGTTTACTTGCTGTATCATCAGCCTTGCAGATTACCTTCTTTATTGCTTCTTCTGTAAATAAATTCAATTTAACATAACTTGATACTCATTTCCCATGGCGACCTTCCAATCCCTGATTAACTGATGGTAATATCAAGGTAAGTTATCCATTTTTCCCCTTCATTTTGTTGCTGGCTGGTCTTCTCTGTTGGTCCATTAAGGCAGTAACTAAATAAAGATCCCCCTTGCATTCCTCCAACAAGACCCAATCTGTAAATATATATATATATATATATATATATATATATATATATATATATATATTATACTCAAACATACATATACAAATGTATGTTTAATGGGTGCAGGTGTATTTGTGTACATGCCTGCAACATACTTGCAATAGTTAGCGATCTCGCAGGTGGAAGGTATGCGACCCAGGGCATCTCCTAATTCAGCACCTTTTGTACAGTCACCTTTGGGATGCAGTAAGTGACATGTGTGGGCAGAATTTTGTGTCTGTTGTGGATCGAAGCTTCTAGAACTTTTTGTTGGTGCCTTAGTGAATTGCCAATTACCGGGTGTTTACTGCGGGTTCTGACATAATTACATATTCCCGTGTTTAGGGTAAAGTGCGTCGGTGATTTTATGAATATCAGGAATCGTAGAGATATTTGAGCAGGGGAAAAGTGAGTTTTTCCTTTCGGTTTTTCATTTCAGTTGGTTTAAAATTTTATTTTCCTCTTCTGTCTTAAGTTTTTCTCTTCCTGAATTATTTGGGTGGTTGAAACATGTTATTTTTATGTGTTGACTTTATTCATGGTTTTGCTTTTCTTTTTTTTTTTTCTTCTCGAGTTATTCTGGGTTGTACCATGTGGTGCTTAATGAGTTGTGTAGTTTTTGCATGTTGATAAAAGAATGGTTTGTTTGTGTAGTGATAAAGGGCGCTATCTTTTTGCTTGCTCAGCGACTTTTGCATGGAAACAAAGTAGAGGTGATATTAAAGAGTGGATTTTACTTCTGGGATTATTTTTCTCCTTTTTTTTTTTTCTTGTGAGTTAACCTTGAATATCAGATGACTTTACGCTCAGCTGTTTGAGTGGGTTAGTGGAGCATGTATAAGGGGGGATTTACTTCCATAGGGTATATGCATTTGAGATCAGGCCGGGTTTCTTGGCTGACGAGGGTGTTTTTCGTTCTGGTTGGTATAGGAGGAAGAAGAAAGTCGGTAATATGTTGGGGAGGGAGGGGGTAAGAAGTCAGATGATACGACTCTGATTCATAGGGTCACGACTTTCGCTTCTCCAATCCAGCTCTTTGCGGGTTTGGTAAATGGGGTTTTAAGACAACCTGTCGATATTTTTATTGAAAGTGTTGAAAATCATTTGGCTATGAAGAAAATCACAGATGATACGGATGCCTTTAATGAGGCTAAGGGCTTTCTGGCTTTGGATGTTGGAGATATTAGGAAGCGTTGCCATAGCTTTGAATTCAGAAAATGTCGCTCTTGGGATGACTTGAAGAAATTTCTGAGAACTGCCTATGGGTTGGATGAATATGGTGATTTGTTTCAGGATATGAGGGCACTTTACAAAATTAGGAAAGGGCAAAGTTCTATGGTGGATTTTAGCTTGCAGTTATTTGATGCAGCTTCAGATTTGGTAGAGAAATTGAAAGGCTCAGGCTGGGTACATGGTGATTCTATATCGTTAGAAAATTTTCAGAAGTTGCTGCATTTCTCGTGGCTGCTATATGATGTAAGAGATACAATAGTAAGCAGTTTTGATGGTCTGGTGGAGGCTACCTCAGATGAATCATTTATCTTTTCCCAAATCAAAAAGCACATGTCGCAATGCCCGACAGTAGTTATCACATTTTTCAATGGCATGCTGAAAGCCACAAAGGTAGGCCAAAGGAACTTCCTGCAGAGAGACTCAAATATTGCTTCAAAACATTTGTCACATGGCTGGAGGTTCTGTCCGTTACTAAAAAGGGGTAATGGTAAGTCAGTGAGTCAGAATTTGGGAGCAGCCATAAGAAAGCTCCTCAAGCAAGATATCCCAAGAAGTCTCAAAATAGACAGAATTTTTGGAGGGCAGAACAACCAAAAGGGAAAGGATAGGATGTTCATGTAATATAGGACTTTTGGGAGATATATGAGAACCAAAGCCAGTGGTGAAGGGAGCTGTAGCTGGGTCTAGTCTTCTAATTTTTGTGGATATGGGGGCATCAGTCAGTTTAGTGGACTTTGACTTTTCTCAATCGATGTTTTCTCAGTATTGGCTAAGACGTTCAGAGGATAAAGTGTGCGATGTCCAGGCTCATAAACTGAATGTTGTTAGAACGGCGAAAATGTTTTTCGTTGGGGAACCAGTTAGTAAAGGACCAGTTCTGGTGGTGAGAGGAGTTAGCTTGGGTAATAAGGTTTTATTGGGGAATACAGCATGTAATAGGATCAGTATTTCTATATACCTTAGTAAAGGAGGTATAACGTTTGTGAAACTTGAGGTTTTATCCCATATATAGGTGCTGAGGAAATGGAGGGGAGTGTGGTTTACATGGGTGAATGAAGAAATAAGTGGGAATAATGAGGAAATTGTAGGAGATAATCAATCACAGGGTGAAGTTGAGCCTAATGGTGAGGGGAAGAGGATATATAAAGGTGTTTTAATGGAGGTTATAATTTTAGAACCAGGTATGGTTGGTCTGGTGAAAGTTAAGGTGAGAGATATAAAAGCGAATAAACAAGCGTGTGTGGTGGAAGGCAGTGAGAAACTTGAAAGGACAGTGAGCACAATGTGCATAAACAAAGTGTTAAGTGAGGGGGTTACATGGGTGGAATTTTTAAACTGTAATAATTCAGTTAGGAGGTATCAGAGGAATACTTATGTTGTAGATTTGGAAGAATGGAGCAAGGAAACTGAATCAGTGGCATTAATAGGGGAGCAAAATGGGTTTTCAGAGGCTGAAATGGAGGTTAGAAGGGAGATATTTAGGAATCGTTTGGGTGAGGCAGACTAGAAAGAATACATAGAGGGGTAAGGTGAGGTTTTAGCTGAATATTCAAGACGTTTTTGCTCTGAAAGTAGATAAACTGAGGTTAACGGATGTGTTAGAACATAAAGTGCTTTTAGAATGGGGGACGAAGCCCATTTATGTCCCATCTTATAGAATATCTTTTAAGATTAGAGAGCAGGTTGAGCAAGATGTTAACAAGTGGGAGGAGAAAGGTACAATTAGGCCTAGCCCTTGACCATTTAATTTTCCTTTGTTAGCAGTACCAAAGAAGGATGGTTCAACCTGTGTATGTGTATGTGTAGATTTCAAGAAATTGAATGAGAAAACCATCCCAGACAGGTATCCGGTGGCGTGTTTGCCATATTTGTTTATGGAGATTCGATGTAGGGATATCTATTCATCAGTTGATCTCATGCAAGGATTTTTGCAAGTGCCACTGAGTGAAGATAGTAGAAAGTTGACAGCATTTTCAGTCCCAAAAGGACACTATGAATTTACAAGAATGCCTTTTGGTTTGTCGGGTAGTCCTCTTACTTTCACAAAGCTAGTAAATACAGTCCTCCACAGGCTGTTGGGGAAAAATGTATTTGTTTATTTGGATGATATATTAGTTACTACGGGCTTGATAGAGGAACATTTAGAAGTGCTCAGGGAAATCCCCAGGAGGCTTAAAATAGCTGGTCTGAAAGTTAAACTAGCCAAGTGTGACTTTTTGAAGAAGAATCTTGTATATCTAGGATATGTCATTTCGAAAGACAGTGTTCGAGTGAATGATGAGAAAGTCAAAGAAATTGCGGATTTTCCTACACCCAAAAATAAGAAAAATGTCTGCTCGTTCATGGGATGGCAAGGTTTTTACTTAGGCTTGTGAGAGGATTTTTTACGTTTTCACCACCTTCGACGGATGTATTCAGGAGTGCTGTACATTTTTCATGGGGTGAAGCTCATCAGGTAGCTTTTCAGAAAGTCAAAGAGGCTCTGATGAGTCCTCCAGTTTTAAAGTTCCTGATTTTTCTTTACTGTTCACGTAATTGACTGATGCCAGTCAAGAGGAGATAGGCGCTTGTTTAATGCAGAAATCTGAGGGTAAATTTCATCCAATAGCTTTTTACTGCAGGAAGTTCAGAACATGGAGGGAGTAATGAAAGGTTAATGGCGACAGTGGGCAAGGAGGTTTTTGCAGTGGTGTCTAATTTAGTTCATTTTAAGATGCTGCTAATGGGGAATAGGGTGGAAGTTCTTACGGATCATAAGCTGTTGTCGGATCTTTGTAATAAGCCTGATCTGTGTCCTAAGAGAGCTAGGTGGTTTTTGACAATTAGGGATTGTGATGCTAAGCTTAGATACATTGAGCGTAAACAAGTGTGGTAGCAGATGCTCTTAGTAGGAATTTTGTGGACACAGAGAATGAGCATGTGTGTAATGCAACTGGCGAATGTGTGGATTGGGATATTAGTGTGGTGGAGAAAAAAAAGATAAGGATGAGATTTTAACGGAAGCAAAGGCGTTTCTTAGGGATGAATTAGTGAGAAAGGGTTATAGGTTTCCTTATTCAGGTTTGGAGTTAGAGGAAAATAAAATATAAGTAAAGGAGTAGTGAGGATAAGGGGGATACAACACAGATCTTGGTACCAAAGGAGTTGATTCCAGTGGTTTTGGAGATTACACATTATAAACTTGGTAGTCCACATTTGGGGATCGAGAGGGCATAACAGAAGGTACATAATAAATCTTTCTGGAAAAGTATGTTTGTGAAAGAATGCTCTGTGTGTAATTTGTGTAAACTGGTGAGAGTAATGTGTAAACTGATGAGATTAATGTCGTGTAGACTGGGGTCTTTTCCTATCCCTGGTAGGCCTTTTCAGAGGGTGCATATGGATCTGTTGACCAACTTTTATGAATCAGGATTCGGTCACAGACATTTGTTGGTGGTTATAGATGAATTAACGAGGTTCGTGGAGAGTTTTCCGTTAAGGAATAAAATGGCAGAAGAGGTTGCGGTTACATTTTTCAATAAGTATATATGTAGATATGGGGTACCAGAGATACTTAAAACAGATAATGGGAGAGAATTTGTGAACAGAACATTTGAGTAATGTGAGAGAATTTGTGAACAGAACATTTGAGTGTCTTGCGGAAGTTATGGGATACAGAAAGTAAACATTCTTCCTTATAGTCCGGAAACTAATGGGTTTTGTGGCAAGCTAGTAGGAAGCTCTTAGAGTAACAATGGGTGGCAGTGATACTAATTGGGATAGATATATAGACGTGGTCAGACAATGCATAAATTCAATGGTTAGTGATACCATTGGTATGTCACCGGTGGAGGCATTATTTGGTTTTTCAGTTCGGGGTGCTTTTGATTTGTTGTCAGTTCATGTTGTGATGATATGATTAAATCGTTAGTAGTAATCTGAAGACAACGACTCAAGCGATGGTCACGAGAAGTAATTTGAAATCAGAGGGCGCAAGAGTTGTGTTGGGGCTAATGTATTTCTAAAGATTAATGTCAGAAATGACTTAAATTATAAGTTAGGTCCCAAGTTTGAAGGTTGTTTCGTGTTATAGAAGAGAAAAGGGGGAACAGGTTCATAATTTTACATGAAGACACGGGAGTGATGAATTTAACACACATATCCAAGATTCAAAGAACAACTTAATGTATGGTGGGGGTTTGTTTGGTTGTTTTGGGGGCATTTATTGTTGTGTTTTTCTTACTTGTTCTTTTCATTGGGGTTAAGCAGTTATTTATGGGGTTTTTCTCTCCTCTGTTTTTAGATGCGGGGATTTAGCATAATTTGTCAAATCTTTAACATGAAAGCTTTGTAATTTGGGTCATTTGTATCATTTGGGTCATTTGTATCATTTATATCATTTATATCTTTCATATGGTAGGAATAGGAGGCGTAAAAGAGCGGTGGTTGCTTTACCTATGGGGGGCAACAGCAATGGCTGCAGCAGCGATTGGTGGGGTGGCAATTACAAACCTGACGAAGGTTGAGGCATTGGAAGCTGAGGTAGCTGATGAGGGGAGAGTTTTGGAGAAGTTATGTGGTAGTAGCATAGAGTTACACGAGCGGTTTTAGGATTTGAGAATTATGAACAGTGTGTTACAAGTCACTGTTCAGGGGGTTATGGGTGATCTAGATTTGACAAAAGCTTTGTTTGCAGTCATATGACGATTTTGAATATTGAGAAAGAGACTAAATCATTGCTAGCAGAGATCAAATCTCAAGTAAAAGCAGTGATAGTGGCATCAGAAGAGCGTATTTCTGAAGATATTAACCTTTTGGGGTGATAGAGTCAACCTTGAAGAATGCAGCTTACGAGTGGAAATCGAACATGGTTTTCACAGGTAGTGATTTATATAGATATTATGGGATAATAAGGGTATATTTATCAGACAGACGGTTAATCATTGAGATTCCAGCGAGTTCGAAGGAACCTTTTCATAGTTACATAATAATACCTTTTCCTAGTACATATAATAATACAGTAGTGGTGTTAGAGGGACTGGAAACTATGCATATAATGGGGAGCAAGTTTCAATCACTATCTGTTGATTATAAGGACAGATGTACATTAGTTCATAATAAATATATTTGTGTTAATAAAGGGTTTGCTCTGATGGATATTGTTTTAGGGGGTTGTGAGTTTCAATTGACACATGACGTGACTGCTACAAAATGTACTTTTAAACCAGTTCCTGATGACTGTATGGTGATGCCGTTGGAAGCAACTTCAGCAGTCTTTTGCAAAAGCTGCGGGTTAACAGAGATTTGCCACAAGTCACTGACATCGTTCCTTTTGGAGGGATTGCAGGTATTTGATGGAGCGTGCAGGATAGTGTCTATGGAGTTCATCTTTAGCAAGAGGGTATATAATTCATCAGCAAACATTTTTCTGCAACATAGACATCAGCTCCATAGTGTGGTGGAAATATCGTTTGTGGTGGAGATTACAATGTTACCAGCGTTGAAACAAAGTGGAAGAAATAGACTATATGGAATATTCAATGACCATAAGTTAGTCTTACCATGTATTCTGTGTGTTAATGATAATTATCATAATTATGTGTGTTGCCACAATGTTAAGGTGCAGACGAATGTGCTGTTTCAATGAGAAGCGGTCTCCACGAGTGCAAATGATGATTAATCATGAAACCGCACCGTAGAAATTGAATAAGTGTAATTTGTGTCGGGGTCAACACAAGGTAGGTGGTCAGAGCTCTGTTTAATGGTGCAGGTGTATTTGTGTACATGCCTGCAACATACGAACTCTTGCAATAGTCAGTGATCTAGCAGGTGGAAGATGTGTGACCCAGGGCATCTGCTGATTTAGCACCTTTTGTATGGTCACCTTTGGGATGCAGTAGGTGTCAGTGATATGTGTTTGGGCGGAACTTCCATCTCTGTTCTGGATCAAAGCTTCTAGAACCTTTTGTCTGGTTTTAATCGGATTTCTAGGGGTGTCAAAGGAAGTGTGCATTTGTGTGCGCATTGTGAATATTGCTAGGTGTGAGGGGCTCTTGTGAAAGGTTACACATTCATTTGTGAAGAGCCAAACCAGGAAGACATGCTAGAATGATTGGGAATCTGGATTCCCTTTTTGCTGAAAGGGTTAAGCGTCGTACTCAGAAAATGACTAACTTTCCCAAGTGTTTAATTTCTGGTGTTTAACTCCCAGTGTTTATGTCTTTAATTCTTTTCAATACGCTTTCTGTGTGATTTGAACTGAAGGAGCTATGATTTTAAGAGGAGTTGGTTTTGTTCATTACAGAAGTTTTGAAGGGGGTGGAAACCATAGTCAGTCATGGCATATAGCCACATAAAAATGAAGCTGATGACAAAATAGGCGTTGATAACGTGGAATGATTGGGAAATTTGGTGGGGACGGGAATTAATCCCCACACACTATGCTTTCTTGCAACCGTTTGGTTTTGCTTTTTGGGAGTGTGGATTAGTGGGTTTTGCTATCTATCTGACCTAATTTAATTTTACATGACTTGTTAGTCTTGCATAATAAACTTTATTTTTGTAAATTAGGTTTTTTGATTTACAAACACACTTTAGAGTTTTAGGAGAGGAAGGGGCAAAGCACTCGGGGAGAGAAAAAGGGAAGTCGGTCTTGCCTGAGAGAGAGAGAGAGAGAGAGAGAGAGAGGGGAGGGGGGAGGATCTTTAAGGCCACAAGTTACCAGTGTGACCAGGCCCAGGTAAGTCTCCTGTCCATGTATGGGGGAGTAACATATATATATATATATATATATATATATATATATATATATATATATATATATATATATATATATATATATATATTTATATGTATATATATACTCTATATATGTATTATATATATAATTATACATATATGTATATAATATACATATATATATATGTATATATATATGCATATATATGTATATATAAATCTATTTATACGTGTACAAAGTGCACAAAACAAATATAAAATATCTTTATGGACAACACTTTCACGTTTAATTCCTGTATTGTCATTCAGTCTGAAGTGTAACAATTTTTCAAAATTATCTAAGGAGATATTATTTCCATTTACCCATGAAGAGTTTTTCATAGATTTCTTTATCTCACCTACTGCATCAAATAAGCATTGGTTTTTGGGATGCGGTTTTATGTGCCTCATTCTCAAGCCTTCTCATATGGGCAACGAAGCCCACAATCATAGTTATAATTCATTAGTGGTTAAATCATACCCTGTGTTCCTAAATTTGGATCTTTCCTAGATAGTGACCCCCATGGGTTTTAACCCAGTATTAACCCACCTTTACGTCGTGTTTAGTACAAGCCCGTTGGGGATGACCGTTAAAACATAAACACAGGACTGTAAATATCATAAAGATAATGACCTACAAGAAATATTAGTCCTAGATAACGACCCCCGAAAGCCCTTGGGGGTCACTATCTCGGAAAAATCCCTAAATGTTACTGAACGAGGGACCAGTAGTGTATAAAACGAGATTATACACTTAGGTGAATTCATGATAAGTATGGCATTAGAAATTCTTCGCTTTTGCTGTTAATCGTCATTTAAACAAGCCGGAATTTATTGGGCTTTATTTAGTTAATATTCATAGAAACCTATGAATGAGGGGGTTCCTGTCTTCTCTTGCCATAGTACTATATTGTCTTACCCTGTTTGACTTGCCTTTTGAAATGACGTTTGTCAGTTTATGAATTTATGAGCTTTTAAAACGTCGAATAGTTGTACATGTCGTAAGAAACTGAATTAATCATTTATAATGTAGAAATGTGCGCTCCTAGAAAATATTGGCAAAAGTGAGATATTTAGAGTACAGAAGGATCATCAATTTTTTTGTAGGCGATACCAAGCAGTTGTTTGCCTTTCTTATCTTTGCTTAACATTCAAACTTTCATATAGTGTCATCCAAAATTAAGACTGGTTAATCCGTCCAAGATTTCATCATCTGAATAAAGTAAATAGCAGACTTAGGAAACAGTTACGAAAACCATGCAAAAGCAATCGGCATATAATTTCTGGAAATTACCGTTTGTGATATAGCATTGTGAAGTACGACGTTGGCATGATGCCAAAGTATGCCATCCACTGACACGAACTTTACTATTCTCTGGAGATTAAGAATCATTTCTTAAATGCCCAACACCAGTGTATTCTTAAGAAGGCGACTGTAAGTCATATATGGTAGACGTGGCCATTACGTCACATTCTACTCCCTTAAAACATTAGTAAAATTAATAAATTTTCTTGTTCCTTAAGACCATTTTATACATCTAAGAGTTACGAAATAGAGGGGGGAAAAATAAGTATGATTTACTATAAAGAACATTTTGCTTAGCTACTAATACAGTGGGATGCTAAACTTACCTTAAGAGAAATGTTCCAAAAGTGAGTTTATAGGTCACTGAACCATGTAACGTTCTGTCTTTCTAAGATAAGACCACCAAACCGAAGCTGATAAAAGACGGGTATGAAAAAATACACATAAGGGATTAAGTTTGAAAAATCAAAAAGAAGATATTGTAAAATTTTCAGAATTCTAACGGCTACATAGGTGTGAAGAACTGGTACAAGAGAGGTTGTTGATACTATATTTTGAGCGAATGAAAAGAACTGAGGCACATGATAGAAATTAAAAAAAAATTAATACCGTTGGGATGTTTTCAAATGTGTGACACACAGATAAGATTCAAGTAGCATAATTTTTCAAGAATTTTATCGAGATGGAGAAGATACTCGCTGTTTTTTAGATTGCCATGACAAGTGCTGTTCCAGAGTAAGTTTATCGGTCAAAGAACATTCTAGTGGTTGAAAGATAAGCCTAAACAAAGAATTTTTCTTTGTTTGGTTTCGTCCTCTGACATATTTTATAATCTTTCTACCTGCTGATAGAGCATTGTGAAGCTTCTCAACATACAAGAGGATGGATGTCCAATTTTTATCAAGCAACAATATTTTTATTCAACTGATAAAATTGTCGCCCAGTAATTATGATTTTTTGTGTCCAAGGTTCTTATAGACATTAATAAGCAAAAGTGTTTTTAATACCAGTAGTATGAGAAAATAAAGATGACAAGGAAGGAAGCGAAAACGTGGTAGTTAAGATCAGAAAATAAATTGAGGAGAGCATTTCAATAGCACTAACTCCAAGACTGATGGCTGTATCTTTATACAGCATGCCACTTTGTCTTCTTATCATGGCTTTCTAAGAACCTGATCCATAAGAAATGAAAAAGAAAGAGAGACGAGAAAGTTTAGGATATTTTATACATAGGAAACGAAAAGGAGAAAAGGAAAGAACACTATTTCATTTTCAGCCAACGAGAGTAGCAGTAGAAACCCCCACTTTGCTCCTCAGAGAGTAACGTGCAGTGCAACATAAGAGCAAAATCTGCGGAGAATAAGTTCATTGTTTGCAGAAGAAATATTTCATATATAAAAAGTAATTTCGCGTTAAATTCTGTAATCCTCCTCTTTATTGTGCATTTTGTATGCTATAATAATAATAATAATAATAATAATAGTAATAATAATAATAATAATAATAATAATAATAATAATAATAATAATAATAATAATGCTCACCTTTCGCAAAAATTATTGCTTTATTTCTTCTTAAAGAAGTCATAAGATAATGACCAGATAAAAGAGGTCATAGACTACCGTAGGAAAAAACTGACGGTAATCCGTCATTACTAGATATTGGAAAGTAAGTCAGTTTTAAACATCTCACAATACGTGTTGGTAGTCGCTAGGTGGAGGGAAACAGCCATAACCAGCTGTTCGCGCTATTCACTTCCAGAATGTGAAATTATCTGTCTCCCTTTGCAGTCCATAAATCTTATAACCTGTTCCTTTTGTAAGAGGCAGAATTATCTTCACTTAAAGGGTAAAATCTTTTAATAAATATCTTCTCGCCCATATCGATGTCGGCCGTTAAAAAAGGTATTCGTGGCGTGACGAATCACGTGTGAGAAACTAAGTAAGAATCTTACTTAAATCGCTACTGGTCGTTCCACGAAAAAAATCCATGGAATAGACTATGAGAAATGCATCTTGCTCTGCTGTTTATTCCTCAGAGGATACATGGCCTGCAAATGGTCAAATTTTTAGATATAATCGATATTAGTGGTAACACTGTCCACAGAAAAAGTGCTGTGGAAGGAAAGTCAGTACCTTATTAGTGCTGTAAATCAAACTTCCTTATCTCGTGATGTTTTTCCCTGCGTAGGAATAAAAGGAAGCTCATGAATAGTTTTGAGGTTGAAACAATTTATATAAGGACATGGGATAGTGTGTGTGTGTGTATATACACACATACGAGAAAAAAATTTAATGGGTACCGCTCATCAGTTGTGCTTTATGACGTAATTTTACGATTTATGAGTTCACACACATACATACATACACACACACACACACACACACACACACACACACACATATATATATATATATATATATATATATATATATATATATATATATATATATATATATATATATATAATTGACGCCAGGATAATCGTCTGGTTTCTCAGTAGTGCATACGGATGACGTCCATAGCCCGTTTTTCTCGGCCCCAGCAGGCGCTTGTTCCCAGTTTGAAACTGGCTGTACATGGTTAACGGCACAACAGCAATGCTCCACGGACCTAACAAACGGGATCCACGTGCTGCACCAGTCTTCCATGGCACTCTTTATGACTGATTAGAATACCCAAAGATGGGCAATTGGGCTGTTTCATCCTTACATCACGTATCAGTTTCACCTCCGTGAATAACATGAATTCATGGTGGCGTTCCAATATTCAACGCCTTAATTTTTTTTCCTTTCATCCTTATCAACCACTTTTACGTGCAGGCGCAGGCTTGCTGTAAGCGTTTCGCATCTTACATCATTCAGTGTTCTCTCTCTCTCTCTCTCTCTCTCTCTCTCTCTCTCTCTCTCTCTATCTATATATATATATATATATATATATATATATATATATATATATATATATATATATATATATATATATATATATATATATATATATGTGTATATATATATATATATATATATATATATATATTTATTTATATTTAGATTTTTTTTCAGGAACCGGATTCTGTTGTCTGTAGCCGCTATCCTTCTTCTCACTTTCTCATACGTTCTTGTTTCCAGCATGGCTCTCCCTCCATACGTTCTTGTAACTTTTCTTGAATAAATATCTCTGCTAGATATCCAGTTTTAATGAGGTACTTTTAGCAATTGTATTAATGCACAGAATAATTGTGTAAGTGATAAAGTTAATATATATATATATATATATATATATATATATATATATATATATATATATATATATATATATATATATATATATATATATATATTGTGATTTTTAGCCAAATGAGTTTTGAAGGCCACTCCTACATTGACACCGGCCTGTGGGTGCTTTGTAGTCTGTAACGGTTGTGTATGTTGTCAGTGCTGTTTTTATATATTTGTGACTTCTAATACTCTGTAACAGTCCTTCGTCAGTGGCTTGAAAATAAAGTCGAAACCGGTCAGGACCTACACCCCGTCTCTTATTTTTCACCTGTGGTAATGTGTGATAAATGAATCATGTACAAAAGTGATTATAATCATATATATATATATATATATATATATATATATATATATATATATATATATATATATATATATATATGTGTGTGTGTGTGTGTGTATATATAGATATATCATTACCACAGATGAAAAATAGAGATTCCTGACTCAGTTGGCTTGACGAAGGACTGATATGTAATGTTAGAAATCAAATATATATAATACAGGATAGTAATGATGGACATACTTGACTTGAAGCTACACATCCCCACTAACAGGTGCCAAAGTAGGAGGTTTGAAGCCACTCCTACCTTGACACCTGTTAGTGGGGGAAATAAAGTCTCAAACGGTTATGTATGTTCGTCAGTACTATCTCTGTATTATATATATTTGTGATTTCCAATACTATGTATCAGTCCCTCGTCAATGGCTTGGAAATGAAGTCGAAACCGGTCAGGACGTACACCCCGTCTCTTATTTTCCACCTGTGGTATTGTGTGATAAACGAATCACGTGTTAAAGTGGTTATAATCATATATATATATATATATATATATATATATATATATATATATATATATATATATATATATGTGTGTGTGTGTGTGTGTGTGTGTGTGTATGTATGTATGTATGCATATGCATGTATATAAACATTATATATATATAGATATGTGTGTATATATACATACATAATGTGTGTGTGTAAGTGTATAAGCAAAGGTGAAAAAGCGTGTGTAAGTGACTGTTAAAGGCGTAAGCTGAAGAATAAAAAAAACGCCTCATCGTCTCAAAATTGTGAGCTCGTGCGTGCAAAAGGTTTAAGAGGCTTTCATGCCTGAAGGCATTTTTAACCATCAGCCAGCCTTCCCTTAATGATACGTCCTCCATCTGGAAACGTTGGATCCAGAGAGTAAATTCATAATGAATGTTTTCCCTCCATAACGAGTCTCGAATCGGCAAAGCTGTAAAAGCTTCATAGTGGTAAAGCAACATCAAGGCAGTGAAGCGGTAAATCAGCATGAGACTCGTTCCGGCTCTTGTTGGGTTGAAAGTTTATTTAGGGTAACCGGGCAGCTATAAAAGGAGAGTAAAGAAAAGTTCAGAATTTTCTTTTGCAGGCCTGTGTTGTAATCCGGTTTTTTTTTGCTGTTTTTATTTGGGCTATACTGTAATAGCGGTATTTATTTGATTTAATGTAACATCTGCTTTTATAATCGTTTTATAATGATGATATACGGTCCTCCATTCCCACCGCTCTTTGCTTAATAAATGCTCTCTTGGATCTGCGCAGGCATAGCTCGCTTCGAGCCACCTCGAAAATAATCATTATCCGACATCTTTTGCTCTAAGAGAGCCGGGTATTTTTCATTGTGTTGGCATTTTTGGTCCCGTTTAGGCTGGCCTACCCCGTTCAATTCATATGAATGTTTTGATGATATAGTTTTTTTTTGTATTTATATGATTATCCTTGCTAACTTTATTTACACGGGTGTAAAATAGAATCATATAATTACTGACTAGGATTAATCAAAACAGACACCGTAGTGAGGTAATGGCGTCAGTGCACCTCACGTGGTGCATTGTAGGCATTACTAAAGTGTCTTTGCAGCATCTCTTCGGCCCCTAGCTGTAACCTGTTTCATTCCTTTTTCTATTCATCTGTTCATATTCTCTTTCTTCCATCTGACTTTTGTGTTGTAGTGCAACTGCGAGGTTTTCCTCCTGTTACACCTTTCAAACATTCTTACTCTCAGTTTCCGTTTCAGCGCTGAATGACCTCATAGATCCCAGCGCTTGGCCTTTGGCCTAAAATCTATCTTCTATTCTTATCAAAACATACTTGACGAAGACTCTTTTCGGTTATATTCATAACAAGCTGGAGGTTGTCCTCCTCAGCGTTAACAGTCACTACTGCTCTTGTCACACTGCTTATCATCCTAATTTATCTGATTTGTATTACAGTCTATCCACATATCACAGAAACTTAAACTGACTTTTTTTTTTCTTTAATTTTTCTTATCGCTCTATTTACGGGAACTTCGGAAAACCTTGCCTATGACTTTATGCACTAGATCAGTAATCCCTTGGTATGCTCTTTCATAAGCTTCCTTTTCATCATAAATACTCGTGATTTCTCTTAACAGCAAATCACAGTTAACTCGCAGATATTACGCATTCACTACATTGAATAATTATCAAGCATGCCAAATGCCTTCTCAACTCAGTATACCATCATCTCTTACAGCTTTCGCGCAGCTGATTAACAGTGAACACTTGAGTCACACAGCACCTGGTGTTATTAAAAGTACACAGATAGAAGATAATAGTTTCCACCAGTTATGCTCTCATCACGCTACTCAGGGTAGAGTCCCTATAGTTTTTGCCCTCCGATGTCGCTCTTTTCGCTTATGGCTCACAGCACTTACTTACTCCCTTTCAGTCCAAAAGACCTATCATTTCAAGAGATTTTGCAAAGTACTTTTGGCACTAACATTGTTATTATGATAATAATGATAGTGATTATGATGGTGATGATTAGTAATAGTGAGCTTTACTGCGTCTTCAATTCAAATAGTTCCCTATTTGTTTCCTAGCCACACTATTTTGTCACCCAATTTGTTACTTAGTCACACTATTTTGTCATCCTCTTGTGGTATATCTAATGAAACTTCTCAGATTTTGATACTTTTTTTGTTAACTTGTTTACTTTCATCACATCTCTTCCGATTCCACTCATTTCTGAATCCTCTATTATTGTGGGTACAGGATTCGGTAGTTCCAAGCTAAACTTTCCCTATCTGTAGATAACAGCGTTTTCCTCATTGTTCTATGCGCACTGCTCTTCTTGAACTTACCCTTTCCAAAGCCGTCTATTGATTGGTTTCTGTTGGGAACACTCTGCGCACTGGATTCCTCGTGAATATGCTTTTCAAGCCTCTGAATAGTATTTTTCACCTTGTGTTTTACTCCCCTTTTAATTCATTCTTTCGTACAGTTTTCGATCGTTCTTTCCTCTGCTTTGCAATTGTAATATAAAATCATTGGTTTATCATTCAGCAAACCCATAACCCTGATCAAAGAGGTCTTGCAGTCCGAAATTAATGCCTGATGTTCAAAGGATATAAGTCTTTAACCGTCAAGCGTACAGTCTCTACTTAATCGTTATTGTATTTCTTTTTATATGTTAACATTACAGTTTCTTCTCAGTCTGCTTAATACTGACAGATTTCATCTAGCTTGTAGTAGACTTGACCTTTATATTTTCCACGCCTCCATTGTGGCATGCTTTCTGTGAAGTGATTTTTGTGCCCAGTTTTATCTTCTCAGTGTTTTGCATACATATATAGGCTTATAGATAACCATATATAAGTATTGATTGAGTGTGTGTGTCTGTCAGTTTGTTAAACCTCCTTGTAAGGACTGTATCAATAAAGCAACAGGACATCAGTGACTGTCGTATCAATCCTCTTGTTTTGCTGAATAACGAAAGAGGTATCCGAGTAACAACTCAATCGTTCCTAACCTCTCAGGCTTCCTTTACCTGACATAACCTGTCTGTTTTATATATATGTATATATATGTATATATATATATGTGTGTGTGTGTGTGTAAAATTGTATATGTATATATATTTAATATATATATGTACATTATGTAAAATTGTATATGTATATATATTTAATTATATATGTACAGTATGTATATACATATATATATATGTATATATATATATATATATATATATATATATATATATATATATATATATATATATATATATATATATATAATGTGTATGCCTGTGCAAATGTAGCACAGGGAAAAATGAAACAGGGTAAACATCCTGACCGATTTCGTCTTTAGTGTCTTGAAACCTCTTCAGAAGGGTTGTTACATGGTAGTAGAAACTTGAATTATATAAGCTTAGGTGACAGTACAAACGAAAAGAGGAGTTGTTGCCTCGTTTGGGACAGAGGTCAGTGCTCCATTAACAGATCTTGGTATTTATAGATTTCACATATTTGTTTTGAAATAAATCGATTAGGTATGTCCATTCGTATTCTTACGAAAACTTTATTTTATAAAACCGGATTCAGTTATATTTCTTTCCATCATATTATCAGAATAACTTCCCTTTTACCACGTGTCCAATTGATAACGTGGTTGTTTTTCACCAGCTTGAACGAAAATTGCACTGTTCTCGTCCTGTGTTTAACTTTTGTTGTTTCGTGATGTGCCATTCTCTTTTCCAATAATTTTCCAGCTTGACTAATATAAAAATTGTCACATGACTTACTTCGGAATTATATACGTATCTTTAGTATTGTCGGGAGATTTTTTTTTTATGTGGTTTTTCGTTGTATTTATTGTTCTTAACTGACGCATTAATTCCATAGCTCAAGAGTAGATGGGAAATCTTTGAAAGTGTAACATGTTAGTACGAGCTTGTTATTTGTGTTACTTGTTTCTCTCATTGTTTCTCTGGTGTCATTGTCACAAAAAAATTTTTGTTGCTCGTAATCTGTTGTCTATAGCAAAATCAGGCTATTTTAATTTTTTGCCTATATTGCCAATTACATCAGTCTCATAGCCATTATAATCAGGTCTACATACACACACACATAACACATACACATATTTATACACACATGTATATATATGTATATGTCTGTGTGTATATATTTATATGTGTGTGTGTTTGTGTTTGTATGTTCCAGCATGACTGAAATGCATTGAGCAATTTCAACCAAAACTGGTGCATATATGACTTACTATCTCGAAAAGAATACTGTGGGGGGTAAGACATCACTAGCACCAAAGGGCACCAAAGGGGGTGGGGGTGGGAAGGGCTTCCCTGAAAAGGGCTGGCTCTGAAACGCAGATTTAGTAAATAAATAAACTCTACGAATTTATCATACCTCATTTTGGTATACATATAACTTACTATCTGGAAAAGAACACTGTGGGGGTAAGACACCACTGGCACCAAAGGGGGTCGGGGTGGGAAGGGGTGACATGTAAAAATAACCAAAAACAACAGATGTTAGTGTCTAGTCCTTAGTTTTGTGTGGTGACACTCCCAATGCCCTTTAAGTCCAAGTCCAAGTTCAACCCCAATAGGAAGGGGAAGTGAGAAGGGTTGAAAAATAAAATGTAAAAAATGACAGATATTATTGTCTAATCCATAGTTTTCAAGGTCACTGAGGTAAATAGTAACACTCCCTATGCCCTAGCCATGATAGCAATGGGTGGTGAGAAGGGGTGAAGTATAAAATGTCAAAAATGTTGGGCAATGTAATTGAAGCAACTACCTTAACAGGAGAGAGAGAGAGAGAGAGAGAGAGAGAGAGAGAGAGAGTTGTTAGAGAGGAGAAAGAGGGAAAGTTTATCAGTTGTCATTCAGAGTTTTCTCGGCAGTGCCGGGTTGGTCACCTAGTATGTAGATATATATATATATATATATATATATATATATATATATATATATATATATATATATATATGTAATATATATATATATATATAAATATATATATATATATATGTGTGTATGTATGTATGTATGTATGTATATTTTGTAAGTGTGAGAGAAAACGATTGTACTCATCTTTCTTTCTGTACTGTTCAACTCTGCTTCTCTTGAGAGACAGTCTATTCATTTGAAAAGGACAAGTCATCTCATCCTGACTCTTCTTATTTGTATATTATGAACATTTTTTATTCCCTCATTCACCAGTTCGATTCTTTTTTTACATTCGATTTGTTGAAATGACCAAGCTTATTTCTTCTTTCTTATATTAAAATACATTTTTTAACAGCAATAACTTGAGTAAAAAGTTAAAATTAACAAAGAATTTAGTTGATCCTGAGAGATAGGGGTAATCTTTGTTGAAGCTGCGAGTCCCGGCAGCTTTCGAAAGATAATTGTTTCACCCATTAACTCATGTTTATCATGAGGGATTATCTAATAGTTGCTTCAGACATTAAAACATGTCTGTCATCAGGGCTTCTCTAATTCTACAAAGAAACTATTAATTTATTTACTTACTTTATTTCCACTAAAAGTGCTTTGTATTAAATAGGTGAGAACATTGGAATTCCTACGGACAATATTAGGTGTGTCCTCTGGAATATTGAAATGGAAAAATTTTTTTTTTTAAATTAACAGCATGGATACAATGGCATTGCTTTTAAGAAGATACAGTAATTGCATTTAATTTGATTTAATTTTTGCATTAATTTTTCTGAACAATCAGAATTGTTTTAGTGAATCAAGATTATCTTTGTGTCAGTTTCTTTTAGAAATTCGAAACGAAAAAATTTCATTTAACTACGAACCATCTTTTAGGTATGCTTTTACCCATCCATTTTTTAATTTCATCTAAACACAAACAATGTAAACTCTCCACCCTTTGGGTATTCTCCGTATCCCTGTCATGCCTACCTATTTACTTTATCTTATTACGGTTGATTCTTCTTGTTTTTCTTTTTATATTTTATTCTTTTTTCCATCAACACTGTCTTTTTTGTCTTTATTTTTATCTTTTCTCTATTTCCCCTTACCACTGTTTTTCTTCTTTTTATTCTTTTTACCTCCTTTCTTATCTTTTTCCTTTTTAGATGTCTTATCATCATTCTTCTTGTCCATTTCACCTGGTTTCTTATCTTCAAGTTTTCCTGGCCTTGTTTCAACTTGCATTTTATCATTTATTTCAGTCCCTTTCTCCCGGTTTTCATTCTGCTTCTTACGCTCCTTCATATCCTTCTTTTGTTTGTTATCCTTCCTCTTTTTTTGTTTCATGCCCTTCTTTTTCTTCTTCTGTTTTTACCCTTCTTTTTCTTCTTTTTTGTTTTCTTTTGCTTCTTGTTCGTGTTCTTTATTTTCTTTAATCTCTTTTTTGCCCCACTTTTCTTTTTTCGTTTTTTAAGCTTGTTTTTGGTTTTCAGATTCTTTTTCTTGTTTTTTATTATTTTTCCTTGTTTCTTTTTAACGGTGTCTTTTAAGGTCCTAAATGTCTCTGAATTTGTTATCATGTTCCTGAGATCTTTCAGTTTAATATCATCGGGCAGCTGGTCAACGACGATTCCTTCTTTGTTCAGTAGGCCTTGCAGCTCTTGGCTGCCTTTCAGAATATCTTTCAGCGAATTTTTCTTTTTCTTTTTCTTTTTCTTTTCTTTTTCTTCCTTTTCCTCTTTTTCTGACCCTTCTTACCCAGTTTAGCCTCCGCATTTTTCGATGACCTAGCATCGCCCTTCAGAAGCATTGAACGCAGCTTCTTCCAAATTGCTTCGTCCTTGATCATTGACCTGAGGTCACTGAATTTAAGTTGGTCAGCGGGACCCTTGAGAACAACGCCAGCCTCCTTCAGGAGGTCCTGGATCTCTTTACTAGAGAATACCGCCCGCCAGAGGTCTTTCCCTTGTGGTTTCATGGTGCTGCCATTTTTAGTTCTAAGCTGACTGCGGATTTCCCTTTTCACTTCTTTCCATATCTCTTTGTCAGTGAAGAGTTTTTTCAAGTCTGACATGGTCACGTCCTGCGAAAGTCTCAGCCAGTCGACGTTCGCTTTCTCAAATAACTTCTGCAGAGTCTTGCTTTCTCCCATCAAGTTTAGAAGGCCCCTGCCCTTCAGGCTCTTCATTCTTCCTTTCTTTTTGCCCCCCTTGCCTCTTCTCTCCTTTTTCATCTTGCTCTTTTTCTTCCTCTTCTTTTCTTTACCAGATTTCTTCCCTATCTTAGATTTCTTTCCTGATTTTTCCCGCATTTTTCCAGTCATCCCACGGGTCGCCTGAGTATCGTAGAAATCAGGCGGGAAGGCAGCCTGGGCATCACCGGGGCACTGATCGTAGTACTCGACTTTTCCATCGGCGTAATTGTAGCAGGGAGAGCCCGTGAGATCCTTGTCTTGGTAGTAATCCTCTGGCAGAATAGCGTACTCAACACTATCAGGACAGTCATCCGGGTACACGTAGTAGTAGTTGTCGAAGAGAGCCAAGCAGCCTCTCCCGTCGAACCTAGAGTCACTTCCACTCACTAGAGCAGAGGTCTCGGAATAGTACTGACCATCTCCAGAAGCGTAGTCTGGAACGGTGTACGCGCTATCCCCCGAATAGTCGGTAGCGTACCCCGTATCGTCGCCGCTGTAAACGCTATCATAAAAGTCTGGTGGTATTGGAGCAGCGGCATCTGCTGGACATTCAGAATAGTACTCGGCTTTGCCGTTGACGTAGTTGTAACAAGGCTGACCCGTAAAGTCCTGGTCAGCGTAGAACTCTTCTGGAAGGTAGGCCGTCTCCACTCCCTCTGGACAAGGGTCCCCAATGTAATAGTCCTGACCTTGTAGGTATATACAGGGCCTTCCTGCGAATTTGTCTCCTCCTGCTCCACTACCTCCACCTCCTCCTCCTCCACTGTCACTTCCTCCCCCTCCCCCTCCCCCACCTCCACTGTCACCTCCTCCTCCCCCACCACCACCTCCACCGCCACCACCACCACCTGTGTCACTGTAGCTGTTGAAGTCGACACTAGCCCCGTCCAGACTTGGGTCGAATTCTATGGTAAATTTTCGTCCCCCTGTGGATATTAATGAGATTAGAATAGTCCATTAGATAAAGAATGGTCAAGAAAAACAATGGATTATACTTAGCAGTTAAAACTTGACAAAATTTACGTTCCAACATAATCGAGCGTTACGTGCTTTTAAAGTTTTACTCTCAGGTTAATGTCTTCTACAGCATTTTTTTATATTGTTATCGATTTTAGAATTTATGACTAATTTTAATCATATACCAATGGGTAAGGTTTTTATAAATCTTATGAGAAAATTTTCATATTGAAATTTATTTAAGAAATAGTGGAAGGCCAACATGCACCCTAGTGAATATAATACTCGTGCATTCTGATCGTCGAGATTTAGTGGTGGTGAGCGTGTGCTATGTGATTCTGCTGTGATGATGTATATACATATATATATATATATATATATATATATATATATATATATATATATATATATATTATAATAAATTATATATATATATATATATATATATATATATATATATATATATATATATATATATATATATATATATATATATATATATATATATATATATATATATATATATATATATATATATATATATATATATATATATATGTATGTATATATTATGTGTGTGACTGAGAAAGATCTAGAGAGGGCTGGCGTACCTACACTGTAACTATGACTTCAAAAGTTGAACGTTTTTACCTCTGGATCCATTCCCTCTAAGGATAAGGTTTTAATATACATACATACATACATACATACATACATACATACATACATACATACATACATATATATATATATATATATATATATATATATATATATATATATATATATATTGTTAGGAACAATCGTTTGCCGATTGTTCCTTGGTGATTGTTGCCTCCTTTGTTTTTGTTTGTTTTTAATTGCTGGCGAGTTGACGTCTGTTGGATGGCGTCAGACTTCGTCAGTCAGGTTCTGGAGGGCAGAACGACCAGTCAGGTTCTGGAGGGCAGAACGACCAGTCAGGTTCAGAGCGGCAGAGAGGCAGAGTCTTGGCAGCAGAGCAGCGGAGAGTATCTGAGGACAAGATGGTGGTTGTATCAACCCTGTCTTGATCGTCCAGTGGTCGAGGAGGACCTCCATACTGTATCTGAGGACGAGATGGTTGTTGTATCAACTCTGTCTTGATCGTCCAGCGTTCGAGGAGGATGTCCATATTGTTTCCAAGGACGAGGTGGTTGTCGTATCGGCTCTGTCTTGATCGTCCGGCATTGGACTGTTGTCCTCATTGTTTGAGGAAGTGTTCCCGTTTTGCTCTGTATCATTATGCCGCTTCAGTGTTAAATGTAATTATGTATTATGCTGCCTTTTTTTTTGTTCTGTTTACAGATTGTTATTGTCGTTATGCTGCCTGTTTTGTTATTGTTTATTCTATATGTAGCTGTATGATTTTATGATTTTTCATGGCCTTATTATTGCAGTGTGGATATGTTTACTGATTTTCTTGGACTGGTTTCTTTTACATATTATTGTTAGTTGATCATTTTGTGTTTTCGCCACCCAGAACCTTGACTCAACTGTACATTATGTATATAACTATTTTGTAAATAAATTAATTTTAAGGTAACCTTTTTGTATTTGTTCTGCTCCTCCCTCCTTTGTTTGTCACCTCTCGTCAGTCATTACAGCCCAATTGCTTGTTTTTGTTTAGAACCTGTCGATCTCGAGAGGCGAGATCATAATATATATATATATATATATATATATATATATATATATATATATATATATATATATATATATATATATATATATATATATATATATATATATACATTTGTTCATTGCGTAGGTTTGTGGCGGACCAGCGCCCACCTTTGGAAGGTGTAATCAGTCAATGTTGGCGGCTAGTCTAAGTGGTGCATCTTAAGCTCGCATACGATAAAGGTTACCAGTATCTTAAGAGGTCAAGACAAAGAGTATGGGCTTAGTAACCTCACCCCTAAAGATTTGTTGAGAAACCAGAAGGTTGGTAAAACTGTATATATGTATATATGTGTATAAATATAATATATATATAGATAGATAGACAGATAGATAGATATATACATAAATATATATATATTTATTATTATTATTATTATTATTATTATTATTATTATTATTATTATTATTATTATTATTATTATTATGAAGATGAAACCTATGCATATGGCCATTAACTTGAAATTCAAGCTTCCAAAGAATATGGTGTTCATTTGATCAAATAGGTATGTTGTAAGTAAAGCAGTGAGTGAATATTATTGCGGTTCACTTCTGTGTTGCTTTAAAAAATTTTTTTTGAGTCTTTACCAAACTTGTGTGTGTGTGTGATTATTTTGTATTAATATTATAATTATTTTTGATGTACTATGAATAGATTGTAACGGGATAATCATACTATTCAATTTTTGTCGTAGTCAAAGAAGATCCTTAGAAGTTCGAGATACAGAAACTAGTTTATTAGTGTTGTTAGAAAATAATAATATCGTGATAATTTTTCTTTTTCTGGTGTTTTTGTGGTAGAGGCCGATAGAACGGGCAATCTAATCGTTTTATCATTCCTGAACCAGAAAGAAAAAATCCGCTCAGGTCTGAGGAAAGTGGAGGATGCAAGAAATGGTGATTCTCTCTTTATTTGATTTTTTTTTTAGTTTTGTCATTAATAATAGACATTGGTTAGTAGTGAATAATAGAAATAGGACAGATGTATTGTTTTGTTGATGTCACGAGGAAATTTTCATCTTATTAATATTCACTGTTAGTTCTGTTGTGTCCATCCATTTAAAATCCATGTTCAGACAAGTTTGAAATGTAACACATCTGTGCCATTCATTTACAAAACATTAAAATGATGATTTGAATTTGACTGAGTTTGCATGTTGCCAAAATCCAGTTCAGATCCTTTTTCCTATGAATGAAAATCCTTTCGAGGCCACTAAATGATCACGAACATTCTAATTCACTTAAATAATCTCATTTCTGTTGGTGATTATTATCACATGACAACAATCATGCAGATCTCAATATATTTTATTGACATCTGCGATTGATTTTCGTAAATTGCTTACATTGGTTAAATCTGGAATTCAATTTAACCAGAACCCCGGAATTTAAAAGGTATTTTAAAGGTATTCAAACAAAAAGAATAGTTCAATTTAAACATTTGTCTCTTCTTTCAACAGTATCACCGGACTTAGGTTCAGAGGGAATTAATGTGGGAAATTTTTAAAGTCGGTTGTGTATATTTGAATTACAAAGAAAATTTTCATACTTTATATTATAATTGCTTTTAGTTTCCTGTAAAAGAAAACTGTTGTGCCGGCTTTGGCTGTCCGTCCGCCCTCAGATCTTAAAAACTGCTGAGGCCAGAGGGCTGCAAATTGGTGTGTTGAGCATCCACCCTCGATTCATCAAACATACCAAATTGCAACCCTCTAGCCTCAGTAGCTTTCATTTTATTTAAGGTTAAATTTAGCCACAATCGTGCATCTGACAACGATATAGGACAGGCCACCACCGGGCCGTGGCTAAAGTTTCATGGGCCGCGGCTCATACAGCATTATACCGAGACCACCGAAAGATAGACCTATTTTCGGTGGCTTTGATTATACGCTGTACAGAAAAGTCGATTGCGCTGAAGAAACTTCGGCGGATTTTTTACTTGTTAAACCATTATCCTTTCTTGCAGTCCGTCACAGCCTAGCAAAACTGAAACCGACAGAATGAAGTAAATCCAGAAAAAAATTAGTTTTGGATAAATCCAGATAAATAGGATTAGGAAAAATCATACGACAATTTATGTAGACGATTTGAATTTCAGTCCGCAAACAGTGGTGTGTGATGTCATTAAATCACGCACCGAGTCTTTTTTACTTTGTCTCATACTTTGTTTTCATATCATTAGTCGTATGCTATGAGATGTACCTTTTTTCTGTAGGGTGAACCACTATGTCAACACGGGCTTATACTCTTTAGAACAGCTAATAACTTGAGGTGTATGTTTGAAAACTGTCTCAACGAAAAATAGATTACCCTGAATTAGTGTTAATACGCATCATTTCACGTTAGCTGCTGATCGTAATTCACTAATTTCTTAAACTCATATAAAATAACTTTACGTCAGTATGTAGAACTGTAGGACAACACATGACTGAATACAAATGCCCTTTGTAAAATTCAGGGAGAACAAATATAAATTGTTATTAATAACTTCTAAATGAAAGACAATCTGTTGATATTATTTGGCTTCAAGGATCTGAACACAGACAAATCCATTACAAAGTATAGACAGCATTTGCTGGAGCACCATTGCACCTATTTCAAGACACACACATGTCTTGTTTTCTCATTACACGTTATACTTCATTAACAATAGCATCATTAGAAACAAAACCGAAAAATAAATTTGATAGAACCGTTATCTAACTGCAAAAGGAAGTACCTTTACCTTGGAGATATGCGTGTCAGTCGTGACAGGTTTATCAGAGGGACTTATGCTTCAGTGAGGCGTCAAGAACAATGCGCTAACAGTAATTTAACGTAAGATATCTTCAGTTGTCATCCCTTCATCCTTGTACTATAATTTCTTTGGCAAAATTCAATTCTCTCTCTCTCTCTCTCTCTCTCTCTCTCTCTCTCTCTCTCTCTCTCTCTCTCTATGTATATATATATATATATATATATATATATATATATATATATATATATATATATATATATATATAATATACATATGTGTGTGTATATATAATATATATATATATACATATATCTATTTTATATATAAATGTTTATATATGTATATACATACATACATACATAATGTGAGTGTTACCATGTCCAAAGCAAATTTCCACTGAAGTGACCGATATTGTTTCGTTCCGCTAAAAACACGTTGTTCGCCTGTTGATTTGAGCAGTGGGTTAAGTACTTGGCAACTATTCAAATGTGGTGATTTCCGTCCAGTGTGGAGCAGGGCATGGGGTTAGTAGCTCCATTCTGGAAGCCTTACTGAGTATCAAGAGTTTAACGCCCTCTGGTGTCTGGAGCAGGTAGCCACAGTTGCTGCGACTGCATTTTAGGCAGATCAGGTAAGTCAGCTTCTTTAAGAGGGAAAGCTGTACAGTTGTATAACGTGCACATGTACACAGATATATTTATGTATGTACAGTATATATGTATATGTATATATATACATACATATATATATAATATATATATATATATATATATATATATATATATATATATATATATTAGTTATTTCACAGTGCATGGCTCGGTTTCTTTTATTTCAGTAAAAGACAAAGGAGAAAATAGGAAATATTTAAATTTGTGAAAAGTATTAGATTAGAAGTGCATGAAATTATAGCTGCAAGCCAATTAAGAAATAGCATTCTAAAAGCACTAATCATGCTAGACCGTTGTACCTCGTTTTTTAAGACTTCCTTGCCCTTCTTATAAGTATGTATTTATTCATTGCTGTTTTAGCCTTATTCGTTCATTTATTTTCATCATTCTTTATACCTCTTGAATTGATGAAAACTTGATTTGCAAATCTACATTCAAAACTTCCTCTCTATGATTGTTTGAGTATTTTGTAAAACGCAATTTATAGCCATATATATATATATATATATATATATATTTATATATATATATATATATATATATATATATATATATATATATATATATATATATATATATATGTGTGTGTGTGTGTAGTGGTTGTCTACGTATATATTTGTCACGTGCAGTTTGGTGACTTACTGCATATATATATATATATATATATATATATATATATATATATATATATATATATATATATATATATATATATATATATAATGTATATATATATAGCTATAAATTATGTTTTACAAAATACTCAAACAATCATAGGGAGGAAAACATATATATATATGCATATATATATATATATATATATATATATATATATATATATATATATATATATATATATATATATATATATATGTATATATATATATATATATATATATATATATATATATATATATATATATATGTATATATGTATATATATATATTATATATATATATATATTATATATATATATATATATATATATATATATATATATATATATATATGTATATAACAACTAGCGAACAGGTATTGAATTTAATTATCGCCATGCAATTTGCTGTGTATAACAGTGATGCCACACAGGTACTGAGCTCGATGAATGTTCCTTGGTCTGTCCTTCTGGCCTGAATCTTAAATGATTTATGAAGCTTAGAATGTCAAACCAAACATTAGGTCACTTTTGGTCATTCAGATATCAGTACGGTGAAAAGAGAGAGCTGGAATGGTTGGATATCAACGTAAAGAGAACCAGGAAATACAGGCGATGAAGTACAAGGTACTAAAGGTTGGACCGGCCGAAAACCCTACAATTGCACTAAGAACCAGTAGGTAGAGAGGTTGGACAGCAAGACTGAAGAAAGGAAGCGGGAATGAAGGTAAAGTAAAAGGATGAAAAGTGTGTGCAACTAGGGGACGAGGGGGTGCTGCAAACATCCTTTGGTAATGCTTACAGTACCCCACGTGAGGTGCACTGACGGCACTATCCTCTACGTAGGCCTAAGTCTTGAAGACGTGACTCTCATATGTTACCACTATTTTTGACGATATGGATACACTAATAATGATAATGACAATAATAAGTCTTCTTTTCCTTTCCTCCTTGTTAATTCTCGTTTCTTTCTTCTTACCTGTTGTCTTATTTATGCGCAATAGGTTGCCAATTCCATCGGCATGAAGGGTCTAAAAACTAGGCTAGTTTGTTGCGTTATATATTTAAAATCCCCCCCCCTGTATTTATAATTAGGGGGACTGAAGGGCGTCGTAGAAAGTAACGTATTCAGTCATGAGGTTAATCATAGCCTTAATGTGGGCAGTAAAAGTATGCGAAGGTAATTAGTCGGACAGGTTAATGAAAGAGATCCGGGGTTCATTTTTCTTACAGGTGTGTCAGGTTTAACACCTGGTACGCGCATACGTTTAGGAATTCTTAAAATCAGATGTAATGATTCAATATTGCTTTATTGCTTTTGCACTGACCAGTAGAGCAAAAAGCTAGCCGGACTCTTTCGATAATCGACAACGAATTGCCTGCATTCATGGCCTACTTTTTAAGAAAGAATTAAAGTGAATCTCTTAATGAATATTCTAAGCTGTGTAAATGTTGGCATTCTCTCTTTGTTACTTTTAATCGAGCGTTATTCTGATTGCTATGCAGGCATAATTCTCAGACTTTTCGCTTCTCAGTGGTACCACGCAGCACCAATTGTATAATGAAAGGGCATCACGCACACACGACAGAGTGGCTATTTAAATGTAACAAATTATTTGCCAGTGACAGACATTAAAAATGTTTATGTAAAGCCTTTAACTCATTTATTATGGAGTATATATATATATATATATATATATATATATATATATATATATATATATATATATATTATAATGAGGAAAATGCTTTACATTTACATATTTAATGTCTGTCACTATAACTAATTTATTTATATATATATATATATATATATATATATATATATATATATATATATATATATATATATATATATATATATACTGTATATATATATACACTTTTATATATATTTGTATATATACATATACAGAGTATAACACGAGTTTATGCAAGTATTTTAAAGTAATTTTGAGCTGAAAATGTTCAATAAACATATGCTTCGTTTGTCGGTGAGGGGAATTTTAAAATAACGTTATCATTAGCGCTGCTTTCATGGGGATGGAGGTTGTAACGGCACGCCGGAGTTGCCTGGGATGTAGAGGGGAGGGGGAAGGGATGTGAAAAAGTCTTTCAATTTTGATTCTTTTCCTTGCAAGGAATCTAATTTCAACGACTAGTTAATAACGGTAACATATGGTTGTACGTATTAAGTAAGTAGTGTAAATGTTGCTGAGCAACATTCATTTGTGATTGTTGAATTCTAGCGCGCTCTGTCCTGCTGCCTCGTCACGGAATTGTTGAACCAGGAATCATGACTAGGTCTACACCCATGACTGGTGTCTAATGAATACTTCAGATGGAGAGGGAGAGGTTTTTAAAAATACATTTGAAGTCTTTGATATGTGTCTAATGAATAAGCAAGCCTACCTTTGGTGGAGGGGAGTTCAATTAGGATTGCTTTTCTTTTTTTTTTTTTTTTATCGGTGTCCAATGAATACCACTGAGGGAGGGGGAAGGGGTTCAATGATGCATGCATTTTTTTTCTTCAAAATCTAAATATTACATTTGATTGGGAGGTACTTTATTTACATCGGCCTAATTGCTCCATCCCCCTTCTATACGGCACCTCCCTCCTCCCCAGCATCCCTGGCTACTCCGACCTTCCGTTACCAACCCCCATCTCATGAAAGCAGCGCTAATGATATCGGCTGTTTTAAAATTCCTGTCAACGACAAACGAAGCCTTAAAATGCACATGTTTATAGAACATTTTCTGCTCAAAATTACTTTTTCTTTCGTTTCCTAAAATATTTGCATAAACTCGTGTTACACCTTGAATATATATATAGGCCTATATATATATATATATATATATATATATATATATATATATATATATATATATATATATATTTATATATATATATATATATATATATATATATATATATATATATATATATATATATATATATATATATATATATATATATATATATATATATATGCATTTAGTGTGCACATTTTGTATAAAATATTAAGTTATCAATCGTCTTCCTCACTCTTTTCCATTAATTTTATCCTGACAACATTAAAATTTAGTCCGTAACCCTCTGTATCTGTACCTTCTTATTTGTAAGAGTTTTATAATTTTGGGATGATTAGATAGCATGGTTTGTAATGCTTGTTTTTTGGCTGGCTTGGCTGTATTAAATAATTGAGAGAGAGAGAGAGAGAGAGAGAGAGAGAGAGAGAGAGAGAGAGAGAGAGAGAGAGAGAGAGAGAGAAACGAACTCACTCCAAATTTACCTTTAGACGAAGCACAGTTTCCATGCTGAATGGTAGACAGATCCTCTGGTAAAAATCCAGAGCTTTCGACGGTCTTTCGTAGTTTACGCAAGATCTGTTCCAAGAGTGTTCATAAAAAGAAGCTTATAAATATAAGTGGTTTTTCTTATAATGTGTGTACATGAACATAATATACTATAAAGACAACCATTGTTTCATGCCACATCTGCTGTGTTGGTGAAGAAAATATTTTCGAAACTAACACAGGCATCCAGTGTAATCAAACATTTCCTTAAGGCATTTTTTGTATGGAGAGTTTTAGAAGTTTCTTTACAGGTGCTTTCTTGCGGCCACAAGCAGGTTATAAGAAATTTAAATAATTTAGCTCTGTCTTAATTTCCATTCGTTTTTCAACATGCAAAACAAGCTAGGTTCTTGGCTAATTAGTGTGTGTTTTGCAAGATGCGGAACTGTCAACAGTTTTAACAAGGTACCGTTAAGAAATATGCATTACGCCTAATTGTCAAGGCTTCTTCTGTTGAACGAAGCCTTTACAGCTAGTTGTAGACCGTTCAGTGGAGGCAAAGATACAGTAACGCGTAATGCATATTTCCTCATCAGCTGTTTTAAAATTACCATATTTCAAATACCAATGCACATTAAAGAAGACCAGTTATCTCCGATGATGAAATACAGAATATAGCAAATTATTATTTCTCTTTAGATTTCATACTGCTTATTGACTGTATAAAATTGTTTCTTTTCGAAGTCAATTTCAATTACTGTACACCTTACCGATCCATCTAATGTCGTTTGTCTGCTCAAGATGATAGCTGCTTTCAGGTGACCAAACATCGATCTTTTGCATGCAAATAGCAGCGCATATTGCTGGTAGTCTGTGTCAGCCACTTGCACGAACAAATCTCCAAAGGCGCCTGCAATAATAATAATAATAATAATAATAATAATAATAATAATAATAAACTGCCTCACTTGAGTTAATTTTAATTTTATATTGAATCTTCAATTTTCCGGATAATTATTTTTTTCCACGTTAATATTAAACAATAATTGACTAGTGTTCATATTTCGATAAAGAGAATTATATTTGCGGAGCATTTACAATAATATAATAATAATAATTCACAGACCGCCGCTTTCGCAACGCAGGGTTTACCAGCATTATTTTGTTAACGAAGTTGAATGACAGGTAGCTGGTCAAGCATGGCAGGTAATTGGTTTAGAACTGTAGGGGAATTTGTGTTCGAATGATCTGCCATCCAGCCAAGATATAGACTATGGCTTTAAATGAAAACCTCGCAAATCTCTAAAGGTAATCAAGCCTTGTAAAAATGTCTTTGTATTATATGAGATGTAGTAGATCAATCGTTCCATTCGCTAAGCAGTGAAGTTTGTGTTTTTTGACTGATTTGCTTTCTATGTTAAGATTCTTAGAGGTAGGTTGGAATCTCACTCTATGATTACGTTAAAGGAACTGGTCTAAGTACTGACGTAGGTTTTATAGAAGAATCCCATTCAGTTAGTAGTCGAACAGAAGTAGTTAAGATGGATAGGTAGATAAATTGTAGTAATAGTAAACCCTTATTCGTAAAGGAATATGGTATTCAACAAAACAAATTTACATGGAAAACATTGATAACTGAATTTTAATCAGAAAACTGTATAATAACAAATAACACCTGTGTCCCTAAAACTATTCAATAAAGAAAATATACACATTTATCCAGTTGTACATCAGGTTGCAATAAGAATTGTATGGAAATTACAGATTGATATATTAGTATTTAGTAAACAGTGATAATAAATATTTTTAAAAAAGTTATAGTTCGATAAGCAAGTAAAATAATCTTGTTAAATATCAAATAAAAACTACTTACCACTTTTCAGTAGGAATGTAGCACTGACAGAAAATAAACACATAATTAGAAATGAAGTCTCAAACACCAGAATAGGATATTCCAAAATTACGCTTTAATGTATTTGATCAGAGAGAGAGAGAGAGAGAGAGAGAGAATGCACTTGAACGACCTATTTTTATTATGTTTTGTCAAACTTCATTAGATTCATAAGCATTGTGACTATTTTTCTTTTCTGTTAGAGTCTCAGGGGTTTTAATATAGCATATCTCCAGGTTATAGCAATAGATACTAATATAATCAAACTTCCAAAACAGATTCAAATCGAATTGTATATATTTTGGAGCAAATTTTGACTTTTTCGTAAAAAAGTAAGTTTAACTATAGGTTTTAGACCAGAAAACTACCAAATATTTTTTATAACATTTTGAAAGGAATTTAATTTCGTTGAAATTTTTCGAATCGAATATTAGGTACATACCTTTCGGAGAAGTTACCACGTCTTTCACAGAAAACTAAGACTGGCAATATATTCGAGTAAGAAAACTAATAAATATGATTTCATTTTTCCACAACAGGATTTGAAAAGAATTTAAATTCTTCGATATAATTCTTTTTGGGGAAACTTGTGAGAAGGCAAGAGAGGTTCACTCTGAGCTGCAGATGACATCCTGCAATATAATAAAATTCATTCGCTATCAGATGAAAACTCTGAGAGGTCAGATACTTTTGTATGTTTGCTGTGGAAATATGAAAGACTGTCACTATTATATCTGTTACCGCCGGAATTTTTCGTCTCTGATATCCAAGAAAAAAAAAATCCCATGTTCGTTAAAAGTTGATAGATAAACGAACTGATCGTTTGATGAGATGTAAGACGTCATAAGCCTTCGCTTTTTAACTGTCTACGTTAATCTGTCGCTTCTATTTTCGCTTCATCCTTTTGTCTTTAATGGCTTCATAACTTGCATAAAGGCCGTTTGGATAAAGAGGATTTTAACAGGGATGGGGTGCGACGTCAGGGAAAACAGGTTAGTATTTAACTTCCCTCGTCCAGTGCACGTTTCATAATTCTCTCTCTCTCTCTCTCTCTCTCTCTCTCTCTCTCTCTCTCTCTCTCTCTCTCTCTCTCTCTCTCTCACGAGATCAGTCTTTGAGGATAAATGTTCTCTTCAGAACTATCTATCTATCCATCTATACTCTTATCTTTCCGTTTTTCTTGGTTTTTTTTTTTCCCTTCCTTTTCGGATAGAAGCATATTGTACATTATCTTATTTCCTTTGATGAACTAGAGAAATCTTTGATGCCAGTAACTTTTGATTGCTATATTCAGTTCGCATGAAATCAAGGATCTGTCTCAATATTCTTTTATTCTTTCTATATCATATTTCCGTCAGCTGCTTAGCAAAATGAAAAGTTATGTGTCATAACACCGGTACAGCGCCGTGTTTTACAGCTCTTTAAACCTGCTCTGAAAGCATGTACAGTAATTGTACAGCAGGGGATTTGATTCAGGTTAGAGGAAGGTTACACACCCCTGAGCGGCGCAGTTGCCATGCGCTTCCACAAGGAAATTTTATTATTATTATTATTATTATTATTATTATTATTATTATTATTGTTGTTGTTGTTGTTGTTGTTCTAGAAAAACCTAAAAATGTTACTGATATGCAAAATGAGTTTCTGCTGATTTGGAAAACAAAAAATAGATAAAAACGTTAAGATGCTCCAGCAGGTGTACAATGACTCTTGAGTAATTTACCCCATATACATTACTCAGTTTCCTCCAGAAATTCTTTATGCGCTGCTCAAGGAGCAAGAGGCCGTGACAGCTCATTGCTGGCTGAACTCAACAACAACCAGTAACTCCAGAACTTACTTGTTGGGAGAGTAACCAACATCTGGGCACCGTCACTCCCTTTGTTGTAGCCGAAAGCGGTGAAAGAAACTATATTGTAGATTCCCGCTGCAGACAGACCCCAGATTTGCTTCCTGGAATTTGAAGACAAAACCAGAATTATTTTTAAAGAGTAATGCAGATTCATTAGAAAGCAGAACTGTGAAGAGACATTTCACAGTTTAATTTAAAACAGGAAACTCGGAAAAGTTTATTTCCTTTGGACAAAAATGATGATCTAAGCTGAATGAGCAAGGAGAATCTCAAGCTCAGATACTACCTAAGTAGTGGTTGTCTCTTGTTTATAAATAGTATTGGTTGTCTCGTGTTTATAAACGGGCTGTTGTGAAGATCGTAGAATTGTTGTGGACCGTTTTTTAGCTGAAAATCCAAACCTGGAGTGTTGTAGCGAAATTAGCTTGGGGCCTTCTGTTAGACTTAAGATTGACGAGCACATAGAGTGGCACACATACTACAATATATAATTATATATATATATATATATATATATATATATATATATATATATATATATATATATATATATGTAAAATTTGTATATTATATAATAAAAACACACCTACCTGTATGTATATGTATATATATATATATATATATATATATATATATATATATATATATATATATATATAAATCATTGTCACATGTCCATATTTTGTTTATATAACTACATCATTGCAATGAACGAAAACCTTATGGGCCATTTTTCAGGAGTTATCCATGGTCGTATATCATTCATATCACGGAGAATTACAGCCCGAAATTCTGTTTTCCCATTACAGGTAAATATTGCCATTTAATGTAACAAACTACTCTTTAGATTTAAGGATATTTTATTATAGCCCTTAAGAAGATTGCCCTTTTTATTATTACATGCTTTTATTTAACTTGACTTCTGCGTCTATCTGTCTGTCTGTCGCCAAATCTTGTAACTCAATTTTCGACCTGTTCCCCTCGTCCGATGGACTTGAAATTTTGCATGGTTACTCAATCCCGGTAACAATACAACCTTACAAGATCAGTAGGTCAGCAGTGACCTCTATGACACTACAGTGACCTCTCCCAGTATCTCAGGATTTGTTTGAAACTTCGGATTTTTCACAACTTCTTTGACTCGGTAGAATCTATCTTCTATATAACCCATCCCCCTTCCCTCTTCCATCCCCCTCCCCTCTCCCCCAGCACACAATCAAGTGTTAATTTATTTGTGTCCTCACCCTTCCCTCTTCCCTCCCCTCCCCTCCCCCTTCTCTATTCCCTCCCCCCCCTCCCCCCCTTCTCTCCTCCCTCCCCTTCCCCACCCATCCCCCGCCTCCGTCCCCTTCCAAAGCACAGGTCAAGTGTTAATTTAGCTGTGTCCTCCTCTTCCATCCCCCTCCCCATTCCCCTCCCCTCCCCTTCCTTCCGGTGCGTACGATCAAGTGTTAATTTAGCTGTGTCCTCCTCTTCCATCCTCCCCCCATTCCCTCCCCTCCCCTTCCCCTTCCGGTGCGTACGATCAAGTGTTAATTTAGCTGTGTCCTCCCCCTCCCCCTTCCCTTTTCCCTCCCCTTCCCACTTCCATCCCCTCAACTTCCCCCCTCTCCCTCCCTTCCCCTCCCATTTCCCTCCCCTACCCCTTCCTCTTTCCCCTCCATCCCCTTCCCATTTTCCTCCTCCCTCCCTTACCCCTCTCCTTTCTCTCCCCTTCCCTCTTCCAGCCCCCTTCCCCTAACCCTCCCCTTCCCTATTCCACCCCATTCCCCCTCCCTTCCCCTTCCCCTTCTCCCCTCCCTTCCCCTTCCTCACCCTCCCCGTAAACGGATATCAGTTTCTGTTAACTACAATTATATATCGGTTACAATTTCTGTCAAAACTAAAAAGTATAAAATAAAAAAATATCAAAAAAATTTTAGACATGCTTTGATCAAAATGCACTAAAACGTAAAAAACGAGTTTTTGACACTCCAGGATTATATGTCTACAAAAAGTAAAATTGTGGGCCCCAAACATGGAAGGAAATGCTACAAGAAAAGGTAAGCATGATTAATTGTAAGAAAATCCTAGTGTCTCAAAATATTATTTTTTACTTTTTAATGCATTTTAATAAAAGCATGTTTAAAAATTGTTTTTATATTTTATATATACAGTATATATATATATATGTATGTATGTATATATATATATATATATATATATATATATATATATATATATATATATATATATATATATATATATATATATATATATATATATTATATATATATAATGTACTGTATATGTATATATACATATATATATATTATGCCTTGTTATACAAGGTCAGGTAGGGTCATAACCTCCTTCAACATCTGTTTTAAGAAAAATGTCATGATCAACTTATATCTCAAAGATACCACGGTAGCAATGGCCAGCCTGCGTACTGGGTCAGCACATTTTCTCTATCTCTCCCTCTCTCTCTCGTTATCCAAGTCACTAACTGAACTAAGGAAGAACATGAACAGCAAAAACATGACTACAAAAATATAATTTATTCAGTAGTCTAACATGGCAAGTAGATTGGAATCTAAGTAGGGATGAAATGGGAATATCTGCATCCTAGAATTGTTATCCCAATTCACCAAGTAAGAAATATAGCATCATGCTTTCAACGTCCATCAGTTGAGTCTTACAACAAAAGAGTCAGAATAAGTCAGTACGACCGTAGTCATGATAAGTCACATTCCCCTCCATTTCTATCGACCTCTATTCAGTACATCTGAGGAAACAAAGGGAAAAACACAACTTTTAAAAACAGGCACAGAGGAAAATAAATGTGGGATGTTTTCCCACGTTACCAACCCCAAAAGAAATGCACAAAATTAAACATGGTAAAATCAAACATCAATGAAAATCAAAGAGACATAGCAGGTAAAAATAAAATAAATAAACCAGTACATGTTAAACAAAGTTAATTAAACCCATTCAGGTTTTTTGAAAATAAAGTTCCAGCTCACCTCACAGGCAGTCACAGTCGTCCAGGGAAGCGGATCTGAGCACACGAGAATCTAATCCTGAAATGTCTAACCTGTACTCATATTGAATAATTCACACCTTGTATGACACGCCCATGAAAGCGAACGAACGAACGCTCTAATCGGAACTTGACAACTTCCTGTGTCATAGCCAGTGCATCACCCAGTGTACGATGCCCCCTTGTCCCCTAAGAAGCCAGACTGACGCTAGACCTTCGTCAGCACTGACTTGCTGAATAAGTAGGCACTGTTTCCCTTTACCTTTACCCAGAATATCCCCCAAGAAAAATACTTAGCTAAAAAAACGCAATATAACATATTCAACCTAAATTTTTTTCATATATATATATATATATATATATATATATATATATATATATATATATATATATATATATATATACTGTATATGGGTGTATATATATATACTGTATATGGGTGTATGTGTTTGTGTCTGTGTATGGAGAGTTCCTCAATAAGATTACCCTTTGAGTAATATTGAGTAATATATATATATATATATATATATATATATATATATATTATATATATATATATATATATATATATATATATATATATATATATATATATATATATATATATATATATATATATATATATATATATATATATATATATATATATATATATATATATAATATATATATATATACTGTATATATATATATATATTTTATTTATATATATATATATATATATAAATCGTTGTTATTTTTATTTAGTGAATGTTTCTTCAGTGTTATCAGAGAATTGCTGCCCAATAACCCTGGTTTAATACATATTCCTAAATCCAAGTAACAGTATAATCGCATGATGTTGTCATGTCATGAACATTATGGCGTAACATAGATCTGCCTTTATTCTGAGAGAGCGATAAAACTGTTTTCGAAATATCAGTGTAAACAAGAGAGCTCCATTGTGTCGCAAGCGAAGGACATTGGTGGCATAATTGGTCGACTCCCGTGCGCAGATCTCCGGACCTCTTCAAAGGAGAGGAAGTTGCTTGACGCGTATTACTCAGCGTTAGAGTGAACATAATGATAATATAGCTGCTTCACAAACAGTACTTATGACATATTTCTTAAAAAGGAACATGAAAATTTGGCTGAAATTCACAGGTAAATTGCGTTTTTATTGTCCCTGGAAATTCTGCAGGATATAGTAAATAGCTGGAAAGGTTGCAGTTTAAACTGAATATCCGACGGTATTATTATTGGTCTTGATTTATATGTGATACAACTTGAAACTGCTCTGCGCATTGCCATGTATTCTCTGACTTTTATTGTTGTTTGATTACATATATCATTATGTGATGATTAATGTCACAAAGTTGATAATAATAATAATAATAATAATAATAATAATAATAATGATAATCCCAACGTCCGTGAAATTGCACGTCACTCTTTGACTAAGACAGAGCGCCCATATTTCATTGGCAATAAAGTGTACCCTTTTGCAAGCTCGATTATCGCCCTATAACCTTTACGCTGCAAGAGAATTAGCGTTCAGCCCTGTCAATTTCCGAGCAGTATCTCGTAACCTTTGTAATTTTGGAAGACCGTCGTGTAACATTACCTGCTGCATACTATTTTTTGCCTTCCAGCAACATAGATTAGCGGTCATTGTTCTTTACAAGGATTATCTCTGAGCCTCTCATGACTGCTGCTAATGGAAAATTATTTTGTAATACAGCTGCTATTACTGCCAATTATACTCTTATTATTGTCACTAACAATTCTGTATTGTGTGTTTGCATAATTTTACTGCCGTAGATCTTGTAATAAAAAACGATACGAGAGTTCATTGTATGCGCTTATTACGAGGCTCATGAAAAAAGAATATATGTGTATGTATAAATGTGGGTGATGTGATTTTGTTTGTGTGTAGATAGCTAAATCGATAGATGAACGCCATTAGTTATATAATTTTCATGTATGAGTGTATATATATCTTAATATTACACACACACACACACACACACACACACACACATATATATATATATATATATATATATATATATATATATATATATATATATATATATATATATATATATACATATATATATATATACTTTTACATGGAGTTTACATATCTCAACATAATTATATACTTTGGGAAATGGATTTTCTATATATATATATATATATTATGTGTGTGAGATGTCTTTTTATTCGTGTGTGGATAAGTGGGTAGATGAGTGGCCACAGTTGTATAATCTTTATGTGTGCATTTATATATCTTTATATGATTATATACCCTGGGCGAAACGGAACTATAAGTATATAATATAAATATACATATTTATTTATAGTGTGAATGAGTGTGATGAGCTTTTGTTTGTGTTTAAATAGATAAATGTCCACAGTTGGATAATCTTTATGTATGAGTGTATATATTTTATTGCAATTTTATGCTGTGGGGGAAACAGAATTATATTTATACTAGTCGTTGCTGGCTGACCATGGAAAGTGAAAAAATTCCCCTCAGGAGACCATTTTAGTCTGAAGTCCCAAATATTGAAGTGAATTCGTTATTAAGGAGGCTTCTCTCTCTCTCTCTCTCTCTCTCTCTCTCTCTCTCTCTCTCTCTCTCTCTCTCCTCCAATTAGCATATTGGAATTTTCGTACGTGGCAGCTTGCATTGCAAGTTAATGGCAGTTTTGGCCTTTTCAGTATGAATTTGTCCACTTTGTTAATAATATACATATATATATATATATATATATATATATATATATATATATATATATATATATATATATATATATATATATATATATATATATATATATATATATATATATATATATATATATATATATATATATATATATTATATATATATATATACATATATATATATATATATATATATATATATATATTTGGGTCTAAATTTCTCGTTTTCTTGATGAGAGTGTATGATGGTACATCTAAAGTTTTTCTAAAAACTTGTTCATTTGTGACGTGATTTGAATTTTTTTTAGTTTTCTGTAAAAGGAAACTTGTGATGGCTTTGTCTGTGCGTCCACACTTTTTTTGTCCGCCCTCAAATCTTAAGAACTACTGAGGCTAGAAGGCTGCAAATTGGTATGTTGATCATTCACCCTCCAGTCATCAAACACACCAAATTGCAGCCCTCTAGCCTCAGTATTTTTTATTTTATTTAAGGCTAAAGTTAGCCATAATCGTGTGTATGGCAACGCTATGGGACAGACCACCACCGAGTCGTGGCTGAAAGCGTCATGGGCCACGGCTCATAAAGCATTTTGGTGCATTTTTTACTTTTTTTTATTTAGTAATAAATATAATAACGCCTATGTTTTTCATCTGTATATAAAATTGATATTACATGTATCTTATTTTTTATGAATGTGAGATTGCTATTAATTTTTATAAATATCAAAGTGGTATTGTTACTGTTAATTTGATTTGTTGCAAAGATTTCTGTGATATTGCAATTATTTTTATTTTATATTATTTGACGACTGAAATGGATAAGGAAATTATTAATCTTAGTTTTATTGCGCAATACTTAGAATTTGGTAATGAAATTAATTAGTATACAAATTCTCTCTCTCTCTCTCTCTCTCTCTCTCTCTCTCTCTCTCCTGTTTAGGGTGCTGTAAACAATGTCATGGGTCAGTGTCGTCGTGACGGTGCACTTTTCTGTTTTCATTTTGCTTTTGTTTCATGCTTACGAAAGAATGTAGTCGGCAATTATCACGTTATAGTGACGCAGCTCAGACACGGTGTCACAGTTCCGCCTCCGTGTCCTTTTATGAAATTGCCAATGATGAAGCATAAAGTTATTCTCTCTCATAGGGAAAAGAAAGAAGATGAGAATAAGAAGAAAGAGGAGGATGAAGAGGAAGGTGAAGAGGAGATGCGATCTTGAGCGAACAAGAGGAGAGAAAAGAGGAGCAGGGATATTAATTGGAGGACAGGAAGGTGTAGATGATCAGGGCAGTTTCTTGCAAGAACAAGAGGAAGTGGAAGATAAGAGGGTGGGGGAAGGAGGGCGAGAAACAAGACCTGTTGCAGGAGCAGGTGGAACAGGAGGAAGAAGATGATAAGGAAATCTTGTAACAAGATGGAGGAAAATAGCAAAAAAGACAAAAAAAAAAAAACAGAAGAAGCAGTGAAATATGGCTGGAAAGAAAGGGTAAGGCAAGAAAGGGAGGATGAAAAGTGTATCTCAGTTTAACCAGACCACTGAGCCGATTAGCAGCTCTCCTAGAGAGGGCTGGCCCGAAAGATTAGACTTATTTTACGTGGCTAAGAACCAATTGGTTACTTAGCAACGGGACCTACGGCTTATTGTGGAATCCGAACCACATTATACCGAGAAATGAATTTTTATCACCAGAAATAAATTCCTCTAATTCTTCATCGGCCGGCCGGAGACTCGAACTCGGGCCTAGCAGAGTGCTAGCCGAGAACTCTACCGACTCGTCCAACGAGGAACTGAAAAGGAGGATGACAGTGAAGGAGAAGCAGTAGGAGAAAAATGTGGTGGGGTTGGAGAAGCAAGAGCAGCAGCAGCAGCCGAAGGAGGAAAAAAACACGAGCATGACGATGACGAGATCCTTTAGTCTTAAAAGAAGAAAATCAGGAGCTGGAGAAGGAAGAGGAGTTCAGGAAGATGAGAATGTTGAGATGCGGTCTGGAAAGGTCAGCCGCTTCAGTGAATCTCGCACAGCCTTGTGCCCGCAGGTGAAAAGGGCATCAGATTCGGGAGCGTCGACACGACAGTGTTTTCCTTGGAAGTGGCGGCCCTTTTTTTTTATGATCAAGTTGTCGGTCAGAACCGAAACGTCTTCAAGGATAGCTTTAATTACTCCCCGATTCTATACTGTAAGACTGGAACGACACTATTTTATATTAAGCGTCTAAATTGCAGGATCGAGATATCTTTTAGGGCGTTATTGTTTATCACTTGCGTATATTTTTTATAAGTTATCATTATAAATACTTAGCATGAGAACTCAAAGAAAGAAGGACTGGACCATTTTGAAGAATATCAATATATTTTCATACTTTGTAGGTTGACTGAATTAAGAGAACCAAAAATGATCTCATTGGTGGTGACTGTGTGTCATAGTTTAATAATGTATAGAAATTTTCCTGATAGCTTATTCCATTAAGCAAATAAAATATCTTATGTCTAGTTACATCATCTTTATTGCGGCATCACCAAAATCAGAATATTCTTTATGAATGAAATCTCTTTTTACTGCAAACTGCTTGTGAGTAAATAATTCAAATATCTCGCAGCATAGTCGTGATCCAGTGGATGAATAAAAAAAAAACCAAAAGACAGAAAAAAATTCGCGAGTCGTGACAGGGTGCATCCAGGAAGAATGAAGCTCACCTGGTGTTCGTTATCGGCTTTTAATCAGAGGCACAATGAGTCCACATCCTTGTATTGTTTAGACCCTCTCTCTCTCTCTCTCTCTCTCTCTCTCTCTCTCTCTCTCTCTCTCTCTCTCTCTCTCTCTCTCTCATCCGCGTAGGTCTCAATTTATTTGAAATTAAGAAATAAAAATGAAAATTTGGTTTTTATAGGACAGATGCCGGATAAATAATTTAACGCTGTTGTAGGTCCGGATTACCTCATTAAAATCATCCCATTTTTTTTATTTTAATACCATGTCATACATTTTAAGCTATCACTTCTGTTCTTTATAATATTTTGTCCCTTCGCCGCTAGCTGTAACTTACAACAATCGAATAACAATGTGTACATTGTTCACTGCTTGTGTTAGTAGATGCATTCTGGATTTTGAATGAAACACGCAAAGCATGCCTTTCTCAGCCTGTTCGAGAACATTGGCTCCTGGGCTTTGGGCCAAGAAAGGAGGGTATTTACAAGTGGGTGCATATATATATATATATATATATATATATATATATATATATATATATATATATATATATATATATATATATATATATATACATATATATATATATATGTATATGTATATATATATATATATATATATATATATATATATATATATATATATATATATATATATATCATACCTGGAAACTTAATGAATGAATGAATGAAAAAGTTGGGATTACATTTGATACTTTATATCAGCGCTATCTCCGAACGTAAAAGTACAACAGTAGAGATGAAATGGTATTACAAATACAACTGTAATCCAAAGTAACGACGTAAATTTTTCAGCCATTCCAATAGATCTCATAATGAACGGCTCATTGGTGAAAAGTACTTTGATGATGTTTAAATGATAAAAAAGAACAGTTTTTTCATAGTCATGAGGAAAGTAGAAGCATCTTCATTCTTTCTGTCGCAGCTGATAACAGATGTCTTCTGAAATGGAAGTCACACGTCACGTATGATTACGCATACGGCCAACAGGTCCGACAGCTTCATTAATTATCGGACCTTGGCAACCTACTGGTCACGATTGTGTCCTTTTCCGAAAGGTGGGATGTCAAGTCACGATACTGAAAAGCTGAGACTTGTTGGCCGTTGATGTAGCCACCGATGATGCTCTCAGTATATCTTGAAATTCTACCTGATATTGGATACTTACATATCTCAGTCACATGCACAGTACTGTGAGAAAGAAATTGGCTATTGAAGCTTACTTTTAATTTCCGGTTACGATGTACATTGCGTTTCCTAAACATTTGATTTGTATCTGCTGGTCAGGCAAAAATCATAGGTCTGCTTAAGTTAAGTATACCTTGGTTTAACCAGACCACTGAGCTGACTAACAGTTCTCCTAGGGCTGGTTGAAGGATTAGACTTATTTTTGTGACTTTTATGTATATGTATATATATATATATATATATATATATATATATATATATATATATATATATGACATTTTTTATCGTGATTTATATACAATCATGAAGCTACAAATGTCGCTTAATATCAAATCCACGCTACCTCGGGAATATCCCCGATGGGGAATTATCACTGAAGGGGGATTTATAAGTGATAAATGGACGGGCACTGCCGAGTCTCGATCAGTGGTAACGTCGACTGGAGTTGCTGGATGGCGCGTCTGAGTCGTGGGATCGAGTTTATAGCTCAGTGGTAACGTCGACTGGAGTTGCTGGATGGTGCGTCTGTGTCGTGGGATCGTTCGTTTCCTAAACATTTGATTTGTATCTGCTGGTCAGGAGGTCCGCTTAAGTTAAGTATACCTTTTTAACCAGACCACTGAGCTGACTAACAGTTCTCCTAGGGCTGGCCTCGAAGGATTAGACTTATTTTACGTGGCTGTGACTTTTATGTATATGTATATATATATATATATATATATATATATATATATATATATATATATATATATATATATATATATATATATATATATATATATGACATTTTTATTACACCGTGATTTATATACAATCATGAAGCTGCAAATGTCGCTTAATATCAAATCCACGCTACCTCAGGAATATCCCCGATGGGGAATTATCACTGAAGGGGATTTATAAGTGATAAATGGACGGGCACTGCCGAGTCTCGATCAGTGGTAAATGGAGTCTGGACTGGAGTCGTTGCTGGATGGGCGACTGGAGTCTGGATGAGTCGTCGGGATCGAGTCTATAGCTCAGTGGTAACGTCGACTGGAGTTGCTGGATGGCGCGTCTGTGTCGTGGGATCGAGTCTAGTAGCGTCGACTGGAGTCTGTGTCGTGGGATCGAGTCTATAGCTCAGTGGTAACGTCGACTGGAGTTGCTGGATGGCGCGTCTGTGTCGTGGGATCGAGTCTATAGCTCAGTGGTAACGTCGACTGGAGTTGCTGGATGGCGCGTCTGTGTCGTGGGCGCTCTAACGTCGACTGGAGTTGCTGGATGGCACGTCATGTCGGGATCGAGTCTATAGCCCAGTGGCAACGTCGACTGGAGTTGCTGGATGGCGCGTCTGTGTCGTGGGATCGAGTCTATAGCAGTGGCAACGTCGTGGAGGTAACGTCGACTGGAGTTGCTGGATGGCGTGTCTGTGTCGTGGGATCGACTCTATAGCTCAGTGGTAACGTCGACTGGAGTTGCTGGATGGCGCGTCTGTGTCGTGGGATCGAGTCTATAGCTCAGTGGTAACGTCGACTGGAGTTGCTGGATGGCACGTCTATGTCGTGGGATCGAGTCTATAGCTCAGTGGCAACGTCGAATGGAGTTGCTGGATGGCGCGTCTGTGTCGTGGGATCGGGTCTATAGCTCAGTGGTAACGTCGACTGGAGTTGCTGGATGGCACGTCTGTGCCTTGGGATCGAGACTCGGCAGTACCCGTCCATTTATCACTTATAAATTCCCCTTCGGTGATAATTCCCCATGGGGGATGTTCCCGAGGTAGCGTGGATTTGATATTAAGCAACATTTGTAGCTTCATGATTGTATATATATATATATATATATATATATATATATATATATATATATATATATATATATATATATATATATATATATATATATATATATATATATATATATATATATATATGTTTAAAAATCACAGTGGATGCACGTGACTTCAGTGTATGATCGAATCCCTCAGGAAAATGACAGGCAGAAGTTCAGTACCAAAACCTTTCACGTTTATTAACGCATCGTCTGTCATTTTCCTGTGGATTCGCTTATATATATATATATATATATATATATATATATATATATATATATATATATATATATCAATATATATATATAGGAATATATATATATAGTATCATAAAATGCCGCGTAAGACGGAAGTGAAATGCATGAGAATATCACAAAAGTACTTTCGTAAGGTTATGCTACATTTTCAAGTTCACACTTGAACTTGAAAATGCATAATAAACTACAAAATTAGTTGTTCAAAGTTCCAGTTTTACCTTTTTACGTGGATTTTGTTATATATATATATATATATATATATATATATATATATATATATATATATATATATATATATATATATATATATATATATATATATATATCACAAAATCCAATAAGAAGAGTGAAAATTGAAATTTGAACAAAATTTGATACATATATATATATATATATATATATATATATATATATATATATATATATATATATATATATATATATATATATACAGTATATATATATATCACAGAATATATATAATATAATATTTATATAGTGAAAACAAAACTTTGAAAACAAATGAATATATATATATATATATATATATATATATATATATATATATATATATATATATATATATATACGGAGCTAGTTCGATTTATAACCAACCACAAAGCCAGCATGTTATTATTATAACAATGTTCCGAAATAAAAATAAGTACATGGTTTATGGTTTGTAATCTTTCAGCATTTGTAAAATGCTTATGGAACGGGAAAAGTGAGAGTATAACCCTCTGTATCGATTGTGAAACATAACCAATAACGGAAGGTTCTGCAAAAATGGAAAATGATGTAACGATGATTTTGCTTGTTTTCTGATGTACTGACTAGACAACGAAGTGTTCATATCCTTTGTGAACGTCTGTATTTGATATTTGATATGAATCTTTAACAGTTGCTGCACTAACAAGTTATGCTGAAAAGATTTATCTTTTTCTAAATACACTGAAACTTTTAATGCATATAAGTCATTACATTTTAGGTAACTCTTTATGTGAAGGACAGCTGTTCTTCAGTTGAAGAGCTTCCTCAAATGAAATGCGGTAAAATGGTTATATACCCTTTTATTCTCTGTTGTTGCTTGTAAAACCGACTCTTCTGTGTAATACTGTGTCCCACTGTATTTTTGTTTTTAGGTGCCATAAAGTAAAGGCAAAGATCTTGCAATCCCTTATTTCACTTTCCTCATAGGCATTTACTCTAATGTTTTTTTATGTATAGCTTGAATATATATTCATACATACATACACATATATATGTCTGTGTGTTTGTGTGTGTTGTACATATATATTTATAGTGTGTGTGTATATATATACTCTATATATATATATATATATATATATATATATATATGTGTGTACATATATATTTATATATATATATATATATATATATATATATATATATATATGTGTGTATATATATATTTATATATATATATATATATATATATATATATATAT
>NC_089750.1:52677296-52689796 GCF_040412425.1 Macrobrachium rosenbergii
GCATCTTTTATCTTATGATCCAAATTCCGATCAGGAAAAGCCTTTACGGCAGAATCTTGAATGGGAACGAAAGTGGACGCCTGGTGAGAGGATCTGCATGGACAGCATATATAAACAGTAACCTTCTCCTACATTTCCTCTAGTGTCCTGGGTAGCTGCCATCGGAAGCTAAAGACTTCAAAATATCTTTACGATAATATGCTTCAGAAAACTACACAAGAAGAGTCGCACCGTCTCATGTATTTCTCAGAATGTGAATATCATTTCAAATCTTTGTCTTAACTTGGAATTGCAACTTTACACGTTTCATCAAAATTCAGTGTTTCTTTAAAGTTCAATATGTATTAACTGATGGGAAATTATTAATTTGTTGTTTAAAGTAAAAGTGATCCATGTTGTTCTCTCTTCTTTAACTCATTTTATTTTCGCTTCCATAACATCCCAAATCAATTATCGTTTATCTTGTTTGTGTTGTAAATTTTGAAAATCAATTATCTGTTCTCACTCTTGTCTGCTAACACTTCGTCCTGGTATTTGTGTGGCTGTGTGATCTAACCAGCGGGTCGTGGCTAATGTTTTTCATTTAATAGTGTATGAAGCTGTGGTGTTATGACGCGAGAGCTTTGAAACTTTTAACACCATGCTTAGCATAATTATTACCCAATTACCCTGTGTCGTTTACGTTTTCTTTCACCAATACCATGAAGTTTAAGTGGCGATGACAGTGAACAAAACGATAAAGATGATCAAAATGCTCATTCAAATGAGATCAGTTTTTTTCTGGAACACTGACTTTTTGGAAAAGCGAAATATACTTTTGCAGGTTTTCAAGTAATCCTACCGAAAACAGATAGAAAGACTGTTCGAACCCAAAGCAATTTTTTCGGTTGGGGAAATAAGTATTAACATATTGCATTTTTGCGCCACTATCAAACACCATTCTCCCGTACTAGACTCTCTAAGGAATCTTATACCTTTTGTTTGAACTGGATTTGACAAGCGATCAAAATCTTGCATTAATACTCGATGATCCAGGGAACATATTGTAACAGCCTTGTATTCTGAGATTCAACAAATAAGCTTTTGTCTCGTTCAGATATTAGTAAAATATCTAAACTTTTTCGTCATTGATGACTTGAGTACTTTTTATGTATCTGTTCCAGACTTAGACAGCCCCCATGGGGGTAGGGCCTTTAGTTTCACCTCACGCGCGATGCACTGCAGTTATTGCTTAACGTTCTTTGCAGCGTCCCTTCAGCCCCTAGCTGCAACACCATTCATTCCTTTTACTGTACCTCCATTCATATTTTTACTTCCATCTTACTTTCCACCCTCTTCAAACAATTGTTTCGTAGCGCAACTGCGAGGTTTTCCTCCTGTTACACCTTTGAAACCTTTTACTCTCAATTTTCCTTTCATCGCTGAATGATCCCTTAGGTCCCAGTGCTTGGCCTTCGCCCTAAATTGTATATTTTATTCAGACTTAGACAGCATCCCTTTGGGACCCATAAGACAACGTTACATGAGAGAGAGAGAGAATGATAAAGCAGCGGTATGCGTATCATAGGACTTAGAACTGATGTCTTTTAAGAAGATCAGGAAATGTCGTCAACGTGGACTCTCACAGGGACGCCATTACTTTATTACGTTCTTGTTCCTATTGTTCATCGTTGTCCCGTTGTCAGACTGAATGACTTCTTTCCATTATCCGGACAAGGACAATATGCGGCATCTTGTTGTGTTAATTCATTGCATTGCTTGAATTCTTTTTCCCAGGTAAATGTAAATTTCTCTCGGTCATTCTGTTGGCTTTCCGACCCTCATTGCGATCTGTGGCCTCTCCCACCATCCTCGCAAGGTCCGTGTCAGCTTTTTCGGAGTCTAGCATTCATGGATGGTCAGGTCACCCATCCAAGGCATGACTAGACACCATGTTACTGAACGTGGTTGATCGTGAGACCGTCGGTGTAGCGAACAGTTACTTGTAAATGAAGTTGCGCCTGAATAAATTTATCATTATTAGTAACTTCATTGACAGCGAATAGTGTTTTGTGCTATGATCAAATCCTTCACTCTGTTCAGAGGTTAAATTCATTGGTGGTATATATAAATTCTTGCTTCCAAGTTAAAGTAATCTTCTCTGAATGATGCAACACAGTTTATAGATTATGTGTGACGGTGAGCAAAATCAAGAAATAAATGATCTTGGGAAAGCACGAATGAATTGCTGGCAACCTTTGAATTGCATTCCTTACAAATTACCAGCTGCTCCTGCAGAACAAGTTTCATGCAAACGGTTAGATGGTCTGTACGTTTGTTCTTTCTATCCAGTATTTCAAGGTCGAAACGGGCAATGTAGTTGGACAGGAAATATCTCTCCTGTTAAAGGAAAAGTATGCACATGTAATCAAATATCTATTGTGATGATGTTTCTATTTTGTCTAAGGCACTTTGTTTCTAGCATTTATTTCTTGACTTTGTTTATTGATGGCTGATACATTTGTTCCTTTGACTATGTGTGGGAACGTGTGGGTGAGACTTGCAGCCCATTCCTAAAAATTATTGCTTGAAGTTTAATAAAATACTCTTGACTTTGGTTAGAATGGCCAAAGCTAATAGATTGGGTCATTTGTCGTCCTTTTCTTTTTAGGTCTAAAGACAAAGCGCCTATGCAGTGTGCTTTAGGTTTAAACGCTTCTGTTACAAGACTCAATTTCGACCCCAATTGGCTCTGAATTTGTCTTCCTCTGACGAGTACTAATTTCCGGTGTACCTCAGACTTCACTCGGAAATTTCATAACTATTTCATATTGAAAGCTACCTTCCTGCTAAGCTTAATTAATTTTGTAATGTTACTTGCCTTTATTAAATCCTGCCTTCCCTTCAAAACAATGATTGGTCTTGGTTTCCATTAAGCTACAAATGAAATAGTAGGAATTCCAGTAGTGAAAGAATTTGGTTTGGTTTATCAATTTACAGTATATATATATATATATATATATATATATATATATATATATATATATATATATATATATAGGTTTATTATATGTATATATAAATGTATTGTTATTTATATTTACTTTTAGTTGTGTCAAGAATCGTTGTAAGGCAAAAGAGCGTATGGGTAGTGCCATCGGAGAAATGCTACAGTGACTTAATCTTGTAATGCAATGCCGTCCACTCAGTCGAAAACCATCTTCAAAAAACTTTTGCTTATTAAATGTTCTTCCTTTCTCCAAAGTAATGATGCTGCAGTTGACTCCAGTATGGCATTTCATCCTCTTCGAATGATTCCACCCCGGGTGCCCTTGCAAAGCAGAACCCACAATTAACCGCGTGAGCGCCTCCCGAGAATCTGCTGAGTAATCTTCTCGAAAGAGAAGCATGAGTCTTCAGTCTGTTCTGTAAATGATCTTGGGAAAAATTGTACTTGGAGTTTCATGTGCTCACTGACCGTGCTGGTTTCTAAGGTTTCATTCTGCTTTTACACCGTTCCTAAGGTCTGTTGTATGCTTACAAGAGTTGATTTTTTGGAGGAGATTGCTAGCACCCTGCCAAATTCCTTACTGTTGGTTGCAGGATCTAATGAGCCAACAACATCCAACTATCATTGCTTCAGTGATCATGTCACTGCCTGACAGTCTTTGGTGGTCACTGGCCTTTTTTCTGTGGTGGGCATTGACATTCTTGAGTGGTCACTAACCTTCTGTGGTGGTCGCAGAAAGGTGGTCACTAGTTAGTTGTCTGTGGTAGTCACGGACATTCTTCAGTATTCACTAGTCGTCTGTGGCGACCACGGACATTCTTTAGTGGTCACTTGCCTTCTGTGGCGGTCATAGACATAATTTGGTGGCCATTAGTGTTCTGTGGTGATTACAGACATTCTTGGGTGGTCACTAGCCTTCGGCGGTGATCACAGACATCCTGTGGTGGTCACTAGCCTTCTTTGGCTTGGCTGTCACAGACATTCTTTGGTTGTCATTAGCCTTCTGTGGTGATCACGGACATTCTTTGGCGGCCACTAGCCTTCTGTGGCGGTCACGGATTTTCTGTGGTGGTCACTGGAATTATCTGGCATCACAGACATTCTTTGGTGGTCACTAGCCTTCTGTGTTGGTCACGGACATTCTTTGGTGGTCACTAGCCTTCTGTGCCGGTCACAGACATTCTTTGGTGGTCACTAGCCTTCTGTGGTGGCATTCTTTAGTAGTCACAAGCCTTCTGTGGTAGTCACTAGCAGTCTGTGGCAGTCTCGGACATTCTTTGGTGGTCATTAGCCTTTTGTGGTGGTCATGGGCATTCTTTGGTGGTCAGTAGCCTTCTGTGGCGGTGAGTAACATTCTTTAGTGGTCACTAGCCCTCAGTGGTGGTCACGTACATTTTTGGTGGTCACTACCGTCTGTGGTGGTCGCAGAAAGGTGGTCACTAACTGTTTGTGGCGGTCACGGACATTCTTTAGTGGCCACTAGCCTATGTGTCGGCCATGAACATTCTTTGGTGACCACTAGCCTTCTGTGGTGGTCACGGCATTCTTTAGTGGTCATTATCCTGTGGTGGTCACAGAAATTCTCTAAAGGTCACAAGCCTTCTGTGGTGGTTACAGAAAGATGGTCACTAGCAGTCTGTGGCGGTCACGGACGTTCTTTGGCAGTCATTATCCTTCTGTGGTGGTCATGGACATTCTTTGGTTGTCACTAGCCTTCTGTAGTGGTCAGTGATATTCTTCAGTGGTCATTAGCCTTCTGTGGTGATCACAGACATTCTTTGGTCGTCACTAACCGTCTGTGGCATCACAGACATTCTTTGGTGGTCACTATCCCTTCTGTGGTGATCACAGACATTCTTTGGTGGTCACTAGCCTTCTGTGGTGATCACGGATATTCTTTGGTGGTCATTAGCCTTCTGTGGTGGTCAAGGACATTCTTTGGTGGTCACTAGCCTTCTGTGGCGATCACAGACATTCTTTGATGGTCATTAGCCTTCTGTGGTGATAACAGACCTTCTTTGTTGGTCAATAGCCTTCTGTGGCAATCACAGACATTCTTTGTTTGTCACTAGTATTCTGTGGTGATCTCAGACTTTCTTTGTTGGTAACTATCCATCTGTGGTGGTCACGGACATTCTTTGTGGTCATTAGCCTGCTGTGGTGATCACAGACATTCTTTGGTGGTCACTATCTTTCTGTGGTGGACACAGACATTCTTTGGTGGCCATTAGCACTCTGTGGTGATCACAGAAATTCTCTGGTGGTCATTAACCTTCCATGGTGATTACAGACATTCTTTGGTGGTCACTGACATTCTTTAGTGGTCATTAACCTCCTGTGGTGATTGCAGACATTCGTTTTGTGGTCACTACCCCTGTGTGGTGGTCACTGACATTCTTTGTTGGTGTCTAGCCGTATGTGTCGTCACAGACATTCTTTGGCAATCATTAGCCTTCTGTAGCGATTATGGACATTCTTTGGTGGTCACGGACAGATTTTGGTGGTCGCTAGCCTTCTGTGGTGGTTACAGACATTCTTTGGTGGTCATTAGTCTTCTGCGGTGATTACGGACATTCTTTTGTGGTCACTAACCTTCGGTGGCGGTCCCTTACATTCTATATTGGTCATTAGCCTTCTGTGGTGATCTTGGACATTCTTTGGTGGTCACTAGCCTTCTGTGCTGGTCACAGACATTCTTTGGTGGTCATTAGCCTTCTGTGGTGATCACAGACATTCTTTGGTGGTCACTAGCCTTTTGTGGAGGTCACGGACATTCTTTGTTGGTCACTAGCCTTATTTGGGGTCACAGATATTCTTTGGTGGTCATTAGCCGTCTGTGGCGATCACGGACACTCTTTTGTGTCACTATCCTTCTGTGGCGATCACAAATAGTCTTTGATGGTCACTAGCCTTCTGTGGCAGCCACAGACCGTCTTTGGTGGTCATTAGCCTTGTGTGGCGATCATGGACATTCTTTGGTGGTCACTAGCCTTCTGTGGCGGCCACAGACGTTCTTTGGTGGTCACTAGCATTCTGTGGTGGTCACAGACATTCTTTAGTGGTCACTACCCTTCTGTGGTGATTGCTGAAAGGTGGTCTCCAGCCGTCTGTGGGGGTCATGAACATTCTTTGACTGTCACCAGCCTTCTGTGGCAGTCACAGACATTCTTCAGTGGTCATTAACCTTCTGTGGTGGTCACGGATATTCCTTGGTCGTCACTACCCTTTTGCGGTGGTCATGGACATAATTTATTGGTTTCTAGCCTTCTGTGGTGGTCACAGAAAAGTGGTCAGTAGCCTTCTGTGGCAGTCAAGGACATTCTTTGGTAGTCCTTAGCATTCTGTGGCGATCCTGGACATTCTTTGGTGGTCACTAGCATTCTGTGGTGATCATGGACATTCTTTGGCGGTCACTAGCCTTCTGTGGTGGTCACAGAAAGGTGGTCACTAGCTGTCTGTGGCGTTCACGAACATTCTTTGGTTATTAGCCTTCTGTGGCGATTATGGACTTTCTTTGTATGTAACTATCCGTCTGTGGTGGTCACGGACATTCTTTGGTGGTCACTAGCCTTCCTTGGTGGTCACGGACATTCTTTGATGGTCACTAGCCTTCTGTGGTGGTCACGGACATTCTTTGGTGGTCACTAGCCTTCTGTGGTGGTCACGGACATTCTTTGATGGTCACTGGCCTTCTGTGGTGGTCACGGAAATTCTTTGGTAGTCACTAGCCTTCTGTGCCGGCCACATACATTCTTTGGTGTTCATTAGCCTTCAGTTGCGATCATAGACCTTCTTTGGTGGTCACAAACATTCTTTAATGGACACAAGCCTTCTGTGGTGGTTGCAGAATTGTGCTCACTAGCCGTCTGTGGCGGTCAATGACATTCTTTGTTGGTCACTAGTCTACTGTGACGATCATGGACATTCTTTGGTGGTCACTAAAATTCATTGGTGGTCACTGACCTTCTGTGGTGGTCACCATCCATGTACTTTCAACGTGCCGTAAAAATGATTCTATCTGCATTTTCTATTATTATTATTATTATTATTATTATTATTATTATTATTATTATTATTATTCACCCAGCAGATTTGTTCATATGTCCACAGCCAGTAGTAATCTCACCGGCCTTCCTGCTATCGCTGTCGTAGCCAGTGCCAGTTTTAATCTTTATTATAACTCATTATCTTAGATAATTTGAATTTTTTATCATAATCACCAAAATAGACTGTGAAAAAGAAGGTCGACATAAAACCTCCTACATCTCGTACATTGTCTTCGAATTTTATATTCTCCAGCCATTTGAGAGCTGACGACGCTCGTCTCGCCGAGATAGATACGACTTATCACTGACTCCTTTTTACAAACAAGCTTACTTTCTAGCCTCTGTAACTGCGCCTGTTCTTTTTACTCTCATAGAAGCTTCTACGCTCCTCTTATTGTTTTCACCAGCGTTCCTACTCATAGTACGGTATGTTTTTTTTTTTTTTTACAAAGTCAGCTTGTATTCTGTTGGCTTCGGCATTCATGAAAATTATTCCTGCTATTCACGTCCTTTAAATATATTATTGATTATTTAAAATGTGTTCGAGTTACGAAAAACAACAGCTAGTGATATCGGACATCGTTAGGACAAATATATTCCCGGAATTCCTCTGTATCATTACTTTGAATCGATGAAAAAAAAAACTGTTGAAAATCGTCTATTGGACTTTATGAAATGAGCTACAATTTGCTTAAAATTCTCGGTAAGTATCCAGAAATCTGGTGCACATAATTTACAGAGCTTGCTTAATATATTGCATCATCTATCTGGAGAGATGGGACTCCAAATACATACCCTTATGATGCAAACGACGGGCCCATTTTGTCTTTACTTTCAAAGCCATATCTCAGTTTGAGGAATTCTTACATTTATTTTGAATTCCATTTCTCTAGGCACATGATGTATTCTATTAAGCAAGCGTGTAAACCATGCGCACCAGACTTTTCTTTTTTTTTTACTTAATCCAAACATTTTTTCCCAATCCCAAATTTCTTTTCCTATCATGTTTTCCAATTATTTGTGTTATTTACTTTCCTTCTTCTGAGATGTATGTCATAGATATATCGGCTGATGCGCTCCTTAGTTGTGCAGCTTTTATGGCGCGTCACTGTCCAAACACACTGAATATGGTCTTTTGTACGATTATTCAAAAAAATCATGTCCTCCCTTGCCATCTGAAATCCGAAACCCCCTTTACTCTGTACGCACCTTTAGTTAACAATTTAACTATATAACATTACATACGATATTTGTGATAATAAAAAAATGTTAAGCTACAAATGTCGTTTAATATCCAATTTGCACTGATAGCCGGCTGCTTTAGAGCGTCCACTGAAGGTCGTTGGTACTCACTGTTCGGTAGTTCGATCCTTTCAGGTTAAGAACCACGTACCAATTATAATTCCCCTTCGGCGTTATTTCCAAGGTAGAGCGAATTGGATATTAAACGCCATTTGTGGATTAATGTTTGTGTATATAAATATCACGGTGATGTGATAAAAATTAATATATATATATATATATATATATATATATATATATATATGTATATGTATATGTATATATATATATATATGTATATATATAATATACATATATATATATATATATATATATATATATATATATATATATATATATATATACATACACATACACACACGATATTGCATATTTATACAAGCGCACGCAAGCACCCATAAATATACATATTGAAGAGGAGAGAAAGACCCAGAGAGTGCTGGATAGATTACTTGACAGAGGAATTAGAATGGAAGGGCTTGAATATCCACTGAGCGAGAGTAGCCTACTTCCGGTTTGCGTTTGCTGGTTGGACGCTTCACAGATGAGTCCAGAGCGGCTAATGTGAGAATTTTCTGCACGAGGTGATCATCCACGAATTCGGCCATCGAAGTATGAATGAGGCAGTCACTGTATTCATGTTTCTTTATGAAGAGTCACTCCTCTTTTATAAGCAAGAACTTAATGTGTAGAACTTTCGATGTCGAGAACAGGAGTAATTTTGTATAAGGTCCTCAACAACATATCAGTGGTAGAATATGAGACTTTATAAAAATGTATAAAAAGCTTTCGAACCCTATCTTCAGTTCATCTTCAGTCCAAGTAAGTAACTGTAACATAAAATGTGACGAGGTAAATTTCTGAAAAGATGACGTAAAGGATGGATGGCGGTGGTGGTTAGCTCCTCCAACGGACACGTCAATGAAGGAAGTGGTCAACCGCCCAACTAGGTAATTTCATCTCCTGTGTTTATATTTCTAGCTGCTATCCTACTCGATCTTCTCACGGGCTGTTGCGATGTTGCATGTAACCCCTCCTCCGGAGGGATCTCATAGAATACAGGTACAGACTCCCGGGTGGTGTAAAGTACCTGTAAAGGGGGAGGAGAGGCAGACGCAGCATCAGGCGAAGAAAAAACAGAGCCTGTCCTAACACTAAAATCTTTAACGAACGTCCCAAGTATGTAATTTACCATAGGGTCTTCGTTAACAAACGACTTGTTTCCTTTAAAAGATTCCCCTATGTTTATAGCGGCGCCTTCTACTAATCGTCTTATGTTTACATTGTTACTTTTGAATATGATACTTGCACCATTCCAGTCAGGTCTATGATTATTGTTGAATTCATGAGTTACTTTTTCGCTGTTTTTATAGCCTCACATTCTACCATTGAAATATTTTTTGTGAACCTTATACAAAAAACAAGAACTTAATGCTGTAAAAAGAAGTAAATTTAAATTTATACAGTATATATATATATATATATATATATATATATATATATATATATATATATATATATATATATATATATATATATATATATATATATATATATATATATATATATACACATATACACACAGGGTGTCCATAAAGCCAAGGTGCAATTTAAAATACTTGTAGCTTCGTAACTCTACAAGATAGAATTAATATGTAAAAAGGACAAGAAAGCATGATGTGTCTAGTTTTTCTGCTCTTCTGGAGTTTTATTCATAATTTGTTTTATCAAATATTTTTCACAAATTTCTGAAACTTAAAAAATATTCTTTTTCAGGACTGCTGGTGGCCAATGGCTTCATTACAAGAGAAAGTAAACTGCATTCTTTGGTTGGCTGAGCTAAAATGTACTGCCGCTGTCCAAAGGTTTACAACCCAGTAAAATAAAGAAGCACCACACAAGAGTTGCATAGCTAATCAAAAATGCATAATCAATATTAATTCTTTCATTGAACTGATGACAGAAAGTAAGTCGTGTATGATAACCCTCTTCTAACAACATTTGATGCATTTGGAATCTGTATGGCTTGCATTTCACGTTTTTTTCCGCAGAATCTTTTTGAACATTAGGTTTTGAAAGCCTCATTTCCAAAGATGTTCGTCTTAGACTCTTTCTTGGACTTCTTTCGAAGGATTGTTCTACAGATGCTACAGTTCCTTCATCAACACATGATCTACCAGACTTTGGTTTATCAATAACAGAACCTGCTTCCTTAAATTTCTTCATCCACCTGACTTTGTATTTTTGTGTGGTGCATCTTTATTGTACTGTGTTGTAAACCTTCTTTGGACAGCAACAGTACATTTTAGCTCACCCAACCAAAGAATGCAGTTTACTTTATCTTCTAGTGAAGCCATGGGTCAACAGCAGTTCTGAATTTAAGCTTCAGAAATTATGAAAAGTATTACGTAAAACAAGCCATAGATAAAATGTCAGAAGAACAGAAAAACTAGACACATCAAGTTTTCTTTTTTACAGATTAATTCTATCATGTGTAGTTATGAAGCTAGAGGTATTTTTTAAATTGCACCATGACTTTATGGACACCCTGTATATATATATATATATATATATATATATATATATATATATATATATGTATGTATATATATATATATGTATATATATATATATTATATATATATATATATATATGTGTGTGTGTGTGTATATATAGTTATGTTATATATATAACAATCAGTATATATATCTATATATATACATATATATATATTTGTGTATATATATATATATATATATATATATATATATATATATATATATATATATATATATATATATATATATATATATATATAGCAGATGCAGGGTAGGGAGACAGGGGTAGACGCGAGAAATTCTTACCTCTCCTAGAACGTAGTGTCCTGACCTAACCAGACATTACCTACCTATTTAACTCAGGGCGCTGTACCTTGACCTGGCCGGGAGGGCTTGGCCTCACCTGGACCCCACCCTACTTAGCATACCACCCATATATATATATACAGTATATATATATATATATATATATATATATATATATATATATATATATATATATATATATATACTGTACATGTATAAACATTGTTACAAATGTTTAATCTCCAGTTCACTCTACCTCGGAAATAATATATGTATATATGTAAACAAGGTTTTTATATAAGTATATATATATATTATTTCCGAGGTAGAGCGAATTGGATATTAAACGACATTTGGAGCTTGATGCTTGTATATAAATCACGGTGATGTGATAAAAATTTATATATATATATATATATATATATATATATATATATATATATATATATATATATATATAATGTTACATATATACATATATATGTGTGAATGAATAGAGAGAGAGAGAGAGAGAGAGGGTGTGTGTGTAAGTATGCAAACGTGCATAGTTATAGCTTAAGTTGTTGCTCTGTCCACTAAAGCTACTCGCGTGATGCTTTCAACTAACTTCCATTGTCTGGAGTAAAGCACGGCTCAGCAGCCTTGTCCTGAAAGTCGCTTGTGCGTATATTTTAGGTCAAGTTTATTCATATTTTTTTTTTACACTTCCCCTAGTAAATGATGGTGCGGTAAATCTAGTCTATTTAAAGACCAGGTTTGCCTGGGGGGACAAAGGCATTCTAGGACAATATATAATTTCGCTTTTGGGAACAATTTTTCTTTGACGTTGTTGCACAAAAGAATTATTTTTCCGTTTTAAACTTTCACCATCATTTATTTACTATTTTTTCTCTTTGGGTGAACCTATGACCTCTGACAAATTATACGTCGGCTTTATGAACATTATTATTTTGCTTTGTGCTAATAACTTGAAAAGGGCAAACTGTATGTCACTTAGGTGATCAAGTATGGTAGAAGGGTTGGTTATTGAGCCCATTGTTATATTATTAGTTCATGGGAAATAGTCACCGATATTTCTGTCCTTGTGGCAGTAGTCAGTTTAGAATGAACGAGGTTCTGTTTTTCATTCTCTTTATTTACGTGTTTATTAATTCACTTCTTTGATAGTAATGTAAAGGTAATTTCCAAAGGAATGATTTAGAATACTTGAGTGAATCTGAGGGTTTCATTGTTTTGTAAAAGATATAGTATGATTATTGGAAATGCATTCCTAAAATAATTCTTGGCGTCAGCATCTT
>NC_089750.1:52699796-52704796 GCF_040412425.1 Macrobrachium rosenbergii
TATAATATGCGAGAGTCACCGACATCAGGTTAAATCAAGAAATTGAGCATTTGAGAAAGAAATGTAATTCCAGACGTTTAGAGTGGCGTTTTTTTATCTGGAACATCACATGCTGATATGCGTCGTCTGCTTGGCTTACGGTCAATAGTGTTCATTCCACGCTTACGGTATAGTTCTTATTCTTAATTTTAATTCAGTCGCAATAAGAAGTTTGGTCTCACAAATTTTTGGCAGTAACCGGAACGGATCATCGTAAAGATGACAGAAAGCGCAACTCATATAAATTGTAAGGTAAGGAAGGTAATAGGGTTTGCCTCCGTAGCGGGGTTAGTGCCGCCAGGGCACCTCTCGATTTGCATTGCAGGCATTACTAATATGTGTTTGAAGCGTCCCTTCGGCCCTTAGCTACGTCCGCTTTGTAGCCTTTTACTTTATCCCAATTCCCGCTTCCTCTCTTAATCTTCCTGTCCAACTTCTCTGACTATAACTTCTTGGTGCAACTGTGGGGTTTTCTCCTAGTTCCACCTAAAGATTTTTGTACTTTATTCCTTTTATTTTCTGGGTCTCTTTATCTTGCTGTCCAACCACTCCAGCTTCCTCTTTTCACGAGGCTAAATACCCCAGCGCTTGGCTTGACTGCTTAAATATCACAATGATAAAAACAAGCGGTTTAAAAGTGAGTAAGATCACTCTAGTTGAAGTGAAGTGTGGATGTCGGATGCAAATAAAAAAAATGGTTTATGCCGCCAGATGATTTGATACGCAATACATGTGGTGTGAGATGGCTTGAAAAAGTCAGATGTGGAGAGATCTGAAGATGTACAAAGGTAACCGTATGTCACATAGAGTGATCGAAGTTTTCTAAGGTGGCTTGGTCAAATGTAGAGAATGGAAGATGATAAGTTTGTGAAAAAGTTATACTTTTCAGAGGTTTTGGGAGGATGGAGAGGGAGAAGAAAGTGGTGGCTGAATGGGATGAAAGAGGTGCCTTCATATCCACGAAGCGTTGGAATTTATACAACAAATGTGAAAGGTTGTGGGTAATATGTAGAAGGAGGACGTCATTACATTGCTGATGAGCCTTCTTTGCGGGTATGTGAAGAAGGTGATTTCGTGGAAGTTTGCACAGTGAATGCCCCTTTGCTTGAGCAGTGAAAAAATGGAAGTGGCATTGGTTGTTCTCTTGTCTTTGTGTGGAAACACCCCATGTGTTTGAGGGAAGGTTCTTAGTGGTGATATATATATATATATATATATATATATATATATATATATATATATATATATATATATATATATATATATATATAATATATATATATATATAATCAGTAAGCTACAAACGTCCTTCAATATCCAATTCGCTCTACCTCGGAAATAATATATTTTCATATATGTTACCGAAGGGGAATTTTTTAGTTGATAATAAGTTCGCCGTCCCGTGGGCTCGAACCAGCGAAGGACAGAAACTCAAGACTACAGTGGACGCGTTAACCCAAGCGGCCACAAGTGAGGTATAAGTGGATATCGGCTCCCATGTACAAATCACCCGTCGAACTCAGGTGTTTGTATTTGGAGACGATATCCACCCACCTCTGCCATGTTGACCGTGTAATGCGTTTGTCGCACGCAGCCATATTATGACCTTTTATCACATCACCGTGATTCATATACAGTCAGTAAGCTGCAAACGTCCTTTGATATCCAATTCGCTCTACCTCGGAAATAATATATTTTCATATATGTTACCGACGGGTGATTTGTACATGGGAGCCGATATCCACTTATACCTCACTTGTGGCCGCTTGGGTTAATGCGTCCACTGTAGTCTTGAGTTCCTGTCCTTCGCTGGTTCGAGCCCACGGGACGGCGAACTTATTATCAACTAAAAAATTCCCCTTCGGTAACATATATGAAAATATATTATTTCCAAGGTAGAGTGAATTGGATATTAAAGGACGTTTGTAGCTTACTGATTGTATATGAATCACGGTGATGGGATAAAAGGTCATATACATACATATATATATATATATATATATATATATATATATATATATATATATATATATATATATATATATATATATATATATATATATATATATGTATATATAATATATATATATATATATATATATATATATATATATATATATATATATATATATATATATATATATATATATATATATATAAATTGTCAGGATATATCCCTCCCTCCTGTAGATGTCCATGCATCATTAATTTTGCAATGCAGTCTGCTATTCATTTGACTGTCGGGCCGGGAAAATTGGCGGGCGATGGGCGAAAACAAGCATAGTTAGAACTAGATCAGAGCTGTTAGCACCAGTATATAGCAGTGTAGGAAGCGCCGTCCATCGCCTGATTCTGGGAAACAATAGGCCTCCCGCTTTCAACCCCCTTTTCACCCCCATCACGCGATGTGGGAGTATTTAGGTATGGGGAAGGTTAATAGGCATAGTGGGACTAGCCGCCAGGTAGGACCTTAACCTCTAAGTAATTAATATTTAAGGATGCTTTTCCTCTGCCCTCTTTGCTGGTTGTCTTGATGTGTTTGCATTAATGTCGGACTAAAGATGAAGCCCCTACAAGATGCCGCTGGCTTTGGAAGAGCAGACGCGTTCTCATCTCAGTACTGGACGGAAGCTATCGCCCATCTTCTCCGCTTACACTGGTTGAAACTATCGTTGACGAATGGCCGAGTCGATTGTTTGGCGCCGCAATTATCAGACAAGGTTTGTACATCGCAAATAGTCAGTAAACCAGCCCTTCCCCTTTTTACTTAAACTCCTTAAATTTCCATTTCCTTTAAACTTTAACTCCTTCCTCCACAAAGCAATTTTCCCTTGTTAAGAGTCCTGCTTCGGCCTCCCATATCTCGCCCACAATGTGCCTTGAATTTCAGTAAAGGTCCCGTGATAATCCTCCAGTTATACCTTCCCCAGTGCTCTTTGTGTGAGTGTGGGCACGGGTTCTTGTGTTAAAAGCCCAATCAATTACGATTCCCCTACTGTGCTTACGTGATTGCCCTATAATTATCTGCTGGGCTACGTAGTGGTTAATGTTTAACGTGCAATGTGTAACATTTTATAGGGGATTCCATTTCCTTCAGTGTGTGCCTCTGTTTCTAATCCAGAACCTCTCTTGCAGGAGAGTCCCGCCGTTTCATTGCACCCTGTGTCCGGTAATTCTGACAGCTATTCAAATCCTGAAATATTCCTGGTCGCAGTCCGATCTCTGAAGTCCGTTGTGGCCCCGCCAAATTTTATATGAATTATTTTCCCCATCCTGGAGTTCAATCCTTCGCAGCAATTAATGAAGAACCCTTTAATGTAGTTTTGGCCTAACCCAGGTTATTATTATTATAACGAGAATAATTGTATTGTACTTTGACCCCTTATTAATTAGCTTGCTTGTTGCCAATCACTGCAGTATTGCTCTCTGTATATATTTAATGAGCCTGACCAGTGGGTACCATTTTGTGTTGTTTGTCTTCTTGTTTAATTGCTAAATCTCTGTAAATAAACCCCTTTAAATTGTAAAAGAATTCTAATTCCAAATGACGACCTTACTCATTCCGTTTTAAAACCAGGGAAAATCTAAGGTAAGTTTCAAATAACTTTTCCTTTGTTCATAATCTGGGCACACTTGGTTCCTTTGCAGTCATAAATTTTAAATTTGTTCAATTCTCTCCCCAACCAAGACAACCAGTTTATGACAATATATATATATATATATATATATATATATATATATATATATATATATATATATATATATATATATATATATATATATATTGTCTGAAGTGATCAAACACCTGGTTATTACACAAATAATAAGACCAAAAAGTTACCTCACTTCGACCAGATACTTGAAACCTCTTAACAAAAATATTAAGACTGAATACTCTAAAGGTACAGTGATCCCATAAAACTTACTTATCACTTGAGAAAATCAATCTAATTTTATCAAGTTATGGGTGAGGTAACAACTAACAAGCTATAAACAGACTAGTGGAAAATGGGCATCACTTCAACAAACACTATAATGGTTTCCCTGGTTCTATTTCACCTAGATAAGTCTCAGGTGAACAAACAGATACATCACTTACTTTGTACACATTCATTAATTTCTCTAATCATTGGTGGTCAAAATGAAACATTGTGCTTTTAAAACTTTAAACAGACAAATTTATTTCTAAGTTCAAAAGTTATTGCAGAGTTCACAATCTCAAAAAGATTTACTATTAATTGATAACAGTGTAAGATTTAAGTATCTCTTAATCAAGATTAATTCACAAAACTTTAATTTATTAAGAAAGCAGTTTGGTTAAGTAAGATTCAAACCATTAACTTTCACTCAGGTTTTAAACATATACCAGATTAACTAAACTCAACACAAGTGTTCACTAAAACATCAATAAGTGGAAGTCAACACAGGTACTCACCGAAATCTCAATAATAAGTATGCACTAACAAAATGCTAAGTAATCACCAGCACAAAACTTTGGAAAACACTAATTATAAAATTAGAGTAATATGATAACACAGACATATAAGAATGAAATATGCAAAAATGGAAATATACCAACAGCAATTTCACTAAGATAAAAATATGTTTAAAGATTATATCAATCTTTCAAAAGATTACCTTCACTTTTAAAAAAGGTTAAACTCACGTCTTTCAAAGACTTTCTCAAAGACAACACTGCCAAGTCACAATGATTTGCTCAATGATATATAATTAGCAGCAAGACACATTAAAGCTCACTATAAGAGATATTGTCCACCTCTTATCAAAATAATAATTCTCTTATACCTAGAACATCACTTTAACTCCTAACATAATATAAAACCAGTAAACATCACATTACCTTTTACAAGTGGTACACCATTATACACTTTACACAATGCTTGCACAGTAAGTAAGTATACCTTAGTTTTACCAGACCACTGAGCTGATTAACAGCTCTC
>NC_089750.1:52707296-52719796 GCF_040412425.1 Macrobrachium rosenbergii
GAGGATGAGGCGATGTACCTTATCATTGAGGAACAATGGCGTTTTTCTTCTTTCGAAAAAAAAAAGAATAAAATTACCAGATCATTATCGGTCCAGACTCAAGCGAAGTTCAAGGTTGATTTGTTATCGTCCCTGTTGGTTCCCATGTGAATAAGATGTGTACGACACAGTACTTCTGGATATTTTTATATTGATTTTGACTCATGCTCATCCGTTGGTTCATCTAAAGACCATGCTGCGATATCTTAGTTTGTAGGTAAATATGCATCAGCTCAGTGATCCACAACAGCCTCATTAGAGTAGTTTCTGTTATTTTCCCTGCAACTGAAAGGGTCCAATGGTATGTTATTACAACAAAAGAAATACTGTAAGATGGATTCAGTAAGACAGTGGAATATTTAATTTTTTCCCATGATAGAGCATATCAGAATATATCATTGTGTCTTGCTAGTTTATGCACCATATAATCAAATATGGATTAGATCGTGACTGGGTTTAGAACTATCTCGGTTGGGTGAGCCGATTATAGAGGTTCACATGATTCATGTCTCTTATACGCTTTAACTCATTACATTTATGGGCTTCCTATTGCCATAGAACCGTGCTGACTGAAGACCAGCGTAATCTAAACCACCAACCAGGTTCGAACTCGGACGAAGTGGGAAGTAATTGAGATAGAATACCTTTCTGGATTATGGCAGCTGATATTCTGAATATGACTCGGTGTTGTGAATTTGATTAAGAAATGTTTACGGTGGACGTCAGGTTAGGAGGGCAGGATGAAACACTAGACAGAATATATTAGCAGGATTGTCCTCTTAAATCTGGAAAGGTGACAGGCAACCTCCTAGGTCTCTTATTTAAGATCGATTGATTATGGTTGGTTGAAAGTTTGGGTTGGACATGCCACAATGAGAACACTTGTAAGAATACAGCAGAGCGGGAGCCTACAGAGGGTTTAGGCTAGAAATGCTATAAAACCAGCAAAATGAGTGACAGGTTTGAGCATTTAGTTGAAGTGCTGAGTAGTAAGAGCCTGGTAAAGATTTGGAGTCTTGTAAGAGCATAGACTGTAAGAGCTTGTTAAAAATATACCGGAATTGGGGACTGATGAAAATAGGCCAAAGATAGTGTCTGGCATGAAGAGTTCACAGTCATATGTAAGTGTCTGGATTCTCGAATGCAAATATCTACATATAGTGTGTGCACCCTATGTACAGTACATGCACTCGTGTCTGCTATCCGAATGTGTTCTTTGTTTTCCCAGGTGGTGATTCCGATTCCTGTCACTTATTTTAGCTCAGATTTTGATGACGACGTAAAATACGCTACTTTAAGAACGTTCAGTATTTGCTTAGTCTCCCAGACGTGACCGACAGAGAGAGAGAGAGAGAGAGAGAGAGAGAGAGAGAGAGAGAGAGAAACAACTGGTAAGAAATAATCTGGAACTATGGCGTCTGTTCGTGGGTCGTGACGATCAAAGGCACAGGCAGGTCGTGCGGGAGCGAGTCCCCGAGTTCTTTTCCTTTTATAATCCGATTTGAGACTCGAGAAAAACTCATCGGTTAAAACAAAGCTGCTTAAAATACTTCTCAGGTGTTGGTTGTCGAAGAAATGACAGAAAAATGAGAGGTTTTTTGTAGAAGATAAAATGCAACGCGGAGAGCGATTTTGCTGACAAAGAAAGGAAATCTCATTTGTCAGCAGATGAAAATATAATATGAAGTCGAGAACGATGCTGACTTTTTTATTATTAGTATGAGTATTCAGTATATGGTGACATTCATATAAAACAAGCCAAAAGGTATAAGAAGTATTAGCAGGCACAGTCTGTATGAGTAAAAAGCATAGAATAGAGCCAAGAAAAGAGAAACAAAGATGCGGATGAATATGTACATTCTTACACAGTCGTTGGACGCCTTAATATATTACTGTTGTTGTATTCGATTTTCCAAGAGGTTGATAAGCTTAAACTTAGCTTAAAGGATGCTTTTAGTTACTTACGAAAAGATTAGAAGTGTTCCTTCTCAAAATACCTTCACATACACTCGTTTGTTAGACATGTCCCCTTTGGTTAAATGTAAAAAGACAAGACAAAATGAATAACAGGGGCAAGAAGCATAAAATGATAAGAACAAGAGCAATAGGAAGAAATAGGAAAAAAAAAGAATTGTCCATGCCTTCTATGCAACACTTCAGAATATGTACACGATGAATGGGAACAACACACAGGTTACTGAGTCAAAAAGCGAAGAAATTATGGTTCTTAATAACCATGCAACGTGTTAGATTACAAACACGCTTTTAACTCTCTTCCCTCCTCGAGGAGTCGCTGATAAAGTTTATCTCGAAACGGTTATACCTCGATTTCATGTTACAAGAGACTTCATGATAAGATAAACTAGCAAGCGAGACACTTCTCTGCAAAACACTTTAAGATTTTTTTTACTCGATAAGCCGTCGGTGAAGGCACAAAACACAGGGTTGCTGAGAGAGAGAGAGAGAGAGAGAGAGAGAGAGAGAGAGAGAGAGAGAAGGCAGCCTCATTCATTGACTTTAAATGTGAAAACGGGTGTGCGTGTGGCCGTGTATACAATTTTTTCTTTCACCTATAAGCCGTTTCTTGTGATTACATCCCTAACGCATCTCTCCATATTTCACCCTTTCAACCGTTCTGACTCCAAATAGCTTAATAAAGAAACTCATCTCGACAGCTTACATCCTTCTCTCTTATTGGCATTCAGCATCCACACTTCACTTCCACAAAGGAGAGTTGGCTTAACAATGGCTTTTGCTTTCATAGCCACTCTTCTTTTCCAAAACTGTTAGAGATCTTGCTAGAAATCTTGTTATCTTTCGTGCTTCGCCTCCTGCGTATTCGCATATACCAGTGTGAATTAACCACTTCCACCTTTCTCACAGTATCCGTACTAATATTCAGTATTTCATTTTCCTTCCGTTTCACAGTCTCTGAGCAACTCTGCATCATCTTTGAACATCAACACGTCATTCAAAATTCCATTCCTTCCAAAAAGTTGCACTTGCATCTCCTTTTCATTTCTTGAATTCTTTCATCACTCTATGTATAAAACCGTGAAACAGTCATAGAGATACAATGCACCTTTGCCTCAGATTTACTTTTCCATCAAACTAGTCACCAGCAATCACTGAAGTAAGTCCCACTTTCATCATGAAAATTGCCATCCCTCACAAAATTCCTTTTAGTTTCTGTAAAAGAAAACTATTGAGATGGCTATTTGTCTGTCCATCCTCACTTTTTCTGTCCGCCCTCAGATCTTAAAAACTACTGAGGCTATAAGGCTGCAAATTGGTATGTTGATCATCCACCCTCCAGTCATCAAACATACCAAAGTGCAGCCCTCTAGCCTCAGTAGTTTTTATTTTATTTGTGGTTAAATTTAGCCATGATCATGCGTCTCTCACCGCTTTAAGTGCTAACAACGCAGTCCACCACCGGGACGTGGCTGAAAGTTTCATGGGCCGCGGCTCATACAGCATTATATCGGCGCATTTTTTACTTGTTTAATCGTACAGCCCATATACTACAGTAGATCTCTGTCAGTTCTGTGTTAAGCTTATTTTTTCATGTCCATGTACTTCTCATACAGTTTAATTGAAAACCTCTTACATAGTGCTTCAATACAAACACTTGATCAAAACTTCTCATTTCCCAAACATAAACTTCTCTCCTTCTATCAGTGTTTATGTCATCTGTCTTACTTTCTCAGTTGGAATTCTTTCATACTTCTTTTCTAGTATGTTGAGAAATGTTATGTTTTATCATTCTTACAGTCACATCTATCAACATTATTTTTATACGAACTATAACTATTCCTGTGAGACATTTCCGTCGTGAAGACTTGCCTTATGTACACTGGTCAGTTAACCATTCTGCTACAGCCCTCTCGTTATCAACTAGAACCTTTCCGCTCTAACCTTTTCATTTCCCTTCCTTCTACAGTCACTACCTTTTAAAAGCACTCTCAAATGTATGTGAATCCCTTAGACTCTTGCATCATTCAGCTCTGCCTCTCATCTGTCCCCTTGATTCAGCAACTTTTCGAAATCCTCGTTCCACTACAAGAGGTAAGATTATCTTCAGATAGCAGTTTTATCGTGTTCTAAGGTCCATTTATATACTAGCCTTTTAGTCTGTGTTAGCTTCCTTCTGTACAGCCTCTTTTTCTCTGTAAACTAGATATTTTGATACGCACCTAATTTCTAGTTATGCCTCTGCTTTTTTCACTCTTTTCGCCATTGACTACCCTATTCATTCCCTTGTGTCATTGTACTTGGTCTCTTCAGTCATGCAATTTCATGTCATAAACTAAACGCAAACATGTTATTTGTGTCCAGTGACACCATCCTTGAGTTTTTCATTCTCTTTATTGTGTGTCTTCAACTTCAGTTGCTTTAACTCTCGCACACTTTTTTATCAGATGTTCTTTTTATACTTCTTTGTTATCGAACTCACTTGCTTTAATTGAATTTCATTTTTAGAAACATTTTGAACCATTCCTCCCCAAGTGGAACTCCCCTTTGTTTTCACATTTGCTTCAAACAGTTAATGGCCAATTTTACATCTAATTATTCCTCTTTCTACAATTCCTTCCATCAGTTCACTATAACATCTGCTCTGTTACAGCAACTAGTTTAATAAACTCTTCCGTATTATTTTCTCTTTCCAGGCTATACTCATGGATGTTTTTCTTTTGAACAGTCACTACAGGAACTCCAACCCACACCATCTCTTTCTTTATTTGGAGTTGAATCACCCAGCACAACCACTTTTTCTTGTCCTCCAAACACAGCCAGGCACAGATTCATACTCTCCCAGAAAATGTGCCGTCTTTTCCATACCTGAACAGTGTGCAAATGCTTTCAACTATTTTTCTGCCAAACTCAATTTTACCAGCACTGTGCCCTTTCACCTTTGCCTCAGTGGCATAAATTAGCTGTCTTTCTGTACACAAATCAGCTTTCATATATATCTTCTCTTCTGCACTAAGGCTTAACGTATAATTTCAATGTATATATAAATAAATATATAGATATATGTATATACAGTATATGAATATATATTATATATATATATATATATATATATATATATATATATATATATATATATATATATATTATATATATATATTATATATATATATATATATATATATATCGAAGAAATCAACAAACAGTCACATGCGGAACAGAAATAAATTTCTGACTCGCAACAGGATTGGACTCAGGTCCTGCAACAGAAAGGCAAGGGCGCTACCAACTGAACCACACAAGTCATAAAAGAATTTGGAACCCAAGTACTACAGTACCTTAGGCTTCATCTTGGTAGCCTACTGACTATATACTAGCAAGTTTTACCAAAGTTCCTGACTAAGCAGTGACCCAATTGATAGCATTTCATTCGATTATCCCTTCTGAGTGAATAAGACAGAAGTAATCAACATTTGTGAGACAGAAATAATTTTCTGACCTACATCGGGATTGGATCTACTTCTTTCAATTGAAAGGCAAGGGCGCTGCCAACTGAACCACACAAGCCATAAAAGAAGTTGGAACCCATGTACCACTGTACCTAAGGCTTTTTAATTGAAAGACCTGGGTTCAATCCCGATGAGAGCCAGAAATTTATTTCTGTTCCACAAATGTTCAAATGAAATGCTATTAATTGGGTCACTGATGAGACAGGAAGTTTGGTAAAACTTGCTAGTGTGCTAGGCAGCAAGTCTGCCCAGGTAAAAGCCTGAAGTGCAGTGTACTTAGGTTCCAGTATCATTTCATGACTTGTGTGGTTCATTTGGTCCCAGCTGCCGGTGTGAGTCAGATATATATATATATATATCTGACTAACATCGGGATTGAACCCCACAAGTCATGAAAAGATACTAGAACCTAAGTACGCTGCACTTGAGGCTTTTACCTGGGCAGGCTTGCTGCCAAGCACACTAGCGAGTTTTACCAAACTTCCTGTCTCAGCAGTGACCCAATAAATAGTATTTCATTTGAATTATCCCTCAGAGTGAATAAGACAGAAGTACTCGACACAATCATTTGTGGAACAGAAATAAATTTATGGCTCTCATCGGGATTGATGAAATATTGTTCTCACTGAATAGTGGCTGCTATTTTGAGCTTATCAAGCATATCAGTTTCAGAATGTTTTCAGCCAGTTTTATGAATGACCGGTTGCAAAGGTTCAAAACAGAACACTGATGTGCTGTATGAGTCACTCAACTAAATTTATGAAGGACTTTCTCTGAAACAGGATATGCTTTCATCTAAGATCATGAAACTACTGAGAGAGAGGAAATGACAACTTAAAATATGATACAAACAAGTCTGTGTAGGCACATACATGCATAAACATACATGCAAGCTCACATATATATATATGTATATATATATGTGTGTGTATGTATGTATATATATATGTATGTATATACGTATATATACATAAATATACATATCTATATATACATATACGTATATATATATATATATATATATATATATATATATATATATATATATATATATATATATATATATATATATATATGTATATATGTTAAATGGCCCTATCCCCAGGTCATATAGGGTCATCTTTTATTGCTGTGTCTGTTTTAAGAACAGAATCAATCATCTTAATTCCTAAGATGTCTCTGGTAGCCGTGGCTCCCTGGGTCAGCAAATTCCTTCTCCCTTGTCGACTCCTCTCACTGAGCCTATTCCTGAACAAAGGCCTACTGGAATTAAACACTGAAGTACAAAACTACAGTAGACTTTATTTGCAAATTTAACGAAAATGGTCCAGCAAGAGTTACAATCATGAATTGGAGTGAATTCCACCCCCTATAAAAGGAAATCATTACTAGAGGGAATTCTGATTCACAAATATTCAGATTACTAATTCGAGACCAACTAATACTAGTGACTTAACACCCTGGTCACCAAATAAAGTAATAAGGTCATAATTATTCTAGACCACATTAAATGTCATATAGTATGTAAAAGAATAACACCACTTCCAAATATATTCGTCCTCTCAGGACGAACCCAGAATTCCTGTTGAAAGAAACATATCATATTTTAAAACCTGAAATGGTGTTAAATGGCATACCTATTCAAAACAGAAAAATGCACAATGGAAACAGAACAGGAAAATGTATAGAGGAATTTCCCTGCAGCACAACTGGGTCTTTCCAAAAAAAAAATGTCTGGAAAAGAAATGTGTTCATGAGTTATTGTACTCACTTTCCTATGGCCCAGATAAGATATCATCACGGCGTTGGTCTTTAAACACTCACAAGGCAACACACACACCAGCCACCAAAACCTAAGTCCTGCTGTGAGTCACTGTTCCTCTGATAATATACCATTCAGGAGTGCAACACAAATGCACTCACACCATCATTTCTTCCAGAAATGTGACGACCTCGAGTCATTGTTCAATCACGCTGTCTCCATGGACTTAATCATGATCAAATACCTCTCTGTATCCAACTGTGCAAACCTGCAATGTTGACACAAATGCGCCTGCAGCGGAAGCGCCACTGACAGATCAGCACCTAGTTTGTCCAAAGTCATTCCAGACTTAATATATATATGTATGTATATATATAAATATACATACATACATACACACACCCATACACACACACAATATATATGAAAAACATTTGGAATAATAGTGTTATATATTTCGTCTTTTTTAGCTAAGAATTTTTTTTTTTTTTTTTTTTTGAGATATTCTGGAAACAGTGCCAACATATTCAGTGAGTCAGTGCTGACGAGGGCCCATCGTCAGTCCCATTTTCCCAAGAGACAAAGGGCATGGTACCTTGGGTAATGTTCTGGCCATGTCAACGGAAATCGTCAAGTTCTGGTAGAGAGTTCGTTCGTTCACGAGCTCGCTCTTCATGGGCATGTCATAGGAAGTGTGAATTTTCCATTTTGAATACAGGCTAGACGTTTTGGGACTTGATTTCCTTGTGATAAGATCTGCTTTCCTGGAAGACTTTGTGTACTGCCTGTGAGGTGAGCTGAGACTTTGTTTTTCTAAAACCTGAATGGGTTTTAATAACTTTGTTTAACATGCACTGTTACCATGCTTTGAATATCTTTTTCCCCATTTATTTTTATTTGCTATGTCTCTTTGATTTTTATTGGATTCCCTGAATTTTGATTTTGCCTGTTTTATTGTGTTTGGGGTTAGTAACGTGGGAGATATCCCACATTTATTTTTCTCAGTACCTATTTTTAAAAGTTTTGTTTTTCCCTTTGTTTCCTCAGATGTATGAAATAGAGGTCAATAAATGGGAGGAATGTGACTTATCTTGACTTCTGTCGTGTTTGACTTATTTTGACTCTTATGTTGTAGAGACTCTTTTGGTGGAAGTTGTTAGCACTATGTTATATCTTGCGAGGTTATTTTTTTGGTTTCCAACTCTGGGATGTAGAAATTTCCATTTCATTTCTATTTTTGATTCCAAACTATTTGCCATGTTAGACTACAGAATAAACTATATTTTTGTAGACAAGCTTGTGTTAAAATTCCTTAGTTCGGTTAGTGACTTGGATAACGAGGAGAGAGAGAGAGAGAGAGAGAGAGAGAGAGAGAGAGAGAGAGAGAGAGAGAGAATGCACTACCTCAGAGACATACTGGCCAACGCTACCGTGATTTCTTTTGAGATATAAGTTAATTGTGTCATTGACCTTTATAATATATATATATATATATATATATATATATATATATATATATATAAATATATATATATATATATATATATATATATATATATATATATATATGTATGTATATATATATATATATATATATACATATATATATATATATATATATATATATATATATATATATATATATATATATATATATATATATATATGAGCTTGCATGTATGTTTATGCATGTATGTCCCTACACAGACTTGTTTGTATTATATCTTAAGTTGTCATTTCCCCTCTCTCAGTAGTTTCATGACCTTAGATAAAAGCATATCCTGTTTCACAGAAAGTCCTTCATAAATTTAGCTGAGTGATTCACACAGCACATCAGTGTTCTGTTTTGAACCTTTACAACTGGTCATTCATAAAACAATGGCTGAAAACATTCAGAATTTGGTATGCTTGACAATCTCAGAATAGCAGCCATTATTCAGTGAGAACAATATTTCATTATTGACGCTTCGGAGAGATGCTGCTTGTTCCTTTGTTTGATTACTGGATTTTTGTAGATGGTCTGTCGTTAATCTATATCTATTTTCATTCATCCATGTACATAGGAATCTACCTGATTTATTTACTAACAGATTTCATCGTTTTATTTACATGTAGATTTAGGTAAAGTGTTTAATTATGAATTTTATAATTTTACATATAATGTATTACAAATAGTGACATACAAACATTAATGTATTACATAATAATTTTATCATATCCATTCATCAAAAGACTTCGTTATTTTTTTACATAGTTTCGTTTATTTTCCGAAACAGATCAGAATAAAATAGGCTCGAAGAAAAAAAGAAATGAAAATGCAAGGAAGAAGAGAATCAGGAAGAGAAATTCAGAACTTTACAGAAAAAGAATTTATTTCTTTTTTTTATTTCCTTCAGCTCTGGCCTAGAAAAGGGCATTAGGATACTCGTATTATTAGCCTTCTCCTTAACAAAAAAGAAAAAATGGGAAAGAAGCTATCTGACGTCTGTTACGATGCTTCCTACCAGTCTCCTGAAAACCCTCAACACCTTACCTGCCACACTTGGAAAAAGACTGCGTGATTGCATATGGCAAGTTTAGTCCACACCAAGGATGGCCAACCTTTGGGGCATGCTCCAAAAGTGGCGCATTGAATGATGACGGGTAGCGCGCTGAACCCCATGAATCATAAAAGTAAAACCATGCAAGCTCATGCCAAAAAATAACGATGGAGAAATAAATAAAAGATAAAGAAATGAAATAAAATATCTGTAATAATAATAATAATAATAATAATAATAATAATAATAATAATAATAATAAGCGAATAAAAATATTATATGAATTTAAGTAACTTATGGCTAGAAATGAGTTTAACCGAAATCAAGTCTCATGTAAAGCAGTAATTACTTTTACTGATTTCGTTGTTCAGTTAGCATCGATTAGTCATGAGTCAACATCATCTTTTAACAATAATCCTTATTTGTGAAAACAGAATATGATGATTTGAGTGGCAACTTTAAGAATACAATGAAAAAATCAGATTACTGGCAGTAATCTGATTTTTTCAATGTATTCTTAAAGTTGCCACTCAATTCATCATATTCTGTTTTCACAAATACGGATTATTATTAAAAGATGATGTTGACTTATGACTAATCGATGCTAACTGAACAACGAAATCAGTAAAAGTAATTATTGCTTTACATGAGACTTGATTTCGGTTAAACTCATTTCTAGCCATAAATTACTTAAATTCATTTATAATTTTTTTATTCGCTTATTATTATTATTATTATTATTATTATTATTATTACAGCATTTTTATTTCATTTCTTTATCTTTTATTTCTTTCTTCATCGTTATTTTTTGGCATGAGCCTTTGATGAAGTTTTAGTGATTTTGCTGAAGAGGGAGACTGCATACTTGCATTTATAAATCTACTTTCATTTGCTGAACAAAAAAATTCTGAAGATGCCAGATAACTCATAATTAGAGCTTATAACTTATAATTGGAGCTTATTGAACTGAAAACAAATTCAGTACTGACATTAAAATTAGATGAATTTCCCTCACTTCTAAGTGCTTCTGAGATAATTAATTTTTGGCGACCATTACCCTGTGAGCGTTTTCTAGAACTTAGAAAATTTGCCTCGAGTTCTGTCATGTACAGTAGATGCGAGGAAGCATTTTCATCCCTGAAAATCATAAACAAGTAAAAAATGCAATCGAGTTTTCTGTACAGCGTATAATGTTGTATGAAACCCAGCCACGGCCCGGTGGTGGCATGTGTTGTTGGGACCAATAGCTGTGCCAGACGCATGACCATGGCTGACTTTAACCTTAAATAAAATAAAAACTACTGAAGCTAGATGGCTGCAGTTCGGTATATTTGATGATATGACGGTGGAAGATCAACATTTCAATTTGCACCCCTCTAGCCTTATGAGAGAGGACAGTAAAAGTGCGGACGGACAAACAAATAGCCATCTCAACAGTTCTCCTTTGCAGAAAACTAAAAGCAAACTGAGGTCACCATTAACTGATTCAAATATGAAGAACTGTTTGTTGCGTTCATTTACTGATTTGACTCCAGATATCACAATTTTGGTGAAAGCAAAGCGAAGCCAAAAGTCTCATTAAAGTTAGTGATGTTTAGCTCGCCTACATGAATCCCATTTGATTTAATACTGCTACATTTGTCTCCATTACCGTCAAAGTATTAAACAATTTTATGTGTGGCTCCTCCAGTAACTAATTTCACTTGAGACATCACAAGCTTGGTGAAATTAAAACTTCCTTGAAATTGTGTATCTTGTCTTGATATGAATTACTTCCATTTACAACTGCTTATTGTGTCCTTGTTGTCATATAGATATCTCATATTTTATGTATCACCGCTAAATATCCCATGTTTGTTGCTTTCAGTAACTAATTATCAAAAGAAATTCAAGCGTGCCGTTAAAGTAAGTAAAGTTCATCTTGTATTTATATAAAATTCTTGTATCTAAACTGCTTGTATCCATATTATGCTTGTATCCATATTATCATATATATACATATATATATATATATATATATATATATATATATATATATATTATATAAATATATTTATAAATAATGTATAATATGTATGTATACGTATATATATGTATATATATAGATAGACAGACAGACAGATAGATAGATAGATAGATAGATAGCTATGCACATTAAATCTATGCATAATGCCAAGTGTGTTCATGCTACCATATTTTATAGGACTGAAATTTGGCACAAGTTGCGCGGCGCATCTGAACTAAAAATGAAAAAAATTGGTGCATGTGTTGTAAAAGATTGGTCACCCCTGGTCCTCACTTACCAACTTGTGACCGAAGCAGTACCCATAGCCATCCGTTGAGTCATTCCCTGCAATGCGGGTACGAGATATTTGGGGTAAAACGAAAATTGAGATGATGGAACAAAACGAGATGTTCATTTTTTTTTCTTTGTGGAAAGACGTGTGTTTCTGGTGATTTGTATTTTCTTTGCATACATTTTATGTCTTTTCTAGCATTTGGTTAAATTAGTGTTTGCCCTGAGATACCGAAAATTAAACCGTGCGGTATTTGTTCATAGAGATGAAATCTCTTTGAAAAAGCGTATAAACATGGAGGTCTTTTGCATAGGCCTAGGCCTTTCTTCTGTAAAAATTTGCGGAGTGTACAGTGTTCTTTAGGCCATGTTCAGATGGC
>NC_089750.1:52722296-52774796 GCF_040412425.1 Macrobrachium rosenbergii
ACTAGTGTAGAGTGCCACGAGTGCGACTGCCTGTCATCATTCTTCGCCAGAGGCCCGCTTCCCCCCACAGTAAAGTACAAGTGAAGGCTTTTCAGTCACGACATTTTGCCCTTAGAAATGTTTATTGAGTGCCAGTACATCTCTGTATCCATTGTGCCATTTCCCAGTGCTATTTCAAGTGTTAGTGTTCCAGTGTTAAGCGTTCATTCGTTCCTCGAGACCTTGGCACCCTCAGTGCAGTCTCGATCCAGCTGTATGTTTTCTGTTTTCCCTTAGTGGCATGTAATTCTTAAATCTCTCTTGCAGAGGGACCCATTTGCCGTGGACTCTTCTTGGGCTGTGCCTTGCGACCATTCAAGTCTCCAGTAGGAAGAACTCCAGGCTTTGCAAGCCTCCATATTATTTACACTACCATTTCTTTTGATCTTTTATTGTAAATACAATTACTTTAGTTACCCCAGTGTTTACGTAACGTTCCCTCATGAAGTAGAGCCTAAGCTCATATGGAACATCCCTTTTTCTTTTCTTTTTATGATTCCCTGGACAGTAAAGTCAGATTGCCAAGGCCAAGTGTGTAAAATTCCGTTGCTGACCTGTTAAAGTGCTCTACAGATCCAGAAAACCATGGTGTATATGTATATATATATGTATATATATATATATATATATATATATATATATATATATATATATATATATATATATACCAGGAAAAAGATTCACCCATGCGGCCACAAAAGGAATAAAATACAACAGCCAAATATGCAACTGGATCTACATAGAATCATAGTGGGTACCACAGGACCTGTATCTGTTAATCTTACCCCTTTCCTTCACACCAGCAGGGAGTCAATGCATTAATTGTCCTTCCTGGTGGACAGGTAGGTGACAAAATCATGAATAAAGCTGCAATAATATCCGTCATGATTTCAGGTACATGTAGTTGTATATCTGGTTCCTCTCCTTTTACGCCCAGTGTGGGAGAATGGATAAAGCGTTGGCCTCGTGGTACATTGGTTGGCATTACGATCCCTGAGAGGAAAGTTACTGTTAACATCTTTTTTCAGGTGCACTACTGATAATAATGTGTGTTATTCTCCTCAGACCCATTTCAGAGGACGATTGTTTCCAGTCACTGCTGGCGGGGGGTTGAGGGGCGGGTGGCGCGACCACTGCTAAGTGGTATCAACTATGCCTCCGTGTACAGTATATGCATTTCGATATTTAGTCCCTTTCCTTTCATGTCTCTGTAACTGAGCAGATATTGCAGGTTTGTGCTTCACTAGGTGACAGCTCAAGTATCCAAGGACATTATTTTTAACATCTATTTTCGCTAGCTTAAAAACATGTACTTCACGTCAAACCGACTGAGGAGGAGGATTAGACGTGTCCATTCAATTCTGGTGGGGTGGGAAGAGGGTGAAACCATAGCTAGGAGTTGGCTCACTGGCTGAAGATTATATTACCAAGGAGGAGACTACTATTAACTCCCGCTGGCAGATGATACTGAATGCTTATATGTGTATATATTATGTATATACGTATACATATATCAAAATTATCTCATTTCCTCGTTTTTTGGGGGGAGTACACTTTCCAACAGCACCTTAATTATGGAGCTCTCCTTTTTCAGGTGAGTTTCGAGTACCGCAGATGCTAGAAATAGTAAGGTTGCTGGTAACCCACTGTGTAACTAAGGGGGGGCTACTCTCAAATTTGAACTTTTAGGCATAGATTCTACAGTGGCTGCTTTGCCTGAACCAGATTTCAGTATCACTCGCTGTCCAGAGGAAAAAGGAGCCCTTTTGGCTGATATGCTTGACAGTAAGCAAGGTAATGAGAAATTTATTATGCCTCATTCCTCCCTTCCTGAAGCTAACTGATTGGTTTAGGTTTTTGGTTTTTTGAAATGAAGAGTTTTTTACCTGACCTTTATATCTGTGCAGGTTTTGGCCCAAATAGTATTTTTCATTTGTTTTTGGGAAGACTGCAGAGAGCTTAACTTCCAAATTGCCTTACTTTCTCAAGGTAGCCAAAAGGAGTTAATTATATTTTGATATGTTAGAACTGGTAAAGTTACCCCAAAAGTTTATTACCGAGTAATAATACATGTTGTGCCGATCACCAGCTACTATTTATAACCCTCATGCTAAAGGTTTTGAACGTCTGCTGGCAATCTATCTGAATGTCTGGCCGGAAAAAAAATCGTGTTTCCTGGTTCACAGTTTGGTTTTGCATGTCCTTGTAACATATTTCTTTCATTTAATAGTGTTGCACATTAATCGCTAGATTCCGGTCATGAAGTTCGTGTGATGGTCTTAACTTAGGCCCTGCTTTGGACTGTTTTCTTCAAACTCAGGCAAACGGAGATGAAGCAGCTTTTTTTAGTGTTATTTTTGGAATTTTAATCAGTAGGCTTGATAGTTTGTTTTCGATGGGTATTATTGCAGTTAAATTTATTGTAATTTCTGTTGCTCAAGTGTAGTTGTCTTGGCCCACTACCATGCATGTTATAAACTCTTATGAGGTTTGGCATAGAAAACGAGTTGATTGCTTATGCGTATGATGCTTTTCTATTTGGATGGATTCCATCCTCTCTAGTAGACCTGGAATTACTCATTTCTTAACAGAGCTCTGGCTATTATTAGTGTAAGTGCAAATTATGGGAAATGAAGTTGAATTCGAATACAGCTGAACGTAATTATCATTAGGACTAGAAAATTAGATTGCCATCTCCCGTATCTTTTCATGAACAAAATTTCTAGGCTTCATTTTGACTGCAGGTTCATCTTTGAGTAAATTATCCAGTCTGTTTCTTATTCAACTGAGCAAAAAACTTACATTTCGAGTATGAAACTTTTCGAAGACCCGTCTGTCCAGCGGGAATATCCTTAATCTTTTATTTTGCAGTTTTAAATATTTTCCCAGTTCGGTCTACATTTGTATTTCTGCTCGCTACCTTATATATATATATATATATATATATATATATATATATATATATATATATATATATATATATATATGTGTGTGTGTGTGTGTGTGTGTGTGTGTGTGTGTATATATATATATATATATATATATATATATATATATATATATATATATATATATATATATATATATATATATATATATATATATATATATATATATATATATATATATATATATATATATATATATATATATATATGTATATGTGTGTGTACGTTACCACGTACAGGTGTAGGTGTGATTGAGACTAACCTGATAGCACTCATTGGTTATCACGCTGAAACGCCGTTAATGGTAGCAGATGCTTATCGCAAATTGGAAACAAGATTGCAAAGAAGATACTTGCATGGCAAGTGTCAAAATGATTTTCATTTGCTGATTACTTGAAAAGGAAAAATCGCATTCTCGTTTGAGAGAGAGAGAGAGAGAGAGAGAGAGAGAGAGAGAGAGAGAGAGTTAATGAAGCTATTATGCCTTTTTATCTCTGCCGTAATTATTGAAGGAATTTCTTCTATCAGTATTTCCCTGTGAAATCCTTTTCACATTTTCACGTGAAGGACTCTACATATTTTGCCAAAGCTTATTTGAATGCTGGGTAGTGACAGAAATTTTAAAACTTCCTCTTGTATCATTTTATTAAAGTATCGGAACAATAAATGAAAATCGAAGAACAATGGGATTGTTTTGAACATTCCCACCCTCCAACAATTACCTCGGCATCAGCCATCGGATTTAACTTTTGGCCTGAAACAGGTTTTAGTGGGAAGGTAAAGGGCATAAGCATTTTTTTTGCCCCCAAAAAAAAAAATCCAGTGATTAAAGGATGAAGCGAAGGTAAAGAAACACGCTATAAAGATTCTTTACTCTTATTCCCTCACCAAAAATTGAGATAAAAACCTTGCTGGGATTCAGGAGAGAAAAATAAATACTGGTTTCATCACTCAGCACCAGAAGGCTTTCACTTTTTCCAATGGGATTCTTTCAGTAACAAATATTCCATGAATAACAATGTACAAAACAATATGGAGCTTGTTGGGGAGTAGAAACTGGTCTCAAATAATGATAATTGTTATTCCGATGTTTCTAAAAGGCTGGCCTTGCTATATTAACGTCTTTTTAAAGTAGTAGTGCTAATAGCAGCCCCAGTTACATTCATATTAGTAGTAGAAGTAGTAGTATTTGTAATAGTTATAGATATTCTACCACTGACAGAAATATAGTACATTAATTAAATTTTTACTAGTAGTTGTTGTATTAATGCATCTGCTGTTGCTGTGATTAATTTTAAAGTTTATTTCACATTAGTAATATTGTTTTTGCGACTCCTGTACGAAGTAGTGTGGTCGTTTATCCTTATGTAAAAGTAGTATAACGGAAGCCGATAACTCATTTTTGTTTGCAGCCGGATGCTTCATTGAAAAGGCATTCGTTGTACGATAGGCGTATTACTCTTCAGATCAGACCTGCATGCTATTTCCCGTTCACAGCAAAAATTACTTTCAGTTTCAAAAGAAAATACACGGCAAGAAATCGAACACAGTTACTACGCATTTACTACGCGCTCATGTGGAAATATAATGAGAGTAATGTATCTTCCAACCACATCTTTTGGGACCATGGAATGCTGATGTTTTTTTTTTATGTTTATTATAAGGAATATCATAAATCACATATATAATTATTTGCTGTCTGAACAGTCGGGCTCTGAATAGTCTCATTGTCCTCTGGACAACCTTGACGGTAAAAAAACTATCGGTTCATCGTATCAGTATGAAACAGAGTGCAATTGATCCCTGTAGCGGGATGTTATTATTTCTATTGTAACTCTGAACAGCAATTATTATAATGACCCAGGAGGAAGACTGAGAATTTCAGATGAAGTAACAGTAGGAAAGACAAAAACATAACCCCCTCCACGGGGCTGCACCTCTGATTTGCATGTATTTTTAGGGTAGGCTAATCATGATAATAATGATGACAATATGAGAAAGAGGAAGGAGGAAAATTCTCTCTCTCTCTCTCTCTCTCTCTCTCTCTCTCTCTCTCGGACTAAAACATGAATGCCTGCAATCATCGATCATTTTATTTTAAATTCGTCTGAAGAAGATGTATTAGCAGATTGTAGTTAGAGTCAAGTGACGTGACTGAATCTGCCGCTTTATTATTTTAGAAGGTAAAGTAATGTGTATATTTATGTTTATACATATATAATATGAATATATATATGATATATTTGAATATATACAAATATATATACATATGTGCGTATGTTTGTGTGTATGTGTATGTGTGTGTGCATGCAGCAGTAAACTGATTCTCCTGAGATCACAGAAAAAAAGAAGACAGTAGTCGGTGCTACATTTGTACTTCGACTGCTTATTCAGAAATGATTAACCTGTGCAGAAAATATCCACAACACCATCCACCTTTTTCTCGTACACAGTGACTCATTAATAGCACATCAAACCCCAACACACACACTGAGCATTCACTCTAATTTGCACACGCTCTTATATCCTGAATAGTTAGACCTTTTGGCTTCAGTACCTCTTCCATCTCTTCTTTCCTGTCAATACTTCCATAATGTTTTCCTTTTTCACCAGCTTAACTTATTCCATTCTCTTCATTTGACTAAACCATCTCATTACTCTGATACATCTTTGCACCGATGCTAAACTTTTTACCTCTAAATATCTCCAAATTTTTTTTTTTTTGCCATATATGTCCTTATTGTTACTCACATACAGCAAAAACAGTTCATCATTAGATGAAACATTTTATCCTTTATTCACGTTCAGGATCAAATTTCACTCCAGTACTGGAGAGTTGGATCAACAATCCCCTTCATATGTTCCAGCTTTGGCTTCCATGGACGCTCCTCTCATTCACCCATCCGTAATTCGTCTCTTTGCCAATCCTTTGTATTTTGCATTGTGTGTATTTGAGTGTGTGGTGTACCTTGATTGTATGTTTGCGTATTCGTGACTGTGCTGGCTGATATAAAATGTACCCATTAGAAGTAATGGACGCATGTAGAATTAATGCATCTGAATGGGTACCTGGTGCACACGAATTGTAGATGAAACAGTGTAGTCATTTGCATTTCATATGGCCAAAGTGAATCACAGTTGCTAATTAACGCAAAAAGGAAAGTCAGCAAGTCCCAAGGAAGAGGTAGAAAGACAGAGAGACAAACAAAAAGACAGAGAATCTATTGAATATTTGATGAATAGCTGATGCCATGAAAGGAAAGTGAAACAACTGAGTGGTTGCTAGGCCTTTCGACACACGGTCCTTTACTAGCAGACTGACGAGAAATATAAAAGTAAGTTTACAAGAAAGGTTGTATAATTGGCTGATGACATACAGATATCCAAGAGGATGGGGGATTATAGAGGAACAGATGCACCCGAACTCCAACACAGTTGAAGAATTAGTGGGCCTAGCAAAACAAAGGTAAATCTTTGAGAAGTTTTTACAAAAGATTAGGCCCAACTGGCTTGGAAGCAAGGAGGAGTCAATTAAAGGACTATACAGGGGAAGAGACTGATCAGCAAAAATGAACTTGGAATGAGTAAGCTGATTACATATATTTAAAAAAGTACAACATTTAATATATTCTCCTTTTAGTAAACAATAACAATTTTTGCAAAATCAACATTTTCATAAAACTATTAACGTACAAATACATAGAAAGTATATATAAGTTAACTAATTAGTAATTAAGTCAGTGATTTTATCTTTAAGGTCATTCTTGAACGTTTTACTAATACAGGGGTCCAAATAATACATGCCAGGGCTAAGGTTACAATTACAGCTGGGAGTAAGCTATATAATAGCAGATTCTAAAAGATTTTATGAAGAGCAATCTTGCGATCTGGCGGTCACTGAACTGTCAGTCCAATTTATCTTGTGAGAGTTTTCACTTAAATGAATGAATATTGCACTGGATGTTTTCCCAGTTTTGACAGAATACTTATGCTGTTTAATTCTCACCTCTAAATCTTTACTCGATTGACCTATATGAAAAGAAGAGCAGTCCAAGCATGGAATTTTATATATTATGTTGTTGCTTTCCGTAGGTTTATTTTTTATTAACATACCTTTTAGTTTGTTATTATAGGAAAAAACAAGGTTGACATTAAAAGATTTTAACAATGATTTTATGGTTTCAAAACCACTGGAATAAGGCAGGCTAAGAATGTTCTTTGGGGTTTCTTTCTCAATATTACTTTCACTATAAAACTCTTTGTGGGCATTATTACAGCAAATATCTAGTATATGTGAAGGGTAACATAAACCTGTCCATATTTTCCTTATGTATTCGATTTCTTTATCCAAATATTGGGTATGAAAATGCGCAATGCTCGTAAAAACAGAATAAAAAATGGATATTTTGATATGAAGCTGGTGGCCTGCATAGAAATGGACTTACGTTGTTGGTTGGTTTCCTGTAAATACTGAATTTGCATTGAAATGATTCTCTATGTATTAAAACATCTAAGAAAGGATGGCAATTGTCTTTTTCTAATTCTAAAGTAAACTTGATGGATGGTACCTGGTTGTTCAAATTAGGGAGTAAATCATTTACATCATACCAGCAGGCAAAACAGCTAAAATGTCGTCAACATATCTATACTACTTTAAAGGAATAAAAGTGATATTTGGTAAATGTCGTTTTTTCAAAGAATTCCATATACAAGTTTGAGAGGAGTGGGAATAAAGGGTTGCCGATTACCATACCAAATATTTGTTGGTAGAACTCACCATTGAATATAAATGCACAACCTAGTGAGTGAAATAATATGACTTACAGGTAGAGGTAATTCATGATGGATTAGTTCGTTACTAACATATTAATCTATAGGAACTTTAATTAAAAGAGGACAGACATCAAAACTAACAAATCTATCAGTTGGGCAAAAAGTTATTTTATTTATCAACTAAATCTAGTGAATTATATTTGTGAGAATCGGAGATAGTTCCAATTAGCGGGGACAAGAGCTTGGTAATACTGTATATTACGAAAGTTTATATGATATTGAGCCAACAGTGCTGATAATAGACCACATAGGATTATTTTCTTTGTGCGTTTTTACTAATCCATACAAGTAAGGTAACGAGGGAAATTTTACTGACAACTATTTTTTTTTTTTTTTATCTTTAAGGATTTTTATCACTATGCTATTGAAATTTTTTATGACTTGATCAAGGGGGTTTCTTTTTTGTATCATCATCCAGTAAGGTTTTTGTGATAGCTTTTCAGTCGAGTATCATTCATCCAGTAGGAGGCATGTTGCATACTGAAAGTGATATGTAGTCAGCTTTATCTAAAATTGCAATACTGTTCGACCTTTCAGCTTTTGTGATGTGGATTGCATTGTCTTTTTTAAGATCGGTGAAACTTTTCTTGTAACGAGCAGGGGAATTACTTTCTTGGCTAACAATGGATTCCAGGTGCATCTGTTCCTTTATAATCCCCATCCACTGGGATATCTGTATGTCGTCTCTCAATTATACGACCTTTCTTGTAAACTTACTTTTATATTTCTCGTCAGTCTGCTAGTAAAGGACCGTGTGTCGAAAGGCCTAGCAACCACTCCGTTGTTTCACTTTCCCTTCGTGGTATTTGCCTTTATTTACACATTCATCACGTTCCATATCTTCGTGATTCAGTTATACATTATATAATATATATATATATATATATATATATATATATATATATATATATATATATATATATATAATAATATATATATATAAATTATTTCTATATATGTATATGTATATGTACATACACACACGTGTGTATGTATATGTGTGTATAAATATATGTGCGTATGTGTATATAAGTACGTTTATACATTTTCTGCTGAAACCAAGACAGCCAAGTACATTTGTTCTCTGCTCAGGTTATCAAGAGTTCTACATTACTGGTATAAGAGAGAGAGAGAGGGGGGGGGAGTTTATTTGTGAGGCTATTATACAACTAAAACAGCCGTTACTGAAGGCTCTCTTTATAAAATCCTTATTCGCGAAAAGATTTGTAACGATCCAGCGTGAAGGACTCCGCACTTTTTGTCAAAGCTGCTTGTGAATGCTGTGTAGCGAGAGAGATTTTCGCTTTTTTGTTTAAAAGTTTTTTTATTGACATCAGGCAATACAATAAAGAATATTACAAAACAAGTGCATTGTTTGCACCATCCTCTCTCCTAACAATTACCTCCACTGGCCGCTAACTGAACTTTCGGCATGAATAAGGTTTCAGGGAAAGGTATTGGGCGTAATATGCCGTAAACAAAACATCAGATCCAGTGATAGAGAAATAAAACAAAGGCACAGAAACACAATATAAAAATTTCACTACTCTTATCCCTCTCACCAAAAAAAAGGGGGAAAAAATCGCCGGATTCAGGAGAGGAAAACCAATATTGTTTTCATCACTCGATAACAGAAAGCTTTCCCTTTTTCATTTATGAATCCTTCAATAACAAATATTCTATGTACAAAAATATACTGTTTAAAAATACTGTGCCGAACAATTGGAAGATACCTGGGAGGGTAAAGCCAACTGCAAATTGCTATTCTGATATTTTTAAGGTGTTGGCCCTATTGTCTGTGGTAGTAGTACAGTAAGCAGTAGTAGTAACTGTAGTCGCACTGCTATGGGTAGTATTTTAATATTATTTTCTCATGTTACAAAGGTTATTATTACAGTGCCGTACCTGTCTGACGCAAAGTGTTTCCATTCGTAAAACAGGTATATTGGGTGTTTTAAAATTACTTCATAGTCTTGAAATTTGCGTTTCTTTAAGCGCATTTTAAGGCTGCTCAGGTTTACTGATTAATTTATATCTTTTACTTGACCGCAGTACGTAATTGCTTATTAAATTTCCTTTTGAGAAACATCGTAAGGCATGGCAATCACTACCGTCAGGTCGTGGCGTTTGTTTATACGAATTGGCCGTAAGAAACTACAGTTGCCCTCAGACCTGTGGGTACGAAAAAGATATCACATTATCGGCTCAGCCTGTCTGGCCTGGCTATCCATGTGGAACAATTGGAGAATACGAAGACTGAGATGAAAATGTGAAACAGGAGAAAAAAAAAATTTTTCGCCGTCTCTACTGTTACGAAAAATATTGGTCTCATTTTCACCGTACATTCATGACTATGAATGTTGTCTTATGAAGATGAATGATGATAATGATATACAGTAGTTAGCGGAAGAAGGTCGTTCTTTGGAATCGAAACAAAGGTGAAATATCCTCTCTCTCTCTCTCTCTCTCTCTCTCTCTCTCTCTCTCTCTCTCTCTCTCTCTCTCTCTCTCTTTCTTGTAGGTTTTCTTGAATTTGTTTATACGGCCTGAAGTGAGGATGCGGTAGTAGATAGAAGCAAAGGATGTCTGGAACGACTGAATGAGGTCAAACCTAAATTGACCTAACACCGAGTGGCCATCAGAGCTATTTGAATAACGAAAATATTCGAAGCATCGTCCTTTGGAAAGCGAAATGTTAAACATCAGTTATTAAATTTTGCTGAACACTTCCCTATAAGAACATATTTGTTGCGATCTTGAAACTGAATTGTTATTAAGGAACAAGTTGTGGGAGTTGCCGCTTTAGAAACAAGGTGTTGTCCACGCAGATAGGAACCAGCGCATATTATTTACCCGTATCATGTTACCTTGACCTTGAATCCAGATCAACCTTAAGGTCTGAAGTTCTAAAAAGCGATGTTTCCCGCCCTCTCTCTCTCTCTCTCTCTCTCTCTCTCTCTCTCTCTCTCTCTCTCTCTCTCTCTCTCTCTCTCTCTCTCTCCTGATTTTTTTCCCCATAATAGCAACTCACTTTACTCCAGGTGGTATGCAAATACAGTACAATGGCTTCATTACAATCCCATTTGTAGTCTGTTCCTATTGCGCACTATTACCATATCCCTACGACTTCCTGTTTTAACGAGTATTTATTTACTAAAGCTAACGCACACAACCACACACACACACGCATTACATTATATTTATATATATATATATATATATATATATATATATATATATATATATATATATATATTTATATATATATGTATGAGTATATATATACATATATATATGTGTATTACATATATAGTACATATATTTGAGAGAGAGAGAGAGAGAGAGAGAGAGAGAGAGAGAGAGATTCAGTATAAAGGACTCCACAGACTCAGTATGTCAAAAGTATAAATGCTTTTAATGAAATGAGAGCAATGCAATGTTGAAAAGAACTGACAAAGCATTGTATTGACATCTTGAACAACGGTTGCCCCAGCAGCCCATAGACTGAACTTCTGACATCAGTTCTTACCCGATAGAGTGAAGGTAAGAAAAATTCTAGCCGTGAAAGAGGCAAAACAAAAGCACAGAACGGGTGCTATACGAATTTCTAGTTCTCGTATCCCGTTCACTATATGAATTTTTGTTACCCTGTTCCGTTCACTGAATGACCCTTCGTTACTCGTATCCCGTTCACAGTATGATTTTCTGTTATCCTGTTCCGTTCCCTGTACGAATTTCCGGTAATCTATTCCCGTTCACTGTACGAGTTTTTGGTTCTGTTATCTCGTTCACTGTACGGATTTCTGTTACTCTTATTCTGTTCACTGTACAAATTTCTAGTAGTCTTATCCCGTTCACAGTACGGATTTATGTCATTTTGTTATTTTCATTCCGTTCGCGAAAAATAATATAAATAAGAAAAACTTTTACCGGCCTTCAAGATGGTAGAGTATCAACATTGGTTCTTGACTCGAGGATGGAAACATTATTTGGCCGTTTTGACTCTCACCAACACATTTCATGTGTACAGTGGCCATCAGCAAATGAACACTTGATATATTACGAGATGTTAAATCACCTTTATAAACGTTGTATAGTATTATTTGTAGAGGCGTATCTCGTGCAAATTAATGTATTTTTCCTGACACGGTTAATAATGATGCCTCTGCTACAATACGGAATGCTCTTTTTTTGGAGCTGCCGTCAAGGTTTTCAGTACATTCCGTGGCAACTAATCATTTTGTTGAAATTGCGTCACCATCAGTAGAATATGGTTCAGCTGAAGTTCACATGTACGTACAGGGCGGCGATTCTTGCGCAGCAAGTTCAGATCGCGACTGTTGTTAACGTCTACCTATAACTGGAAATTGCACTAGATACGTTACGTTGTTTAGCCACATGCCTTGAGCTGCCAACCTTTAAAGAAAACTAAAATGAAATATTTAGAATAGAATATAGAATTTAAGCCTAAGGGCCACGTGCTGGGACCTATGAGGTCATTCAACGCTGAAATGGAAATTGAAAGTAAAAAGTTTGTAAAGGTGTAACAGTAGGAAAACCTCGCAATTGCACTATGAATCAATTGTTAGGAGAAGGTGGAAAGTAAGATGGAAGAAAGAGAATATGAACTGAGGTACAGTAAGAGGATTGAAAGAGACTGTAGCTAGGGGCCGAAGGGACGCTGCAAAGAACCTTAAGTAATGCCTGCAGTGCACCGCATGAGGTGCACTGACGGCACTACTCCCTTACGGGGATGATTGAATATTTAGATTTATTCAGCAGTGGAGTCATATAAATTAAATGTCTACCCAAAGAGGGTACCGGAAAATAATAATGTTCTGGACACTACCAATACATTACGGTATGAGATGTAAAGATAACCTTCGACCGCTCGAAGTGAATTTCTTTTTGGCATTATAATAAAGCCTTTTCCTCCACATGGGATGGCTGGAGAAAGAAAGTAAATGGGGGTTATCTCAAGACATGAATACAAGATAAGGTAACTCTCACATTCTTATTACAACTGGTGAATTATGGGTAATCCCGGTTGCGGAAAACTTCCACGACATTAACCACTTCATATTACAAAGTAGATGGCTCATTAGTACTCTGCGTCCTTTACCTTGATCTTGTACGCTTCCCGTAATACACACCACGCTTTTTTGGAACGAGGAAAAGGATTCAATAGATAAAAATGCCTGGAGAAAAATGGCAGAGAAAGTATTAATATATATATATATATATATATATATATATATATATATATATATATATATATATATACACTCATACATATATATATTGTATTATATATATGTGTGTATATATATATATATATATATATATATATATATATATATATATATATATATATATATATATATATATATATATACATATATAGTAAAAACTTAAAATTCTGTGCTTAGCAACATCATTATGTTGGTGTTTTTATGATATCTCTTTTGACTTAAACGTTTGTGTTTTTATTAGGTGAGTCATTTTGACGGGAATTGTTTCCGTTTGGAATGGACTAATAATTTTACTTTTGTAAGAGCTTTCTTGCTCATCTATTTGATGCCTTGTTTCGCTTTGTGCCCCGAAGATGTGTTAGTTACACGAAAGTACTTGGCACTTTGTCGTTTCTTTTCAAAGTTTTCCTGTTGCTTCAGATTTATATATATATATATATATATATATATATATATATATATATATATATATATATATATATATATATATATATGTGTGTGTGTGTGTGTGTGTGTGTGTGTGTGTATGTATGTATATATATAGTGTATATATATATATAGTGTGTATAATATAATATATATATATATATATATATATATATATATATATATATATTGTATATATATAAAACAATACTATATTTAAATGTTTTCATTACTTGCCAACTACTATGAACAAAAGCTGTAGTATTGTTACCAAATTTAAGAGAAAATAATGTCTAATTGGATGGAAACAAAAATCTTTTCCAACTACCACCTTAGACGCGTCCTCCTATCCGTCGACTGGCGGGGTTTCATCAGAGACGTATATGTAGTGGAGATAATGGTGACAAAATTGAGAGATATAAAGGGGAGCTGGAGTTTGAGGTGTTGCTCTCTCTCTCTCTCTCTCTCTCTCTCTCTCTCTCTCTCTCTCTCTCTCTCTCTCTCTCTAAAAGTGCACACTATAGCTTATGTGTTTTTATGTATAGATGTGTATTAACAAGTAAAATATTTGCATTTATCACATTGCGAGCATTGTACAGGCTTCTGAGAGTTAGACAGGATAATCTCCTGTTAAAAAAATTCTGTAACGATAAGCATCATGCGAAATGATAAGGGGAAAAATGAAAGCTGAGAGGATAAGTAAGCAATTTGTACATGGTGAAAACTACGTGTGCCACATAATCCGTCAACCACTCCCGATTTTCTGGCGTGAACATAAAGCATTAAGTTTAAAATGAAAGTTCAGGAAGTCTTAAAAGAACGCGCGTTCTTTCTAAAGGAAAAAATGTACAGAAACCCGTCGATGTGGGGAAACCTCAATAAAGGAGCAAAGGTTGGGAGGGATATTTTTTTCTCTCTCTGTGAAGTGATGGACCAGCTTTGTCTGAGGCAAAAATCGGATAACAGGGGATTCAGCGAGCAAAATCAAATCTTTTCTCTCTTTGAAATGCAAGGTATAGAGCCTATGAAAGGAACTATCCCTGAAAGTTATTCAAACACACCTGTCGAAGCTAAAACATCTTACTTCTTCCTTCTGGGTTATGCGTATTCTTTCAGCTTTACCCTTCTTTTCATATTACCTGCGGGCTTGGGCAACAAAATTACCCGTTCAGTTGACCCGTTCATTAAAATACGTTGTTAGGTGTGAAAAAAAAAAACAGTCTTGATAAGATGTCAGGTGTGAGGATAACGTGGGAATCTGGGAACCTTTGCTGGAGGGTGGGTGGATATTTCCGATGTCTCCCAGAGTTTTATAATTTATTCTTTATTTATCTCTTGGCCACTGTTACTACACGCTAAAACTCTTTCACTGGTTTCTGCAACTGTTTCTGCTCTCACCAATCAATAGTGTATCATCCAAGGTCATTAATCATTTCACCTTCGCCTCAAAACGAATTACTTCTAAATTTTTCATTTTTCCATTCTTGGAAATGTTAATCAAGCAGATCAGTATCAGATTTCATCAACTATTTTAAGCCCTCAAATTTACATTCATGGCATTGGAGAGACACATCAAGTTAGCAGATTTACAAAACAAGCGTCAACATTTAAATTTACTATAACCTTTCTATTTAGACAAGCACACTCCACTCAGTGAGAGAATTTAAAATTCCCGTCTGATGACTCGTTGATTACGAGAAGGCATTTGACAGGGTCCACAAGCGAATGTTATAGAAGGTCGGCCGTCACTCTGCCATTCCTTTAAAATATGGAGTTAGTTGGAATTGTCCCTAAACGAAGTATATATAAAGTTAATGTTGATGAGGTCTTGTCAAGCGAATTTGCAGCAAATAATGGGTGCTGCAAGGTAAAGTTATTTCATCTTTACTTTCTGCCCTCTTTCTGCCCTTCTCATTGATATTATAACGAAAATCGCCGCAGGGGGTTAGTGCCGTCAGTGCACCTCACAGGGTACACTGTAAGCGTTACTAAAGGTTCTTTGCAGCATCCCCTCGGCCCCTAGATGCAACTCCTTTCATTCCTTTTACTTTACCTCCATTCATATGGTCTCTCTTCCATCTTGCTATCCACCCTCTCCTAACAGCTATTTCATAATGCAACCGCGAGGTTTTCTTCCTGTTACACCTTTTAAACCTACCTACTCTCAGTTTCCTTTTCAGCGCTGAATGACCTCATAGGTCCCAGTGCTTGGCCTTTGGCCTACACACTATATTCCAGTTCCAGTTTATAAGGAAAACAAGTGTTCGGAGATGAAAGAGAAGGTTTAGACTTGGAGTATGCTGATGATGCTGTCTTAATCAGCAAGACATCACGAGATTTACTAACCTTCCTTAATAAAATGTATTATAAATCTGCAGAGATGGGACTCAGATCTGTGCAAAACAAGTAATAAGGACAGCGTACAGAAAACATTAGATGGAAAAAGGACTAATGAGGTTGATTTCTAAAAGTTTTCAACTACAGTGATATCCAGTGCAGGTTCTTTTGAGTTGGAAATGAGTGAGACTAAGAAGGGAAATCAAATGATGGGTAGGCTGCATAAGATTTGGTAATGAAATGGCCAGAAGTTGCATAAGAAAATAGCAAGGTTATATATTAGTCTAGGACGGTCTGTATTGTTGTATGGATACGAATCATGGTATGATGATGAAGCTGTATCCAAAACATTTATCGTTTTGAGAATAAAAGTAAGAAGAATATTTAGAGTTAGATGGCAAGCCAGAGTAAGAAATATCATACGGGAAACAACGAAGTTCCAAATGTAGAGGAGATAATGATTAAAGGAAGATGGAGATTCTTGTACATTTCCCTCTCACAATCCTCAGCTGGGCTCCTGTGGGCACAAAGAGTTGGAATACCCAGACCTTCGTGGATGAGAATTATGAGAAGTGAAGTTGAGAGTGAATCGAGATCTGAGGAAGATAAGGCACAGGAAAGATATGATTAGCGGAATTTCACAGAGGCCCTTTGCGGCAGGCGGCTTTGGAGGCGATGATGATGATGATTCAGTAAGAGAGAAAGAGACAGACAGAGAGAGAGAGAGAGCGAGAGGTGGGTGGGAGGAGGTTTAACAAAGCTATTATTTTTTTTTTGAGTGAGTTCATAATGAATGAAGAATTTTTCTCAATTAGTACTCCCAAAGGGAAACATTTTCAACGATTCCATGGCATTCACTCGACAAAGTTTGTCAAATCTTTCTGTGAATGCTGCATAGGGAGATGGATTTCATACGTATTATATAGTTTACAAAATTCTTTTTTTTATTAACGACAGGGACTGCAGTATAGGATAAAATAACTGCATTGTTTTTGTCCTTTATACTAACAATTACGTGATCTGCCCACGGCATGGCAACTGATTGAACTTTTGTCTCGAATCAGACTCCATTTGATGGATTAAAGGTAACAGACACATTATGTGCTGCAAACAAAATCTTTCAGGGGCAAAGGAATAAAAACAAAAGGCTAAAAAAACGCTCTGTGATATTTCTTTCACTCTTATCGTAAAAGAAAATAATCACTCACCAGCATTCGGGAAAGAGAAAAACAAGTATTGTTTTCATCAGCAGATGCATTTAAGCTTTCGGATTTTTATTGGTGTCGCATCATTTTGAACGTACAGTATATTCTGTCTGGAAAATAATGTCACACAATATTAAGATATTTTGGTGCGTTTTGGGGTGTATTCGACTTGCTAAGTTTCCTATGATTTGTTGAAGCTCCGAAGGTCACAATAATGGATTCACTGTCTCTAAGGAATCACCCCTGTTCTGTGCTCTGGTTGTTGTCGCTATATCTACTATTACCTCTGGGAAATATGATTATGAATTCATGTTCTCTCGGAACAGCAGACTCACTACGGGGTCAATCAAAAAGTCTTCAAACTCATGTAAACCCTTACAAGAGTAAGACAGGTCTCACATTATCTTTAGAGTCTTCCCTACCTTCAGTGTGCTGGATCTGTGGATGCTCATGCACTGATGTCCCGTAACGGAAGAAGACTGTATCTAGAGACGCAAAATACTCCTTCACAGTATGCATGACTTCATTATTGCTCCTAAAAATAGTGGTCACTTAAGCAAGATTTGTTTTGGAAACGTGCAATAGTCGGATGGTGCGAGGCCGATTGGTTGAGGGGATGAGACAGTTCGGAGTCACTACTGACACTTCAGCCAATGCTACCTGTTCTGCAGGAAAGGGACATTGTTCAGGAGCATCTGCATGCCTGGCCTGCATGCGTCATTCTACTATTCCTTTAGAGCAACAGCATGCACGCATACATCTTTCCTTCAGTGCCGTGGTGCAGCGGCATGCCTATGTGCATTCTTCTTCCATTGTCCTTGAGCAGCAGCATGCCTGTTTGCATCTTTCCACCTGGAGTAACAACGTGCCTGCTTGCATCTTTCCACCTGGAGTAACAACATGCCTGCTTGCATCTTTCCACCTGGAGTAACAACATGCCTGCTTGCATCTTTCCACCTGGAGTAACAACATGCCTACTTGCATCTTTCCACCTGGAGTAACAACGTGCTTACTTGCATCTTTCCACCTGGAGTGACAACATGCCTGCTTGCATCTTTCCACCTGGAGTAACAACATGCCTGCTTGCATATTTCCACCTGGAGTAACAACATGCCTACTTGCATCTTTCCACCCGGAGTAACAACATGCTTACTTGCATCTTTCCACCTGGAGTAACAACATGCCTGCTTGCATCTTTCCACCTGGAGTAACAACATGCCTGCTTGCATCTTTCCACCTGTTGTAACAACATGCCTGCTTGCATCTTTCCACCTGGAGTAACAACATGCATGCTTGCATCTTTCCACCTGTAGTAACAACATGCCTGCTTGCATCTTTCCACCTGGAGTAACAACATGCCTATTAGCATCTTTCCACCTGGAGTAACAACATGCCTATTTGCATCTTTCCACCTGGAGTAACAACATGCCTGCTTGCATCTTTCCACCTGGAGTAACAACATGCCTGCTTACATCTTTCCACCTGAAGTAACAACATGCCTATTTGCATCTTTCCACATGGAGTAACAACATGCTTACTTGCATCTTTCCACCTGGAGTAACAACCTTCCTGCTTGCATCTTTCCACCTGGAGTAACAACATGCCTATTTGCATCTTTCCACCTGGAGTAACAACATGCCTATTTGCATCTTTCCACCTGGAGTAACAACATGTCTGCTTGCATCTTTCCACCTGGAGTAACAACATGCCTATTTGCATCTTTCCACCCGGAGTAACAACATGCCTACTTGCATCTTTCCACCTGGAGTAACAACATGCCTATTTGCATCTTTCCACCTGTAGTAACAACATGCCTGCTTGCATCTTTCCACCTGGAGTAACAACATGCCTATTTGCATCTTTCCACCTGGAGTAACAACATGCCTGCTTGCATCTTTCCACCTGGAGTAACAACATGCCCATTTGCATCTTTCCACCTGTATAACAACATGCCTGCTTGCATCTTTCCACCTGGAGTAACAACGTGCCTGCTTGCATCTTTCCACCCGGAGTAACAACATGCCTACTTGCATCTTTCCACCTGGAGTAGCAACATGCCTGCTTGCATCTTTCCACCTGGAGTAACAACATGCTTACTTGCAACTTTCCACCTGGAGTAACAATATGCCTATTTGCATCTTTCCACCTGTAGTAACAAAATGCCTGCTTGCGTCTTTCCACCTATGGTAACAACATGCCTGCTTGCATCTTTCCACCTGGAGTAACAACATGCCTGCTTGCATCTTTCCACCTGGAGTAACAACATGCCTGCTTGCATCTTTCCACCTGGAGTAATAACATCTCTATTTGTATCTTTCCACCTGGAGTAACAATATGCCTGCTTGCATCTTTCCACCTGGAGTAACATGCCTGCTTGCATCTTTCCACCTGGAGTAACAACTTGTCTGCTTGCATCTTTCCACCCGGAGTAACAACATGCCTACTTGCATCTTTCCACCTGGAGTAACAACATGCCTGCTTGCATCTTTCCACCTGGAGTAACAACATGCCTATTTGCATCTTTCCACCTGTAGTAACAACATGCCTGCTTGCATCTTTCCACCTGGAGTAACAACATGCCTATTTGTATCTTTCCATCTGGAGTAACAACATGCCTGCTTGCATCTTTCCACCTGGATTAACAATATGCCTACTTGCATCCCTCCACCTGGAGTAACAACATGCCTATTTGCATCTTTCCACCTGGAGTAACAACATGCCTGCTTGCATCTTTCCACCTGGAGTAACAACATGCTTATTTGCATCTTTCCACCTGGAGTAGCAACATGCCTGCTTGCATCTTTCCACCTGGAGTAACAACATGCCTACTTGCATCTTTCCACCTGGAGTAACAACATGCCTGCTTGCATCTTTCCACCTGGAGTAACAACATGCCTGCTTGCATCTTTCCACCTGGAGTAATAATATGCCTGCTTGCATCTTTCCACCTGGTAGTAACAACATGCCTACTTGCATCTTTCCACCTGTATAACAACATGCCTGCTTGCATCTTTCCACCTGGAACAACAGCATGCACACTGGAATCCTTCCTCCATGTCGCATGTGCTTGCACCTTCCCTCCATTTTCCTGATATGGAGCATATGGAGCAAGGACACACCCGCATGTGTCTTTCCCGTGCATTTCATTTTGAGATAATTTTCTCAACTGTCACAAGTCTGATACGTAATACTCCCTGTTCATTAGTGGTTTAACTTCATTCAAGTAGTGTATTATGAAAACACTACCAGAATCTCAAACCACTAAGCCATCACCTTACCAGGAGACGCTACCTGCGTGAATTTACCCTGGAAGTGGAGAACTATAGTGTTTCTTTTTTTTTTTTGTTATTAAGGTTCAAAATGGCGAATCCATGTCTCGTGCTGGGTTACTAATCTGCTGTAAAACCTATTTGGATCAGCCTAGAAACGAGCCAAAAGTGGCCTGAAGTTTCTACTTAGGTCATTTGTTTTTCACTAACGTCAACATTCGTGATATTTATCTTGCAAACATCTTACTTATTCCAAAGATGTCAATGAAAGTAGTGTGAAATGAGACAACGGGGATGCTCGTGGTTGTCAGTCTGAACAACCACAAGTCAGTTATGCAAAATGATGCTAATGCAAAATGATGCTTTAAATGGCGGTTGATGATTTTACACATTTTTCATCTGCCCCTTCCTATTCGAATCAAGGAACGAGACCTTCGAAATGCAAGGATCCTTTGCTTTCAACACTGTGCGAGCAAGGTCGGAAGACTGAACAAAATCGTAATAATGATTTTAAAGATTTCAAGAATTTATGAATAATAATACTGCTACTAAAAGACTCCTATGGTGAAATAAGAAGTGTCTTCAGGAGGTGTGTTGACCATTATTTCATGGATATCCTCTAGGTGTCATATCTAACTTTCGCAGATAGTAATCTGCACGACTGTCATTTTTATCGACCTTTCCTCTCGAATTTTAAATTTTGTTTGTACCACATGCTTTTCAAAACGCCTTGCCTGCAATGCAATTAAAGTAAAAAAATGATTTCATGAGTAGTCATAGAAATAGTTGTAATATGTAATTGCACCAAAAAGTTGCAGTTATTTCTCTTCTATCCTAGCGAGGCCGAGAACGTTTTTAATGAGGCTCAAATCATTCGTCACTAACAATCATTAACGAAGCTTAGGGTTTAGAAATAAAAAACAGATACGAATTATGAATTATTATGAAGCGGGGGAAAAAAAACTGACGACCCTGACATTTCATTACCTCCGACGTAGCTTGTTACCACTTCATCGCTTGACCTTCTGGACCTCATCAATGTCATGTATGTCGCTCGAGGGCGATGTTGATAAAGCGGGAGAAAGAAAAGAGCGAATCAAGTGCTGGATGTAGTCCAGAGGAAGGTGACGGATATGAAAAGGCTCTCTCTCTCTCTCTCTCTCTCTCTCTCTCTCTCTCTCTCTCTCTCTCTCTCTCTCTCTCCCCGATGGTAAATTTCAGAAAATTCTCTCTCTTCGAAGGTAAATTTAAGTAAATTCTCTCTCTTCGAAGGTACATTTAAGTAAATTCTCTCTCTCTCTCTCTCTCTCTCTCTCTCTCTCTCTCCTTCTTTTTCAACTCTCCATCAAAATATCCACTAAATTATTGTATGAATTTAGCCCGAAGCCTAACACCATTATAACCTTGAACTGTCCCCTTTATTTATTTAGGTTCATTGAACGTTATTGAAAAGTCATGATAAGCGAGAAAAGACTCCGGCTATCAAGTGCTAAGTTTTTTTCCATTGAGAATTGTAACCCTCCTGGTCTTTTTTACATACAAACACAGACTCACACAGTGCCAAATGAAAAACTGAGTCTCTCTCTCTCTCTCTCTCTCTCTCTCTCTCTCTCTCTCTCTCTCTCTCTCTCTCTCATGGTCATGGTCTTTTTGATATACAGACACACAGACAAGTTCATTTATTTTTAACCAGAATGATGGCAACTTCAGCTGCAGTGGTTATTATGGTTCGTTTTGAATTAGCAGGATGATGTGAGTTCCATTGTTTTTCTAACCTTGAAAACCCGTAGGTTAAGTGGGTCTGCTACACTGCACTAATTCCCACATTTGCATTAAATCATATGTCATTCTCTCTCTCTCTCTCTCTCTCTCTCTCTCTCTCTCTCTCTCTCTCTCTCTCTCTCTCTCAAGAATGTTCTACACAAACTCTCAAATGAAAAAGTTACTCTCTCTCTCTCTCTCTCTCTCTCTCTCTCTCTCTCTCTCTCTCTCTCTCTCTCTCTCTCTCTCTCTCTCTCTCTCTCTCTCTCTCTCTCTCTCTGCACACACACATCTACTATATTGGCTGCACAAACGACGAAAATGAATTTGGATTAATTATTATTATTATTATTATTATTATTATTATTATCAGGATATTGATGACACGCAATAACTAAGAGACATGTAGCATCAGCAGCAGCATCAACAGCAAAAGTAGTAGTTGTTGTGATATCAGTAGCATTCGTATCCTTCCATATGTTTCAGATATCTGTGCAGGAGGTAATTCCTACGAAACCTCTCAAAGGACACGAGCTTCGTGTCGCCCGTATGTTGCCACTCCTATTCAGGGCTGTCATTAAGGCATATTTGACTCCGTTCTCGAAGCAGCTGGTTTGAGAAAGCTCTCTCTCTCTCTCTCTCTCTCTCTCTCTCTCTCTCTCTCTCTCTCTCTCTCTCTCTCTCTCTCTACTCTTCTTTACGCAAAATTTACGGAAAGAATTTCCTCTTTAATACAAACTTTAATAATTTTTAAAATTTTCTTTAAAGAGTCATATGCGAAATGACAACAGTACAGGCGGTTCGACATTCTCTCTCTCTCTCTCTCTCTCTCTCTCTCTCTCTCTCTCTCTCTCTCTCTCTCTCTCTCTCTCTCTCTCTCTCTCGTTATATTTAAAATACGCGATGAGAAGAAGTTTCCCTTCTTTAATCAAGCTCTCTCTCTCTCTCTCTCTCTCTCTCTCTCTCGTTATATTTAAAATACGCGATGAGAAGAAGTTTCCCCACTTTAATTAAACTTTTAAATATTAAAATAGTCTTTAAAAATTCTTAAATACCCCAGCCCAGAAATGATAAAACAAGACATTAAACAGACATAGACATAAATCTCGGTAGTACAGGCAGTTTCACCTCTCTCTCTCTCTCTCTCTCTCTCTCTCTCTCTCTCTCTCTCTCTCTCTCTCTCTCTCTCTCCTTTTTATTCGAAATCCGCGATGAGGAGTATTTACCGAAATCGATTCGGGATAACCCTAAATGACGCACATCAAGGCCTCCAGTTCATATTAAATCCGTGGAAATTATTAATTGACTCCGAGTCCGTTAGATATGGCCGTTATTAAAATTTCAAGGATCGGGACTCTCCGAGTGATTAATCTGCTACCCTTCCCCAAAGGTGAAGAGGTTATGGGGTTTGTTGTTGGTGGGGGCGGGGGGGAGGGTTGTTGTTTTGTGGTCTCCGAAACCCATTGCTGTAACCTGTTTCATAAAGGGGTCATTCATCTTCCTCTTTATGATTCTTTTCGTTGGTATCAATCATTTTAAGCAATTGCAGTGCTTCATCGCTTCACCTTTGGTACAGTAAACAGCATTTTGTTTCATAAACTGTTTCAAGTATATTCCGGTTTTCCTTCACTTTCTCCGCAGTTCCACTGCGCACTTCATCGTTTGAAAGATTTTTAAACAAAATAGCTTCTTTCCGCAGTGAATTTTTATTCAGGATGTCATTTTTCCTCCAGAAGACCCTCTTTCTTTAGACCGCGAATAACCTAACGATCTAATCCCGTTTAAGCCATCACTCAAATACAACATTAGTGACAATTCTTCGAGATGTGTACTCGACCGCTGCTGGTCACTTGCCGATCACTTAACGATTACTCAACGATAGTAGAATACATCATCTTTTCAGGAATACCCGCATCTCAATTACTGGTCATTGAACTCTGATTCTGTTATTTTTTTTTTTTTTTGGACCCATTCAAACGACAGTTTCTTTGTGTGAGCTTTGAAAAGAATCCAGGATGTCGAGCAGCACGTGGAATGTGCTGCGTTTGAGGGATGTTTATTCGAGAGATGCTGGGTGATGATAACGTACCTAACATTCGTGAGATAAGATCTGGGGATTTAGAATTTTATCAGAGGGGAAAACTGTGAGAGATCGTAGTTGAAACAAAGATAGCAATAAAGCTATACAAATGAGAATAGTGAGAATACCAAAATACGAATAGAAACGAATAACCGAGACCTACCTAATGTCAATGGCAAAGTCATTCCCTTGTTGCCCAGCTCCGAAAGTCATGGAGTAGCATCCGGCCGCCGTGTTGGTCATCTGAATGACGTACCAAGTGCCTGAAAACTTTAATCAAGTTTGATGTTAGTGTATTCTTTTGGACCCTTTTACTATTTGAAATTATATATACATAATATATGTATATACTTTGTATATATATATATATATATATATATATATATATATATATATATATATATACATATATATTGTATATACATACATTATGTATATGTATATACAATATATATATACACACATATATATATTTACGTGTAGCCTATACTCTCTCTCTCTCTCTCTCTCTCTCTCTCTCTCTCTCTCTCTCTCTCTCTCTCTCTCTCTCTCTCTCTCTACATATATATATATATATATATATATATATATATATATATATATATATATATATATATATATAATTTATATATATATTAAATTCGAATTTTCTTTGCCTTTGGAAATAACTTGCACCCAAGGGAATTATATATTATCAATCTCTTTCCCTTAAATAGGATGGCCCCTGAAAAAAGCTAAAGTGTGTGAACTCCTGTGCAAAAGACTTCCTGAACATTGGCTGGTTCTTAAAACGGCACGGACAGCTCATAAGCAGAGCAGCTAACCACAACCACACTGCTCCATTAACCTTCCGTGCTTCCTGGATCATAAGAAACATCCTGCCCAGTACCTCTTCCATTCCATTTATCCTGTACTTTCCAGGTATTCCTCACTCCTCCCTCTTGTCACTTTTGGATTATATGCGTCATCATTCTATCGTCATCTCAAAACACTGTTGCCCTTTTTGTCAGTTCTACCTATCAACATATTTCTCAACCTTTCAGTTTTTCACGAAGAACATATACTACGCAAACAATGCATCTCAGCATCTTAACATTTTTCTTTCATCCAGATTTAGCATTCACCCTTTACATACATACAGAACTGACTCAACTGTCCACTCATATATTCCAACCTTGGCCTCCGTAGACACTCCAGTTCCTGTAAGATACGTTCCTGGCTTCACCCATTCCGTCTCACCTCATCTCTCGTGCTATCATCATCTGACGCTCATATCCAGTTCGGTACATTTACTTCTAAATACTTGTACAAATTCCACCATCCATAGTAACATTCATTGTTATATGTTCATGGTTTTCATTCAAACTCATGACCTTATTCTTTTTCGCATTTACTTTAAAACTTCTTCTCATGCAAGCACTTTTAATCTCTCACTTATTTCTGCAGTTTATCTTCACTCTCCCCAGTCAGTATTACAGCATCTGCAAACATCAGCCATTCCACAATCTGTTCACGACCCATCTTCCTAGACCACAAATTTGCCTACGCGCTACTGAATATCCTCTCTGACTTGCTGCATCACTCCATCCATAAATATATTAAACACCCATTGTGATATAAAACATCATTGTTTCAGATCCACTTCTATGAGGCAAGTCAATCGCCCGTCTATATATGCTAACACACCCTTTATTTCCATCAAGAAGTCTTACTCTCAAAAGTTATCATCCATACAATGGATCCTCACCTTCCCCTACATAGCATACCCATCAACTCTATCATAAGTCTTTTAGGTCCACGTATGCCACATTCAGTTTATTTCCTATACTCTCAAATTGGTACGTATCAAACACTTTATCTAATGTCAATTCTTCTGTCATCTCCCTTGCTTTCTTAATGAATATCTTAGTGTTCCATCTGGTATAACATTCTAAATAACATTTTGGCCTTATAATTCTTTCGATATAATCTGTCTCCTTTGCCCTCGTACAAAGGAACAGATATTTCTGCCCCGTTCTTTTGGAATCTTTCCCTCATCAAAATATAACTTGTACACCCTGATCAACAACTTAGTCACACTTTCCCCACATAATGTGACATCTCATGTGTAAACCACTCATCATTTGGTGTCTTTAAATTCTTCAGTGTACTAATTACCCTTCCTACATCCCCAGAAAATCCACCACCTTTATTTCTTAAAATTTACACCAACCACCTCCACTCTTGCTTAATTCACTCTGCCTTTCTTCTCCCTCTGCATCCAACAATCCGTTAAAATATTCACTCCATCGACCCAGGACTACATTCTCTACAGATAGCATATCTCCCTCTGCATCTTTGATATTGAGGCCCATTTACTCATTAACATTTCAGAACATTTACTTTCCTATAAAACATCTTATTCTCTGTAAAACAAATACTTATTCACATTCATCCTTCACCTTACTATCTTTATTACCAAACCTCTGTCTCTTTCACGTGATAAAAAAATGTGCTGTGAGCTTACAGATGTCAGGTTTAGTTCATGAACAGTCATTCTATTTCCAAATCACTGCGAGTTCGTTTGATACTAATTTCCTAATGAATCGGTTATCTTACTTAATACTACCATAAACTGATGAATGAATCAAAAGTACCAGTCTTCAATAAATAAATAATATTTTCCAAATACTGTAATTCTACAAATGGAACAGGAAATTATTCATTCATTTCAACCGCAAGATTAAGTGCTAACCTAAAAAGGCTAATTCAGATTGAGCCTCCATTTACGTTTGTATATTATGTACAAATAGTTTGATGTGTGTAATAAATTTTGTTCTTTTAGATGTTCATTTCCCTACTTAATTCATTAAGCCGCCGAAGCATTAAAAAACGTTCTCATTCATTAAGAAAGAATCCACTCTGTCAACACGTCTCCTGCTTAATAGTGTCCCAACTACTACTTCAACGCAATTTCATGTACTGATGTTATTGCTCCAACATTCAAACACTCCAGCGCCATCGTTTGACTTGCAATCAGAGATTCCCTACTTCAAAATAGTGTGCCTTCCTTCTCAACCCGATAGGGAGTGGCATGTATGTATGCATGTATTGTGAGGTCTCTAGTAGCAGTAATTTGTTACGACTTAACAATAACTGACATAGTGAAGAAAATTGATCCATAGACACAGTTGATAGCAACGATTCTCACCTGTTCGAAGTTGAAATTGCTGACGATTGGAAAGCCGGGACAAACCCCTGTTGCTAAGATGAAAGAGGTCACGGCGTTAGGATGGGCGAGAAACAGCACGACAACCCACAACTTGTAGATGACGCCCACAATAGTACCATACCCGCACCCACACCACCAACCACGGGCGCCTTTGAGACTCATGGCTTCGATATTTGTAATTAAAGAAACAAGAAAATTAACAAATAGTTTTCACTATAAATGGTAACTTGAACAGGATGCGCTGATGTGTAAACGTTCGTAGCCGGTTTTTGAGTTATTCAACGGCAAACTTTATGCCAAATGCACTTGCACAGGGTACAATAATAAAGGTTCGAGACCACGTCGTGTAACCAGCCAGTGTCACTGTCATGTAAACGTTGGTCCACATTTTATGAGCGACCCTCTTGTGTCGTAGCCCGGAAGTGGTTTACATGAATGTTGGCCCCCTGGTAACCTTACAAACAAACGCGTTCCTTCCGTAAGCCGTTCGTTTGTTATCACGCACGCTGCATCCGCTCAACGCTATTGTCATTCGTAGTTTTCAAATATGTCATTTTAGGTTTCACTTATTATTATTATTATTATTGAGAGTTGAATTACCGTGCTTTTGTTTACTCTCGTGAGTGTGTGTATTGTATTTATTTCTATACGCATTATTTGAGTTACGCGGATATACTGGAAGAACGACACAATGGTTGTCAAATGAAACTCATGAAATTTGTATTGGAAAATCGTAAAACTAGTTCTGAAATGAAATATCGCTTAAATATCTCTATATTTTTTAACATTAGACAGTTTTCCCTCTAGGGGCAAGGCTCTTGAGGAAAATAATCACAACGGTCACTGCTACATTCATACTTTAACTGCGGAATCATGGATGAGCTCCCTGTGCAGTGACACTTCCACATTGTTAGCCACCTCAAGCACTTTTGCTGGAAGCTCGTATTATCGCATCGAAGCCCCTTTGCCTGCCCCTGCCTTACAAACATTCTTTCGCTTCCGGATTATTAAGGACAATCCTTTGCAATACCTCTTTCACGCAATCTTTCCAACACTTCTTAGGTCTTTCTTTTATTCTTTTCTGGTCCATCACCTCATCTACACTAACCTTTTGATATCTTTTACGTATTTTTACATTAAATTCTACAGTCACACCTCACTTCTGTAAAGGAAAGTTGGCTCAACAGTCCTTTAATGCATTCCTACTGTGGATTCTATAGACAGTTCAGTTGTCTTCCCAGTATTTTGGACACACCTTCTACCTTGTTTGCTTCACCTATTCTTTGACTCTCCTCGTCTCCCATCCTACTATCATCTGTTATATTTACTTCCAAACACTTATGCAAATCAGATGCTTCCATTCTTTTCTCATCCATGTTAACATTCATTGCTCCATCTTCCTAGTTTCCATCTACACTCATAACGTTGGTGAAATTAATCATCCTTTGCAAAAGAGTGTCAATTTGAATTCTGCGGGAGATGTTTCCCTCAAAATTTGGTATTTCCATGAGAAATTTCCTATTACCAGTATTAAGTAATCTATGCGTGTAATGTGTGGAGAGAAGAATGCTCCGCAATATAATTCCTCAAAAAATGAAACAAGGTTTAGATATAGGCAACTGTCCTTATGTCTAACTTAAAGCGCTTTTCGTTCTTAGCGACTGGGACGGTCGTGACCAGGATGATGTAAACGAAGGAACGTATATTTTTGAGAAGGAGAGAGAGAGAGAGAGAGAGAGAGAGAGAGAGAGAGAGAGAGAGAGAGAGAGAATATCTTATGAATGCGATTGAAGGTGGCGTCTGCCAATAAACACACGAGGAGTGTACCTCGTAACAATAACAAGAATGTAATGACTGACTACTTATGTCCGGAGATTGAAAGTCAATAAGACTACAAGTAAACACCAAAAGTTAAACGAAATTGAATGACATATATTACGAAAAAGAGTCAATTGAACAAAGAGGAATTACGTTTACATTTTGTATACATGACCAGTACCTAGTTCCTTTTCGTTAACTAACTGGGGATCTATGTACATGTTCCTCGACCCTGCAATATACTTTTTAAAAAGAATTGAAACCGGGCTGCAAGATCAAATCAATAGATACTGGAACATGAACGAAAACTTGTTGGAAATAGCGATAACAAACCGATCCATATTGAAGCCCTCTGAAACGGTGGTCGTAACGAAAGCTTTAAAAAAACATACAGCGATTCTTTCCAAACAAAAGTATGATTGCAACATGATTTATTGTGAAAACTTTGAAATTCACGATCATATACGAATCCTCTAAAAAGACTGCCGGCATCAAACCGCATCTAGATGAAGCCCCCACTGATACCAAAGATAAAGGCATTCTTTCAAGAATCCTTCAGAAAAAAAGGGAAAGCGTCAGAAAAACTGATGATAATGTGCAAGTCTGTTAGAAAGATTTCACAAAAAAAAACTCAAAATAACGAGCTACTTCATTGTAAATCTAACATACGAAGTTGGATGTAGCGAATCTTATTTCAGCCCTTAGACAAATGTATGTCGATATCCTTTCGGAAAAGATATATGATAAATTTTTTAGGCCTTTCAGATGGATGTACGTAGCCATCATTCCTAAAAATTCGGGAGATTTAGATAAATATATGTGCAAACTCCCTGTTGTAAAGATGAACTGTTATATTTGTAACGCCTTTCGATAATGCTACGTAGTGAATGAGTCCTGAAAAGGTAAATTTATATTATATATATTTATATATATATATATATATATATATATATATATATATATATATATATATATATATATGTGTGTGTGTGTGTGTGTGTAGAGCGTTTAGAGAGATGTACGTATCCTGATGAGTTTGTTTATAGAAATAGTTTTGGAAAATAAAATTACTTCTGTAAAACCCTTTGTCAAGTTATTGTCATGACCAGTACTGAACAACACCTTCCAAGCTGAAAAAATAAAAACACCCTACGTAAAGTAGATACATGAAAACGATAATAACTGAAAAAAAATTATCTTGAAATTAACAGTGATAATTTGATTGAATTTTCAAAAATTGCATTATGTCATGGGATTGGTAAAGCCGTTATGCTTAAAACATTTTTCACAGTCCACAATGAGCAGAGGGGAAAAGTTGTGATTAACTCCGCGGAAATTACCCACCATGTTTCACTACTGAAATATTGTTCACTCGACTAGTATCATTATTGTTTGTTTGAAAGCCCGGCGTAGGGACAGTTTTCCTGATATATATATACAGGAATTAAGTACGGCAGTGACTTTGCTGGCGGATATCTTGCTCACTGTAATGATCTTGTCACATTTTCTGTTATTTTTATGTTTTAACTTAAAAAGAATTTCGTTAATTCTGTAAACAAAAAAATCAAGACTTAATGTATACAGTTCAACAGTGAATGTACCTTTTTCATACCAACAAACGGCAGTTAATCCTGTACCATCACGAAACACAGGTTTGTTAAAGCTGAACTTAGTCCAATATTGTGAAATGGTTTCGAATATAACACCTTATTTGATTCAGTAAAACAAAGATACATTGACTAAATGTATTCTTTAAAATCGTTACTTGATTCGGCAATATGAATAACGTCTCATAATGTATCACACAAAATAAACATGTGGACACTCATTCAGAGATTTTTTAGTCTCTCTCTCTCTCTCTCTCTCTCTCTCTCTCTCTCTCTCTCTCTCTCTCTCTCTCTCTCTCAGCACATTTGATCTATACTTAAAAGTGAAATAAGGAAGGAGCTTGTAAATGAGGAAGAATAGAGCTTACAAAAAATACATTTATGGCTCTGGGGCAACTCATTAAGCCCAAAGTGAAATGAAAGGTATATCATTTTGATCCTTTGGTCGTGTCTGTTTCAACGATATCTTAATTTTATTCAGGACTTATATTTCAGGAGAAATTTTACCAAAAATACAAAGAACATCCATATTATTATTAATAATAATATTGTTATTGTTAATTTTTCTTTTTTGTCTATCTCAGTCATCCTAGTCGACTGTGTGTTATTTATAGTGTGGGGTTCCGGGTTGCATCCTGCCTCCTTAGAAGTCCATCACTTTTCTCACTATGTGCGCTGTTTCTATTAGTACACTCTTCTGCATGAGTCCTGGAGGTACTTCGGCATCTAGTTTTTCCAGGTTCCTTTTCAGGGATCTTGTGATCGTGCCTAGTGTTCCTATGATTATGGGTACAATTTCCACTGGCATATCCCATATCCTTCTCATTTCTATTTTCAGGTCTTGATACTTATAAATTTTTTCTCTTTCTTTCTCCTCAACTCTGGTGTCCTATGGTATTGCGACATCAATGAGTGATACTTTCTTCTTGATTTTGTCAATCAGCGTCAAGTGTGGTCTATTGGCATGTATCACCCTATCTGTTCTGATACCATAGTCCCAGAGGATCTTTGCCTGATCGTTTTCTATCACTTCTTCAGGTTGGTGTTCGTACCACTTATTACTGCAAGCTAGCTGGTGTTTCTTACACAGGCTCCAGTGGAAAACTTTTGCTACTGAATCATGCCTCTTTATTATACTGGTTCTGTGCAGGCACTGGACATTCGCTTGCTATGTGGTTTATGGTCTCCTCTTTCATATTGCACTTCCTGCATATGGGTGAGATGTTATTTCCATCTATTGTTCTTTGGACATATCTGGTTCTTAGGGCCTGGTCTTGTGCCGCTGTTAGCATTCCTTCTGTTTCCTTCTTGAGTTGTCCCCTCTGTAGCCATTGCTATGTTTCATCGCTGACCAGTTCTTGATTCTGTTTCTTGTCCTGTCCGTGCATTGGTTTGCTGTGCCATTCGTCTGTTCTGTTTTTCATTCTCCTGCTATGTATATTTCTGGGTCTTCGTCTACTTTTATCAGTTCTTCTTCCCATGCACTCCTTAGCCACTCGTCTTCACTGGTTTTCAGAGATTGCCCCCGTGCTCTGCTCTGGATGTTGATGCAGTCCTCATGCTTAGTAGACCTCTCCCTCCTTCCTTTCGTGTTATGTATAGTCTGTCTGTATTTGCTCTTGGGTGTAGTGCTTGGTGTATTGTCATGTTTTTCCTAGTTTTCTGGTTTATGCTGCGGAGCTCAGCCTCCGTCCACTCCACTGCTCCTGCGCCCTATCTGATTGCTGGTACTGCCTATGTGTTTATGGCTTTCGTTTTGTTTTCGGCGTTGAGTTTTGACATGAGTATCGCCTTAAGTCTCTGCATATATTCTTTCCTGATCGTGTCCGTCATCTCTTGGTGTTTGATATCCTCTCCTTCTATTATTCCCAGGTATCTGCGCCCTGTCTCATCTATGTATTTGATGGTATTCCCATCTGGTAGCTTTATCCCTTCAGTCCATGTCACTTTGCCCTTTTGTATATTATTATTATTATTATTATTATTATTATTATTATTATTATTATGATGATGATGATGATGATGATGATGATGACTGATGAGCATTTGTAAGCATTAATATGGACAAAATTGAAGTGCAAATGATTTGCAAGCATGCTAAACCAAACCAATTTATTAGAATCATCAGATATTAATGTTTCGTGGGTTTTAAATAGATATATCACTTATTCATATGTTTACCGTTGTTCTAGAAGTATTTTAGAGCTGTAAGAAAGACAAATCAGCTGGCTTACGGAGAGTGGTAGATTAAATCACTTATATATATCAGTAGACGTACATAAACACAAAATCAGTGACATGAAAGAAACTGACTTTGAGTGATCACATTCGGATGACAGAAGTTAAATAATGGTAGAATTTTAACAGTTAGTTTGTATGAGTAGAAGGCTCACATAAGACTCGAGGAATGTCCAAGCAAAATAATATCCAATGCTGTTGAGAAAGCGTGAAGATGCGCCATCTCAAACCAAAGTCAAAATCTCGTTTTTTATCCAAGAACTCCAAGATCCTTGTCCTTATAGGGGGTTAGCACCGTCAGTGCACCTCATCCCGTGTAATGTAGGTATTACTTAAGGGTCTTTGCAGCGTCCCTTCGGCCCCTAACTTGCAGCTGCTTTCATTCCTTTTACTGTACCTCCGTTCATATTCTCTTTCTTCCATCTTACTGTCTACCCTCTCCTAATAATTGGTTCATAGTGCAACTGCGAGGCTTTCCTCCTCTTACACCTTTCAAACTTTTACTGTCAATTTCCATTTCAGCGCTGAAAGGCCTTAGTTGTCCCAGTGCTTGGTATGTATGCCTAAAATCTATAAATCATTCAATCAATCCAAGACCCTTGTAAATAACGCGTGATGAATTAGACTCACTACATCTCTGTGCAGAAAAACTTGGCCATTAGGAGTTACCAAATGTAAGATACGAAGAGTCTTACATGGGCATTCGTCATTCTTCCTGATATTTGGTTCTGCCTCACTTAATCGGTTGGTATCTTTCAGTTACTTAAAGTGGACTTGTAACAATTAAAGTTTTTCTAAAAACTTAATTTGTGCATAACCTCTAATCTGAGGTTTTCTAGTCTGTGGTAAGGTTTCCCTTTCATAAGGGTACACAAGCAGCTTGTATCATGTGTAAACTGTATATATTTATGTATTTATTTATTTACTTATTTATTTATTTATATATTTATCAAATTAGTTCTGTCTTTCATTTTGCTCACTACTCTTTAATTTCACCACAGATTAGCATACTTTCTGTGCCCTACTAAGTGCAGCGTTCAATATAGTAGTTCATAATGATTCCTAAAGGAAATTATCATCAGCTGGCTTAGATATCATGCTTTAGAACAAATGCTTGGTCATCATTCCCTAAGATTTTTTAGGGTGATGAAAAAAGGCCAGAATTCAGCGTCATTCCTCCACCAGGGAGCAGTAAAGTGCATTTGTAATTAGTGGCATTGTAAACATTTAAGTATTCTGTTTATCAGTTGCTAAAATCTTCAGTCATCAACATGCTTTAACTGCCAAGAAAAATGCAATGATAACTGTAAAACTCAAGGGAAATGTAATGATGGCTACAAAACTCAAGGAAACATAATGATAACTGCAAAACTCAAGAGAAATGTAATGATGACTGCAAAACTCAAGGAAAACATAATGATAATTGCAAAATTCAAGGGAAATGTAATGATAACTGAAAAACTCAAGGAAAGTACAGTGATAGTTAAAAACTCAAGGAAAATGCAATGATAACTGCAAACCTCAAGTAAAACACAATGGTAACTACAAACCTCAAGGGAAATGTAACAATGACTGCTAAACTCAAGGAAAACAGTGATAACTGCAAAACTCAAGAGAAATGTAATGATGACCGCAAAACTCAAGGAAAACACAATGATAACAAAATTCGAGGGAAATGTAATGATAACTGAAAAACCCATGAAAAATAAGTGATAACAAGAAAACTCAAGGAAAATGCAATGATAATTGCAAACCTCAAGTAAAACACCATGATAACTACAAGCTTCAAGGAAATGTAATCTTCTTCTTCTTCTTTTAACGTGCTTTATTCCCATTTTTGTATGGGGTAAGCACGATGCCTTCTTTTGAAGGACTTTTGATTTGGCTTTGGGGTAGACCGTAGTCTCGATCGGCTGCCCTGCCTGACATCGCTTAGACCCCGGTAGCGTATGTTACATGTATCATACCAGACCCAACGCCCTTTCTCCCAGCAGCGAGAAGTTGTTGCGCTGGTAGGTCGAGAGTTCGAGACGTGTGAGATGTTTGTTATGTTTTTTTTTTTTAGAATATGTTGTAGTGGCTTTGTTTTGTGTGTTTATTTAGTCTGTTACACCCATTTGCTTTTTAAGCAAACCTATCCGTTGATTACATACATAATCCCGGGATGTCTACACGGATAGCAAAGTGTCCGCCTCTGCTCAGTCGGCTGCGGATTTGAACCCGTGCCACAGACCTCTACGAAGTCCGAAGCTGCTGCTGTAACCGACTGTGCCATCGAGGCTCCCCTCAAGGAAATGTAATGATGGCTGCAAAACTCAACGAAAGCACAATTATAGCTGCAAAACTCAAGGGAAACACAATGACAACTGCAAAATTCAAGGGAAATATATTGATAACCGAAAAACTCAAGGAAAATGCAGTGATAAATAAAAACCTCAAGGAAAATGTAATGATAACCGCAAACTTCAAGTTAAATGCAATGATAACTGCAAACCTCAAGGAAAACGTAGTGATATCTGGAAAACTCAAGAAAAATCCAATGATTGCTGCAAAGTCCAGGAAAATGCAGTGATAACTGCGAAACTCTCAAGGAAAACACAATGATAACTGCAAATTCAAGGGAAATAATGATAACCAAAAACCTCAAGGAAAATACAGTGATAACTAAAAACCTCAAGGAAAATGCAATGATAACTGTAATCCTCAAGTAAAATGCAATGATAACTGCAAACCTCAAGGAAAATGTAGTGATAACTGGAAAAGTCAAGAAAAATCCAGTGATTGCTGCAAAAGTCAAGGAAAATGTAGTGATAACTACAAAACTAAAGGAAAATGCCATGATAACTGCAAACATCAAGAAAAATGCAGTAATAACTGCAAATGTCAAGGAAACTGTAATGATAACAGCAAACCTCAAGGAAAATTATTTGGTAACGTCAAACCTCAAGGAAAATGCAGTGATAACTTTCAAAACTCAAGGAAAATGCAGTGATAACTGCAAAACTCAAGGAAACTGGAAAAATAGCTGCAAACCTCAAGGGAAATGCAAGGATAACTGCAAACCTCAAGGAAAATTCAATAGCTAAAAACTCAAAGAAAACGTAATGATAACTGCAAACCTTAAGAAAAACGCAATGATAAATGCAAACATCAAGAAAAATGCAGTAATAACTGCAAATGTCAAGGAAAATGTAATGATAACAGCAAACCTCAAGGAAAAGGATTTGATAGCTGCCTTAAGGAAAATGCAGTGATAACTTTCAAAACTCAAGGAAAATGCAGTGATAACTGCAAAACTCAAGGAAAATTAAAAAAATAGCTGCAAACCTCAAGGGAAATGCAAGGATAACTGCAAACATAAAGAAAAATGCAGTAATAACTGCAAATGTCAATGAAAATGTAATGATAACAGCAAACCTCAAGGAAAATTATTTGATAACTGCAAACCTCAAGGAAAATGCAGTGATAACTTTCAAAACTCAAGGAAAATGCATTGATAACTGCAAAACTCAAGGAAAATGGAGAAATAGCTGCAAACCTCAAGGATAACTGCAAACCTCAAGGAAAATGCAATAACTAAAAACTCAAAGAAAACATAATGATAATTGCAAACCTTAAGAAAAATGAAATGATAACTGCAAAACAAGAAAAATTCAGTGGTAATTGCAAACCACAAGAAAAATGCAATGATAACTGCAAAACTCAGGGAAAATGCAATAATAACCCAAAACCTCAAGGAAAATGCAATAATAACTGTAAACCTTATGGAATATGCAATGATAACTGCAAACCTCAGAGAAAATGCAGTGATTACTGCAAACTTCAAGGACAATTTAATGATAACTGTAAACCTTAAAGAATTCGCAGTGATAACTGCAAACCTCAAGGAAAATGCAATGCTAACTGAAAACCCCAGGGAAAATGCAATGACAGTTGCAAAACTGATGGAGGATGCATTGATAACTGGAAACCTCAAGGACGATGCAATGAGAACTGCAAGCCTCAAGGAAAATACAATGATATCTGCAAACCTCAAATAAGATGCAATGATAACTGCAAATCTCAAGGAAAATGCAGTGATAACTGCAAACCTCAAGGAAAGTGAAACGATAACTGTGAACCTCAAGTAAAATGCAATGATGACTGCAAACCTCAAGGAAAATGTAGTGATAACTGGAAAACTCAAGAAAAATGCAATGGTAACTGCAAAAGTCAAGGAAAATACAGTGATAACTGCAAAACTCAAGGAAAATGCAATGATAACTGCAAACTTTAAGGCATACGCAGTGATAACTGCATACCTCATGGAAAATGCTATGCTAACTGCAACCCTCAAGGAAAACGCAATGATAACCTCAAACCTCAAGAAAAATGCAATGATAACCTCAAAACTCAAAGAAAATGCAATGATAACATCAAAACTCAAGAAAAATGCAATGAGAACTGCAAACCTCAAGCAAAATTCAGTCATAATTGTAAGCCTAAAGGAAAATGCAATGATAACTGCAAACCACAAGGAAAATGCAGTGATAACTGCAAACCTCAAAAAATGCAATAATAACTGTAGACCTTAAGGAATATGCAGTTATCATTGCATATTCCTTAAGGTTTATGCAATGATATCTGCATACTTCAAGGAAAATGCAATGGTAACTGCAAACCTTAAGGAATATTCAATGATAACTGTAAGCCTCAAGGGAAATGCAATGCTAACTACAAACCTCAAGGAAAATGCAGTGATAACTACAAAACTCAGTGAAAATCCCATGATAACCGCAAACCTCAAGTAAAATGCAATTATAACTGCAAAACTCAAGGAAAATGCAATGATAACAGTAAACCTCAAAGAAAATGAATGATGACTTCAAACCTCAAGGACAATGCAATGATAACTGCAAAGCTCAATGAAAATCCAATGATATCCTGCAAACCTCAAGGAAAGTGCAATGATAACTGCAAACCACAAGGAAAATGTAATGATAACTGTAAACCTCAAGGAAAATGCAATAATAACTGTAAACCTCAAGGAAAATGCAATGATAAGTGTAAACCTCAAGGAAAATGCATTAATAGCTGTAAACCTCAAGGAAAATGCAATGATATGTGTAAACCTCAAGGAAAATGCATTAATAACTGTAAACCTCAAGGGAAATGCAATGATAGCTGTTAACCACAAAGAAAACGCAATGATAACTGTAAGCCTCAAGGAAAATGTAATGACAATTGCAAACCTCAAGGAAAATGCAATAATAACTGTAAACTTCAAGGAAAATGCAATGATAACTGCAAACCTCAAGGAAAATGTAATGATAACTGTAAACCTCAAGGAAAATGCAATAATAACTGCAAAACTGAAGGAAATGCAATGTTTTTTTCCATTTAGTGACGAACTTCCGATCTTCCAGAAAAGTCGTTAATTATATAGAAAAAACGGGCTAAAACATTTTCATCGCCAACTTAACGATATTGAAATCTAATTAATTGTAAAATCTTTTTGAAATAACAAAATTACAATATGACGTTATATTCTGGTAATCTATCATAGACCTTACAGCGATCCCTATTATGCATTGAAAACAACTGCTGTTATTACGAATGACAATGAACTTACCGTATTTTTTAACATGATGAAAATCAAAACGAATGTAACTATTATATATTTTCAATTGTCAGCAGACAAAATGCACCTGGGGGCACATACAGAACACGAAAATAAAATCATACTTTAAGCCAGAACCATCTGCTTTCAAATTCATCTCTAAAGAATTCGACGATTATTCTAAAACATCGGATGAAAGTTGTTTTCATGTACTGGTAAATACAAAGTCATTGAAAATTTGTGTATTGTTAGCCAAGAGTTATTTCCCTTAAGTTGATAGAAAAGATTCTAAAGAGAAATTAGCATAGCGCATGAGAGGAAAAATTTGTATCTAGTAAATGATAATCTTGTTGTTTAGAAGCCTTTGATAATAATTGTATGCAGTGAGGGACACACGATGTAAAACGTGAGTGCCAATGATACACAGAATAACTGCATTAAAAAGAAAATGCATCTACCTGAAACAGATTACATGAAACACAATACATGGGGCGTTTTTCCACACCATTGAAAAGGACAGCGTTTCCTTTAATGTTACCCCGTTGTCAGGAGAATTGAGAGATGATCCTGTGATTAATAACGGTGCTCGAGATAATCGTTTTCGATTACCTTCTGGAACACGCAGAGGGTTTCATTTGGATTTCTTTGCCAAGACAGATTTAGAACACTGCCGGTATTCTGGCGAAGAAAGCGCCGAAAAGTTACCATGTTTACGTAGGGTGAAATAATGCTAATGTTATGAATGTGTATACATGTGTGCTTGCTAATATATAATCTAGGTATATATCTGTGTATTCAGAAATGTTCACACGTGTATTTATATGTCTGTGTAATGATAATGTGTTATTATAACGGCCAATCCAGTAATCCCATTAACATTTTGATTTACCGGCATATTGGATTATGAATTTATCCGTAAACCTTGAAATATGAAAAGGAAAATGAAATTAAGAAACTTTTTTTGCTCCTTATGATGTGAGAAATACCATAATTTCATTTCCAATTTGGGATTTCAAAATTATCAGTGGAAAATGTATTCAAAAGTAATTCTTGGAAATCAATATATAAAGATTTCATTCAGTTTTCGTTTGCGCACACACACACACACACACACACACATATATATATATATAAGATAAAATGCACCACGACAAGCGTCTTGCCTTGGTGGCTGACCAGCAAAATTTATATTTAAACACAAGGCAGTATCTGTTTATCTAATCATCAAAACGGCCTCAGATGTGCTTTGTGGATAAAAACTATTATCATTGTTATCTTCATTTTGATGAAAGTTGTCCAAATTTTAGTTTTTTTAAAAATGATTAGTCAACCAGAGACGTGGAACTATTTTATATCGGCATGTGAAGGCATTTTTAATGTCGGGAAGTTTAATTTTTTTCCTCTTTTGTTTTTGTTCCACTTGAAATCTCAACTTCTTTCGTAGCTGCTGAATTTCAATTTTTTTTTATTTCTCTTCTTTAAACTTACTGTTCAAATGGGAGTTTATTCACCTTTGGTGTTTGATTTCAAACATTCTTATTCGCTTATTCTTTTCATAGAGAGTTTAATTGGGCAGTCTCAGTATATCTTTCAAGTCAGTCCATTAGTTTCTTCTCTTCTCTCCGAAAGGTACATTTTGTATTGATTCCTTATAATTACCTATCTTTGCCGATTATTGTTCCGTTTGGCCATGGAAAGTCGGTCCTCTGCTTTTGAAATCTTTCTAGATATCTTTGTTAAACTCTAGAGTAATTTCACTGTTAGGGATATGATAGGTAAATAGACAGAGAGGCAGATAAACTGCTAGAGAGAGATGGATCTCTTTTTCTTGATATTTAAAATTTGAAAATATTCGGTCTCATCATCTAAATATAGTTCAGTGAAAATTAAGAGAATCTGAATGGGCTTTAACATACAACCTTAACATTTACGTTTTTAAATAGCAAAACAAAAAAGAAAGCAAGAGATTAAATAATTAAATCAAAGTAACGTTTGAGCGTATGATTAAAAAGACTCAACACTGCACAACGGAAGATAGGTAACTCGCCTTAGAGAAAGAAGTAAATGTAATTTATGATTATAATAGGTCATCTCGCTTGTGAAGTAACAAAATTTGATATAGTATCTTTAAAAGTAAATGCTAAAGTTAAAAACCAAACATCATTATACATTAAAATGCACTTGCATCCTGCATGCTAATAAATAAGGATTCCGTTTAATTTTCTCAGATAAGAGATGTAAAGGGGAAGTTTCGAAAATAGATACCGAGACAGTTTCAAGAAAAATATTTATGTGATGCCAAATCCTCGAAGAATTCCAATTGGTGCCTCATCATCTTTAATTCTTAATTCTTTGTCTGAAGATCCTAATCGTGCCAGTGGGCGAGAGGGCGGGCAGCTGGGCAACACTGGCCGTATGTAGTACGGTACTAAATGCTCGGAATTTTTATCAGCTAAATCAAGGGGGCATCCACAAAGGTAGAGAGTAGGAAAATCTTCCTTATGGGTGAATGCATACATATATAAATTGCATTGCGTGTCTATGAATATCATCAGTAAGATTGTGTATAACATGGATGTACTGATATATTCTTTTTCTTTTTTTTTACTAGAGATTATAATCAGGTTTGTTGTGGGCGCTAACCTAACTGTACTTTAACTTCATCCTGTCACAGGAACTCTGTGTCCTCACCTAAAGAACCAGATAAAACCAATGAAAGTAACAGAACGAATATATGTGCACATACACATACATACATATATATATTATATATATATATATATATATATATATATATATATATATATATATATATATATATATATATATTATATGTGTGTGTGTGTGTATATATACATAAATTATATATATATATATACATAAATATATATATATATATATATATATATATATATATATATATATATATATATATATATATATATATATATATATATATATATATATATATATATATATATATATATATATATATATATGTAGTGTGTGTGTGTGTATTCTCATGTGCAGTTGTTTTGTGGAATTTCTATGTGTATATTCACAATTAATTAGCCATCATATTATTCTCAGTTCCCAGAAACTTAAACGAATCCTTTTGTAATTAGACCAACACATGCATAACCACGACCATTTATCGGGGCCTTCCATGTGCACATCAGTCAAATATTTCCGGATATTTGCGGAATTCGCGGAATTTGTTTTCAGCAAAATTCTTGATGGCGGTAATCCAACAGGTTTAAAATCACAGCCTGGAAAACTTCGATACAAGTTTTTATTCCAAATATTTTACCCTCTTCCACAAGTGACATTCTTTTTCCTTTTTTTATGTTTTGGTGACGTTTATTTTTAGAAGACTCGTTTTACAAATATGATAGAGGCAGCTAAAAGTCAGCGGGTCAGGGTAAAAATTCCATAGATTTTTCTTTTAATCTGCTTCCCATTTGGCTTTTCGTGGTAATGCCTCAGCCTTTTGTCAGAGTTAAAGGCGGGTCAGGATTTTTCTTTTCCTATTATATGCATACATATTTACACACATACACACACATATACATATATATATATATATATATATATATATATATATATATATATATATATATATATATATATATATATATAATAGGACCTCATTTAAACTGGATGGTATCTAGCGGAGATATTTATTCTGGAAAAGTTTCAAACTTTCTAGGACTAAGAGTCCTCATCCTCTGGTATCCATAGAACGACCGGACACGTGATCCAGCTGTATTGGTATATGTGTGCTGGCTTTCTACAATCGTTTAATTCTCCTCCTTCTCCTGTGTAGCTCCGCCCTCATGACCTTGGCCTTTCTCTGCCTGCGGCTTCTTCCAGGTGTGCATTGTCCATGTGGTCTCTTGTGCTGTTGCGTGTCCTCTTTTCTATTGTTGTGTATATGATTTTTCTGGATATGGGTCCTCAAATCCACTTCCCAGTATTGCCTGCCATTACATTGTTTGCACGTGTTATGAGGGCATTTTCTACAATCAGCCACAGGCAGAGAAAGGCCAAGGTCACGAGGGCGGAGCTACGTAGGAGAAGGAGGATAATACAGGATTGCAGAAAGCCAGAATACAAAATTGGAAAAACAAGAGCTTTAATTGCCTCCCCAATATGCATATAAATAGAGTTGGATCACGTGTCCGGTCATTCTATGGATGCCAGGTGATGAGGAATGTTAGTCCTAGAAAGCTTGTAGAGCCTTGATGGCCAAGTCGGCTAGAGCAGCAGCCTCGGATTTCTTAGAGTTCTGTGGTGCGGGTTCAAATCTGCAACCGACCGGTCAGAGAGGCGGACACTTTGCTATCCGTGTAGACACCCCGGGATTATGTATGTAATCAACAGATAGGTTTGCTTAAAAGCAAATGGGTGTTACAGACTAATACACACACAAACAAAGCCACTCCAGCATCTTCTAAAAACATAACAGACACCTCACGTCTCGACTGTTGACCTAACCACGCAACGACCCCTCGCTGCTGGCAGAAAGGGTGCTGGTGACTGGTACAATACATGTACTGTACATACACTACCAGGGTCTAAGCGATGACAGGCAGGGCAACCGATTGAGACTACAAAGTCTACCCCAAAAGCCAAATCAAAGTCCTTCAAAAGAAGGCATCGTACTTACCCCATACAAATGGGAAAAAAATCACGTTAAAAGAAGAAGAAGAAGTCCTAGACAGCTTGTAACTTTTCTTGGATAAATATCTCTGCTAGATACCATTCAGTTTAAATGTGGTCCTATTATTAATTGTATTAATGCACAGAACAATTGTGTAAGTGATAGAGTTCATTATATACATATATTGTAATTTGATTTTTTTCAGTCACAGAAAGTTAAAAACCTGATGATTATAAGTATAAAGTTACAGCTACGAAGGAAGAGTGAAACAATTGAGATGCTAAGTACTTTCGTCTTATTACACATGGTCACAGCAACTAAAGATACACAGACACAAGGGTGTATATATATGGTGGATATAAGTCATAAGGGAATACGAAATGTTTGGGAGGTCACAGAATGGTCAACGGATTAACATCGAAATACACCCTTGTATACGCCCTTGTCTCTTTATATCTTTAGTTGCTGTGACCTTGTCTTGGTAACAAGACGAAAGTACTTAGCATCTCAAATGTTTCACTTTTCCTTCGTAACTGTAGCTATGTTCATACATACATATATGTATATGTATATATATATATATATATATATATATATGTATATATATATATATATATATATATATATATATATATATATATATATACAGTATATATATATATATATATATATATATATATATATATATATATATATATATATATATATATATTTACTTTAATACCACAGTATAATATGAAGATAAAAAGGCCCATAAAACACTATTTGAATGTTGTAACCATATATTACGAGCACTTCCTTCTGTGCCCCTGTTCACTGGTAAAATAAGGACAGATGAAATGTTACAAGAGTATATATGCAAAGCATAAGTAGGTGTGGCATTAAGCCTCTGGTGGTATGCAGGTGACCGTTTCCCAACAAGGAAAGAAAATAAACAATTCCCTAGTGGTTTTTGGCCTCATTAACTCCTGTCTGGCGATGCGTCTGGTGGTCGTGTTTCCTGGAACACCTGCTCTAGAAGAGGCCTGGGGATCAACCCAGCAATGTCATCTGATTTCCAATGTCCTCCTGACAAGTTCATAATGTTGATTTGATTGATGATAACAAATTCCAGCATCTTTCTTTTGTATGGACAGCTACTTTTGAAAACCAGCTCTGCCCCGTTCCAATTTATGGAATGGCCTTTATCCCTGATATGTAGAAAAATCTCTGAAGCATACCATACTGATCTTTTGTGCTCTATTAACCTTTGCGAGAGGGATCTACTTGTCTCCCCCACCTAAATCTCATTACAATTGCTGCACAGAATCTTGTAAACTCTGGCTTCTTTCCCTTTTTTATTTAAGTATACGTTAATGAACGAGCTCCCGATGGATTTGGGATAATGGAAAATAAAAGGATTGTTAGACCTGAGTTGCTCTGTGGCTTTTTGGATGTTTTCATCATACGGAAGCTTTATTTTGTTGTTAAAATCTATTTGTCTGTTGTGAGTGGGACCTCTGTAGTATATTTTATTCGCTTTGTTAAGCCCTCTTGATAATGTGTGGTGGATAGAGCAGTTATGTTAGGCGGATCATGTTGAATTCTTTATCTAGGTTCCAATTTGAACATAATCTAAGCTCCCTGAGGAATAACTTGCACCCTACCATGATCTTTACCGAGACATCGTGGTAGCTTAAGATATGAATATAGGAAACAGCGAAAGTGGGTTTCCTATATACTGTGGAAGCATATCTGTTCTGTTCTCTTATGATCAGTAAATCTAGGAACGGCAATTTTCCGTCCTTTTCCCATTATTTTGAATTTTATGGTCGGAACTAGCGAATTTCGTATATTAAGAATTCATTAAAGTCTCCCCAGCTATTGTCCCAGAAAGTAAAAATATCATCTACGTAGCTAAGCCAGAAATATTCCATGTACAAGGTTGCTAGAAGGGGTGATAAGGGACTGTCCATTCTACAGCCAAATTTTTGTTTGTAAAAATTTCCATTGAAAGAAAACACTTTGTTAGTTACACAGAGGTTGATTAGTTTTAGAGTTTTATCTATGCCAAGAGGAAAATGGTCTTCATATGGTTGTAACTTCCTCTTTAAAAAAGACAACACGTCGGCAATCGGGACTTTAGTAAATAATGACTCGACGTCTAGGCTGAACGATTTGATGTTGTTTTGGGGAGATGTTTAAACTGTTAAATTTTTGTATAAAATCCTCTGCATGTTTGACGTGGGAAGATGAGAAGGTTGCTAGAAAGGGTGATAAAAGGTCTGCAAGCCATTTTGATAATTTATACATGAAAGAGCCCCTGCTAGATATTAAGGGGCGTAAGGGAATCCCATCTTTATGTGTTTTTGGGAGGCAGTAAAAATAGGGGAGAGACGGGTTGATTATCTTGAATGTCTCTAGTAATTCTGTGTTCTTCTTATTACCCCCTATGGTTTTGACTTATTTGTTAAATTGGGCGGCAATATTTGTTGTGGGATCTTTCGTTAATTTATCATAGGTCTCGACATTGTTTAGAAGTTCTTGAACTTTATTGATATATGTCTCCTTATCTAAGAGAACTATTTTCCCATCTTTGTCAGATTTTGTGATTATGATATTCCCCCTTTTCCTTAACCGTGCAGCAGTTGTAATGAGATTTATGTGGGGGAGACAGGTAGATCCCCCTTACAAAGATTAATAGAGCACAAAAGATCAGTACGGTATGCTTCGGAGATTTTCCTACATATCAGGGATAAACGCCATTCCATAAATTGGAGCAGGACGGAGCTGGCTTTCAAAAGTAGCTGTCCATACAAAAGAAAGATGCTGGAATCTGCTATCATCAATCAAACCAACAATATGAACTTGTCAGGAGAACAATGGAAATTGGATGACATCGATGGGTTAATCCTCAGGCCTCTCCTCAAGGAGGTGTTCCAGGAAACACGACCACCAGACGCATCGCCAGAGGGGAGTTAATGAGGCCAAAAACCACTAGGGAATTGTTTATTTTCCCTCCTTCTTGGGAAACAGTCACCTGCATACCATCGGAGACTTACTGCCACACTTACATATGCTTTGTATTTATACTCTTGTAACATTTCATCTGTCCATATTTTACCAGTGAACAGGGGCACAGAAGGAAGTGCTCGAAATATATGGTTGCAACATTCAAATAGTGTTTTATGGGCCTTTTTATCTTCATAGTTAGTTTGTATATTTCTATGTCTCCGTGCAGGTAGGGGAAGGCATCAAATATACAGGTTGTTGTGAACAGTCCCAAGAAATTACAAAAGCACGGTGGTGGCGTTAAGTAAATCTGGTCCAGCTTGTAAAATTTTTGTATTTATTAAATTTTTCAAAGGTAGTTATTTCATCAGCTCACAACAGATGAAAGTGTCAAGAATAATACAGTAACAACACTCAAATGGGTCTTTATTGCCCAAAAGACTTCCATATGACTTACGAGGTACCCTAGCCGTTTGTCATCAAAAAACAGATAAGATCCTTATGGGTATTCCAAGTGTATTTTGTGTTGTGAAAGACGTTTTGTAGTATATAAATTTAAAAAGAAAGTTATCATCACCATTATCATAATCATCATCGCTTCCACCGCCGTTCGACGCAAGATAACAATGTAAAGTGAAGAACGACAATAATCATTTATATTAAGATACAAAAAAAGTGAGTGCAGTTTTGCAGTGTAAGTCAGAGCCGTTCAGAATGCGAAAGTACCAGAAAATACTGAAGATGATGAGACTTTTTGTGGCTTGTAGCACTGTAATCCGTATGTTATGTTTATAAAGGATTCAACACCTTCTGTTCCATTATACCTTTAGTTCAACAAAAATGCCGTGACAGTGGTCAGACGCATGTCATAGAAACGTTTAGAAAGAGTCAAAATAGATCATTGCTCCAAATTTCTTAGCACAGTCTCAGTCCGAATTACCACCAACCAAATTGACTATGATGTGTGATGCATCACAAGAAGGTTTCAAACATAACAACTTAATTGAATCAGTAAAACACCGATACACAGACGGAATGTGTTCTTTAAAATTCTACTTGATTCAGCCATTGTCTTCGAAACATGGATAATGCCTCATGCAAGTATCACTCAAGACAGACATGTGGACACTCAAACAGAGAGCCTTGGTCTCTCTCTCTCTCTCTCTCTCTCTCTCTCTCTCTCTCTCTCTCTCTCATCATTTGACCATTTACAAAAAATGCATTTGTGGCTCCGGGCAACTCATTAAGCTCAAAGTGAAATAAAAAGTAGATCAATATGATCCTTTCCTTGTGACTGTTCCAGTGATATCTTAGTTTTATTCAGGACTTATATTTCAGAATAAATTTTACCAAAAATACAAAGAACATCCATATTATTATTATTATTATTATTATTATTATTATTATTATTATTATTATTATTATTATTATTATTATTATGAGAGATGATGACTGATGAACATTTGTAAGCACTGGACAAAACTGAAGGGCAAATGATTTGCAAGCATCCTAAACCAAACCAATTTATTAGAATCATCAGATATTAATGTTTCGTGGGTTTGAAATAGAAGTATTTTAGAACTGTAAGAAAGACAAATCAGCTGGCTTACGGAGACTGGTAGACTAAATCACTCCGTGCCAAAAGAAGAGATTCGGTCATTGTTGAATATGTAAATTCCATTGTTGCCTTCAGGGGTGGTTCCATGTGCAAGCAATGCAGGCGACCTGTTTGGCCTTCCTTTGTTTGTGTTGTGCCCATATATAGAGAGAATCTAATTTTAATACAGTTCAACATGGATTTACTTCATATGATAAAATTCGTTTACGTATACGCCCATACGCGCGTAGTTGTATATAAACGCTGGTATTCATTTAGCCTTTCTTCCAATTTATTTTCCCAGTTTGGAGAAGTTATATATATCTGTCTATATACACACACACACACACACATACATATATATATATATATATATATATATATATATATATATATATATATATATATATATATATATATATATTTTTTTTTTTTTTTTTTACATATTAAAATTTTAACAGTTAGTTTGTATAAGGAGAAGGCTCACTTAACAAAAGAAGAATTTCCCTTGCTTCAAAGAAAACGTTAAGATCCAGTTTTACAAACCACTGTCAGAATATCATTTTTTATCCAAGAACTCCAAGACCAAAGTAACTAACGCGTGATGAATTGGATACACTACAGTATATCTCGGGGCAGAAAAACTTGACCAGTAGGGGGTTCCCTAACGGAAGACACGAAGGGTCGTATTTTGGTATTCGTCGTCCTGCCTGCCTTTCGATGCTGCCTCATTTAATCGACTGGTATCTTTCAGTTACTGGAAGTGGACTTGTGGCCATGTAATCAATCTTCTCATTCTGTTCTCTTCTATTCTGTGGCTTTCCAGTCTTGGGAAAGGTTTCCCTTGCATAAAGGTACACAAGCTTCCTGTATCCACATGCAAAGTATATTTATTTATTTAGTTCTGCCTTCCTTTTCAGTTGCCATTCTTTAATTGTACCATAGATAAGCATTATATTCTGAGAAACTCTGCTGATTCAGTTTTAAGTAATGTTGGAGTAATAATAATAATAATAATAATAATAATAATATAATAATAATAATAATAATAGTATTATTATTATTATTATTATTATTATTATTATTATTATTATTATTATTATTATTATTATTATTATTATTATTATTATTATTACCTCATGTTGAAATTAGCATACTTTCTATAACCTACCCACGTGCAGTCTTTACCATAGCAGTTCACGATTATTCCTATTGGGAACTAAAAACTACTGGCTTAGATATAAAGCTTTAGAACCGTTGACTGGTCATCATTCCATGAGATTTTTGGGGGGATGAAAACGGGCCAGAATTTAGCGTTATTCCTCCACCAGCCACGTTAATCAAGACTAATATGTTCTGGGAGTGTATTCCATTCAATTACCAGCGTTGCATCGATTTGGAATTGCCAAAGTGAGAGTAATGTTCAAATCCTGTGGTAGTTTATCTGGCTGTGAAATCTGATCGACTTCGATATATCTTTTGTAATTCTAGGTAGTGGGACATTGACGAACAACAATTTTGAATTTTTACGGATTTACGGTTAGTAAAGAGGCTCTTTTGGAATTGGGTCCGAATATTGTTTATTAGCCGTCCAGAATAAACAGCTTTAGAAGTATTTTAAATATGGTTTCCAGCCTCTTCCATGATTCAGTTTTCTTTCGAATTACTACGGGATTTCTCTTTGTTACAGAATTAATTCAAAATTTAAAACAAAGACCACGATCATACCCTGAATCCTGTCATAACCAAGATGGCAATTTGAAGAAAACAGATATGCTAATTGTCAATCATATATTTCATCGGTTTTAAAACAACATATTGTTGTCTGTTCATACATTCAAAAAATGACAAAATGTGAGCTTTGAATTTCATAGCAGAAACAGACGAGCATAATGATTATGCTTTGAATAAAGCTTAATCAAAATGGCAATTCATATTCTACAAATGAAATCAACCTTGTCAAACTCTCCAGCACAGTCATTTTCTCTTACTCTTTCAGCATAATTTTCGTAAGAGGCAAATACGTGTTACAATTTTATTTCGTCGCAAATCATAGCTAATAAGCTAGCTGTTAACTCTTGATTTTTTCAAATAATTTGAGAATCAGAAGTTTGTTTTCCTTTGATTTGTGTCCAGTTAATTGTTCACATTTCATGGCATCCTTTTCTTGGGAATCATAAATATTTTTTCTCGTCGTTTGTATAAGGATAGGAAGAACGTCATTTGACAATGATTTTTACATATCCAATTAGTGGCATTATAAACATTTAAGTATATCATCTCACGTAATTATTCAAATTTTCATGATGATGATGATGAGGAATCCAATTTAAACTGAAAATATTATAAAGAAGCATTTATGTCAAAAACATACTTTTGACCGACGTAACGAAAATATGTACTTCTTAATCATCGCTCAAAGCATAATTTTCTAACTTATAGAAAACGTTATATCTACACGCAACACACACACACACACACACACACACACACACACATATATATATATATATATATATATATATATATATATATATATATATATATATATATATATATATATATATATATATATATATATATATATATATATAATGATGTTGCCAAGGAGGTGCGCTGCTCCTTTTTGCGCCTGCTGTGCTTGTTTGATTACTTTTGATTGAAAGGAAGCCCTCTCGATCGCCTTGCATAATACCAATCGCAGACGATTTGTTATGCAAAATAAAAGCAAAATACTTGGTTGAAATATTCTGGTTTCATGGGGTTCAAGAATGAAAATTAAACTCATTCTGAAATTGCTAAATGCATTAATAGAAGACCTGAGTTGTTTGCTGAAAGTTGACTTTAGTACAGGACGATAATTTTTATAGCACTGGAGGGGGTGATTTGATTACCGTTAGCTGAACGGGATGCTGATATATTATTAGGATAAAAGTCAATTCAGCGAAATTAAATTACATCTACCGATTTTCCCTGTTCGTTCATGTATTCCATGTTCATCAAATTGCATAAGAGAATGCCATGAATAAAGGATGCACTCCTCAAGCAAAGTTTGGGACACCAGTAATTTTTATAAAATAAAAGGTAGAGGTACACTTGTCACCAGGGAGTCCTCTCCTAGTCATGTGACCCAGATATTGTGTTTCACATTATTCTCTTATCCTGCATCTGAATCCAGTGATCGGGTTGCTATTTTAATCTCAGGTGTTATTTTAAGGCGCTTGAAAAGCTGGATTGACAATACATCGGGAAATACATTGGAATCACAATATAACCTGTAAACTAATTATGTCTTTCTCTTGTCTGTGATGTTCATGCGAATACGTGAACATGTTTGCATAGGGCATATCGTCTAAGGTTCACAATAATAACTGGAAAACTCAAGGAAAATGCTATTTCGATTCCATTCAGTGACTAACTTTCGATCGTCCTGAAAAATCTTTATAGAAACACCAGGCTAAAACATTTTCATCACAAAATTAAAGACATGGAAATCTCAGTACTTATAAAATCCTTTAGAAATACCAGAATTTCCATACGACACGTTATAATTTGGGAATCTTAACTGTGACAAGATTGTGATCTCTACTTTGTATGGCAAATAAGTGCTGATATTACTACTGAGTGTTGGCCTAGCCGTATTTTTTGTACATGATGAGAATTAGAATGAATGTAACTATTATGTATATCTAATTGTCAACACACAAAATGCAACTTGGGGAACATAAGAGACAACAGAAATAAAATCGTGCTTTTGCCAGAAACTTCTACTTGCCAGTTGAGTCATGTGTCTCTATTCTCGAAGTTAGAGGACATTCAAGTTCACCTCTAGAGAATTCGAAGTTTATTCTAAATATCGGATGAAAAGAGATCTTTTTTCATGTACTTGTTACATTGATTGTCATTTAAAATCCATGTATTGTTTTCCAAGAGTTATTTCTCAGGAGTTAATAGCAGTAAGATTCTAAAGAGAAATTAGCATAGCGCATGAGAGGAAAAATTTGCATGAAGTCAATGATGATTGTGTTGCTGATAAGCGTTGATAATAATTGTTCGCAGTGAGGGACACACGATGTAAACTTAAGTGCCAATGCTACAAAGAGTAACTGCATTAAAAAGAAAATGCATCAACCTGAAACGGATTACATAAACCACAATACATGGGGCGTTTTTCTACGCCCATTGAAAAGGACAGCGTTTCCTGTAATGTTACTCCGTTGTCCGGAGAATTGAGAGATAATCCTGTGATTAATAAAGGTGCTCGAGATAATCGTTTTCTATTACCCTCTTAAACGCGCAAAGGGTTTCATTTGGATTTCTGTGTCAAGACAGATTTAGAGCACTTCAGACATGACCTCACATGAGTATGTATATATATATATATATATATATATATATATATATATATATATATATATATATATATATATATATATATATATATATATATATATATATATATATATATATGACTATTTATCACATCACCGTGATTCATATACAATCAGAAAGCTACAAAGCGTCCTTTAATATCAATTCTCTCTACCTCGGAGTAATATATTTTCATATATATTCAGAAGGAATTTTAGTTGATAATAAGTCCACCGTCCCGTGAGGTCGACCAAC
>NC_089750.1:52779796-52907296 GCF_040412425.1 Macrobrachium rosenbergii
ATATATATGTGTATATATATATATATATATATATATATATATATATATATATATATTATATATATATATATATATATATATATATATATATATATATATATATATAATTTTTGAGGGCAGTTTCTAACGACCTATAAGTCTTGCATTTTACTTCATGCACGAGCACGCGCGCATACACAGTATGCGCGCGTGCCCGAGCATGAAGGAAAATGCAGCAAATTTATAGGTCGATGAAAACAGCCACGAGAAAATACATAAGCACAGTAGAGTCTTTGAATAAACTCGCTGAATCCGTCCAGTTTTTTTTTTACCCCTTACGATTGATCCTAGGCAGTTATTTCATCTACTCACAGTAGATAAAAAAAAAGTCTCAAGAATAATGCACTAACAGCGCTCAAATAGGTCTCTATCACCCAAAAAAGACTTCCATGTGGCTTACGATGTATCCCAGCCGTTTATAAGCGAACAGTAGATAAAATCCTTGAAACTATTCCAAGTGTAGGGTCTTTCCTAGATAGTGATCCCCAAGGGTTTTAAACCCGGTAATATCCACCTTTGCGGGGTGTTTAGTACAAGACCGTTAGTGATTACCGTAAAAGCATAAACAAAAGACTGTAAATATCATAAAGGTAATGATCCCCAAGAAACATTAGTCCTAGATAACGACCCCCGAAAACCCTTGGGGGTCACTTTCTAGGAAAGATCCCAGGAAGTGTATATTATTTTATGTTGTGGACGACGTTATGGTAACAAGTAAAGACAAAAGACAGACATCATCACCTTCATCATAATCATCGCTTCCGGCGCCATGCCACGCAAGATAACAGTACAAAGTGAAGACTGATAATAAAAATAATTTTATAAGATGCTATAACGATACAAAAAAAGTGAATGTAGTTTTAAGGTGTCCTCTACGGAGTATCTAGGCTTCATAATCGACGGACATGGCATCCGTGTGACGGATGTTAATTTCAGAGCCATTCAGAATGAAAGGTACTAGAAAATGTAAAGGAATGGCAGGACTTGTTGTGGCTTGTAACATTTTAATCCGTATGTTATGTTTGTAAAGGATCAAACAACCGTTCGTCCGTTATATTTGTTGCTTAACAAAATTGCAGTGATGCTGGCCAAAAGCAGATAATAGAAACGTTTGGAAAATAGATCATCGTTCCAAATTTCTTAGCACAGTCTCAGTTAGAATTACTACCAGTCAAATTAGTGTGTGATGCATCATGGTTAGGCACTAACAGTTTAACATATATTATGCCTGATTGCAGTGAACAACCCATTGCAAATGCTTCAAGATTGTTAAATAAGACTAAGAAGAATTACTTTCAAATAAAAATTGAGGCCTAACCTCTCTTCTACGGAGCGAAGAAGGTAATGATAATTTCAGGAAAACCAGAGGTGACTTTGGTACCCTTTCCACCCATAAAACTTGCAGCTAAGCACTCGATTCTTTCAACGAATTCCCCATACTACTAGATGATTGCAGAGGAGTATCGTCTGATATTCAGAATGTTAAAAATCCAAGAGAGTAGAAAAAAAAATGCCGAACTGGGGAGAGAGCCACTTTGCCTGAGATAAGTGGATAGACATGGCACCCCCAAAAAACACATATCGAACCGGAAAGAGTTCAAGAAAATAAAGAAATCTCACCAATAACCAAGGCCTGAGAGAAAACGATGCATCGCTTCGAGAAATACGCCGAACGTCGTTAAAACCGCAATATCGGCCGATGAACTGGAGCTGTCACCCAAGACTCCGTATCAACAACTTGGACCTTGCAAACCATCACCTCATCCACCCGGCTGCTGAGCAACAAAACCGACAAATAAATGAAGCACGAGCTACTCCAGAAAAAAACAAAATCCCCACCCTAGAGAGAATGTGGCACCCCCTCTCAGAGCAGCATAAAAAATTCTACAGTGAAAGGATGTCACGATGTATTTTCTTCTCAAATCTAAAGCAGTACACTTGATTTTTAATGCAGTGTGCCTACCCATCCTTCTGTCCTTAAACATGCCTTGAAAACCTAGGTGTCCTCGATTGGTAGTGAGAATGCATCTGACCACATCATGAGGCCTGTTCGTGCATGCCCGCACACACGTGTGTGTGTGTGTGTGTAAATAAAGATAAAATCCACGAAGGGAAGAGAAACATTGGAATGCTGCGAGGCCTTTCGACTGGCGTCCTTTACTTAGCAGACTGAAGAAATATAAAAGTAAGTTTACAAAGAAAGCTCATATAAATGACAGATGGGGATTACAGAGGAAAAAATATGTACCTGGAATCCAACACAATTGAAGAAGTAGTAGAACTGCCAACATAGGATTAAATATTTAAGAGGTTTTACAGAGGATTAGGATCAGCCGTTCAGAAGCATGGACAGGACAATTAAAAGATTATACAAGGGGGTGATTGACCACTAAAAAATGTTAGTACAACAAAATAATTCTCTTTTTTTGTAAACAATAACAATTTTTGCAAGATGAACATTTTACAAAATAAAAATTATATTAAACGAATTCATAGAAAATATGTATATAAGGCAACTAATTTGTAATTAAGTCAGTGATTTTATCTTTTAGGTCATTCTTGAACATTTTTCTAATACAGGGGTCCAAATAAAACATGCCAGAGCTAAGGTTAAAATTACAGCTGGAAGTAAGCTGTATAATAGCAGACTCCAAAAGATTTCTTGAAGAGAAATCTTTCGACCTGGCAATCACTGAACTTTCAGTCTTTTTTATCCTGTGAGAGTTTTCACTTAAATGAATGATATGTTGCCTAATACATACATCTAAATCTTTGCTAGATTGGCCAATATAAAAAGAGGGGCAGTCCAAACATGGAATTTTATATATTATGTTGTTTTCTTTAGGGCTATTTTTTACTAACATTCCTTTTAGTGTGTTATTATAGGAAAAAACGAAGTTGACATTAAAAGATTTTAACAATGATTTTATGTTTTCAAAACCACTAAACTAAGGCAAGCTAAGAATGTTCTTAGGGGTTTCTTTCTCCATGTTACTTTCACTATAAAACTTTTTGTGGGCTTTATTATAACAAATATCTAGTATATGTGAAGGATAACATAAATCCGTCCCTATTTTTCTTGTGTATTCAGTTTCTTGATCCAAATACTGGGGACTGACAATGCGCAAAGCTCGTAAAAACATAGAAGGAAAAATTGATATTTTGATGTTAAGGTGATGGCCTGAATAAAAATGGACATAAGTTGTTGGTTGGTTTCCTATAAATACTGAATTTGCATTGAAATGGTTCTCTATGTATTAAAACATCTAAGAAAGGGAGGCAATTGTCTTTTTATAATCCTAAAGTAAACCTAGTGGATGGTACCTGGTTATTCAAATTAGAGAGTAAATCATTTACATCAATACCAGCAGGCAAAACAGCTAAAATATCGTCAACATATCTATACCACTTTAAAGGAGTTTAAATGATATTAGGTGAATATCGTTTTTCAAAGAATTCCATATACAAGTTTGAGAGGAGTGGGGATAAAGGGTTGCCCATTGCCATACCAAATATTTTTTGGCCAAATTCACCATTGAATATAAACTTACAATCACAAATGCACAACCTAGTGAGTGAAATAACATGACTTTCAGGTAGGGGTAATTCATGATGGATTAGTTCATTACTAAGATACTCTAAAATAGAATCTATAGGGACTTTAGTAAAAAGAGAACAAACATCAAAACTAACGAATCTATCAGTGGGGCAAAAAGTGATTTTGTTTAATTTATCAGCTAAATCTAGACAATATACATGAGAATCGGAGATAGTTCTAAGTAACGGGGACAAGAGCTTGGTAATATATTTCGAAAGTTTATATGATATTGAGCCAACAGTACTGATCATAGACCGCATAGGATTATTTTTTTTGTTTGTTTTTACAAATCCTTACAAGTAAGGTAACGAGGGAAATTTTGACAACTGACTATTAGTTCTTTTTATCTTTAAGGAATTTTTTCACTGTGCTATTGAAATTTTTTATGACTTGATGAAGGGGATTTTTTTTTTTTTTTTTTTGTTAAAACGCCACATAGCAGCCGCTAAACAACAGGAGAAGGAAAAGTTTAAGGATTCTTAGAAAAGAAATTTATGGAAAATTTCATTCAATCATTCTATCGAAGCATAAATTTCTTGTCACAGGACTCGCTGCGACAAGAAATTTATGAAAACTTCGTAGGACTACAGATGCCCTAACAAGGTTTTAACAAAAACAAAAAAAAACTCGATCAGTCATAAAAACTAAAAAATCTTATTGATAGCAGTAACTGGACTAATAGTTGACGTAGTGATTGTGTTATAAATTTATCAAGTAAACAAATGAGTGAAAATGTTGTGAGTGCGCTCGGATATGGTTTATCCTTTATATCTAATAGACCCTCTGCTTTAACGATTGCATCGTCCCTATGTATATTTGAAAAATATTGTGATCTTCCTCAAAATCATGTTGACATAATTAAAGGTTTTGTTTATGGAGCTGCGAATGTTAGGCATGAAAGTAATTTTCCTGCTCGCTATAAGAAGAGTTTGACCGATCTTAAAAAAGACAATACAATCCACATCACAAAAGCTGATAAGTCGAATAGTATTGTAATTTTAGACAACGCTGACTACATATCACGTATGCAAGCCCTACTGGGTGATGATACGACTTACAAAAACTAACAAAAAATCCCCTTCATCAAAGTCATAAAAAATTTCAATAGCGCAGTGAAAAAATCTTTAAAGATAAAAAAGAACTAATAGGTCAGTTGTCAGTAAAATTTCCCTCGTTACCTTACTTATACGGATTAGTAAAAACACACAAAAAAAATAATCCTATGCGGCCTATTATCAGTACTGTTGGCTCAATGTTATATAAACTTTCGAAATATATTACCAAGCTCTTGTTCCCGTTACTTGGAACTATCTCCGATTCTCACGTATATAATTGTCTAGATTAAGTTGATATATTAAACAAAATCACTTTTTGCCCCACTAATAGATTCGTTAGTTTTGATGTTTGTTCTCTTTTTACTAAAGTCCCTATAGATTCTATTTTAGAGTATCTTAGTAATGAACTAATCCATCATGAATTACCCCTACCTGAAAGTCATGTTATTTCACTCACTAGGTTGTGCATTTGTGATTGTAAGTTTATATTCAATGGTGAATTTGGCCAAAAAATATTTGGTATGGCAATGGGCAACCCTTTATCCCCACTCCTCTCAAACTTGTATATGGAATTCTTTGAAAAACGATATTTACCTAATATCATTTAAACTCCTTTAAAGTGGTATAGATATATTGACGATATTTTAGCTGTTTTGCCTGCTGGTATTGATGTAAATGATTTACTCTCTAATTTGAAAAACCAGGTACCATCCATTAAGTTTACTTTTAGAATTGGAAAAAGGCAATTGCCTCCCTTTCTTAGATGTTTCAATACATAGAGAACCATTTCAATGCAAATTCAGTATTTATAGGAAACCAACCAACAAATTATCATATGTCCATTTTTATTCAGGCCATCACCTTAACATCAAAATGTCAATCTTTTCTTCTATGTTTTTACGAGCTTTGCGCATTGTCAGTCCCCAGTATTTGGATCAAGAAACTGAATACATAAGAAAAATAGGGACAGATTTATATTATCCTTCGCAAATACTAGATGTTTGTTATAACAAAGCCCACAAAAAATTTTATAGTGAAAGTAACATGGAGAAAGAAACCCCTGAGAACATTCGTAGCTTGCCTTATTTTAGTGGTTTTGAAAACATAAAATCATTGTTAAAATCTTTTAATGTCAACCTCGTTTTTTTCCTATAATAACACACTAACAGGAATGTTAGTAAAAAATAACCCTAAAGAAAACAACAACATAATATATAAAATTCCATGTTTGGACTGCCCCTCTTTTTATATTGGCCAATCTAGCAAACATTTAGATGTACGTATTAAGCAACATAAGTATTCAGTCAAAACTGGACAAACATCCAATCAAGAATGACCCAAAAGATAAAATCACTGATTTAGTTACAAATTAGTTACCTTATATATCTTTTCTATGTATTCGTATGTTTAATATAATCTTTATTTTGTAAAAATGTTCATCTTGCAAAAATTGTTATTGTTTACAAAAAGAGAATTATTTTGTTGTACTGACATTCTTTAGTGGTCAGTCACCCCCTTGTATAAGTTTTTAATCGTCCTGTCCCTGCTTCTGAACGGTTGATCCTAATCCTTTGTAAAACCTTTTAAATATTTAACCCTGTTTTGGCAGTTCTACTAATTCTTCAATTGTGTTGGATTCCAGGTACATATTTTTTCCTTTATAATCCCCATCTGTCATTTATATGAGCTTTCTTTGTAAACTTACTTTTATATTTCTTCAGTCTGCCAAGTAAAGGACGCCAGTCGAAAGGCCTCGCAGCACGCCAATGCTTCTCTTCCCTTCGCGGATTTTATCTTTGTTTTTATTTTCATCACGTTCCATATTCTCGTGATTCAGTTATACATATGTGTGTATACAAGTGCCCCTAATACCGAATTTCCTATACATTGGGAAATAACTTACTGTGAAAGGAATTATAGTTGACAAGTGCATCTGCTACGCCAATATGCGAATTTATGTCTTTTGGACTAAATAGAAGTAATCAGTCGAGTTATTGGTTCGTGTGTATAAGTGAAAAAGTAATATATATATTATATACAGTATGTGTGTGTGTATGTATGCATGTGTGTATTTATATATAACACCCACTATCTACATTAGATTAGCTTTTTTTTAAGTAGGGAAAGTTTTACGATAACTGACAAATCGATGGGTCAGTTCAGACCCTCCTAACCGTGCAAGCAGGAAGTGAAGAATCATGTTTGGACGTTCTTCACAATAACCGGAGATGTGGTTGTGCACGCACAACTCAACAGTATAACAGTTGAGCTAACGCACTGGGGCCATTGTGCGAGGAATGGAATGCTGTATGCTGATTGGCTGAGAAGTTTAACAAGCAGTAGACCTAGGCTTACTCTCTTAACTGGCTTCAGTCATATTTTGTTGGTTCCTGTTCTTATTTGCATTTGTGACCCTACTTTCTCGTAATAAATGTTTCTGTAAGTTTTTACCATAATAGTAACTGTTGCCTTCGTATGAATGCCCTATGCTTTGCTAGCTATTATTATTATTATTATTATTATTATTATTATTATTATTATTATTATTTTGTATTCTGCAATTGTGTGTTTGGGCATGAGGAACGTGCTAAGCAAGGGTGGAACCGTGTATGCGTTAGCATTATGAATCATCTAAGACGTTCTCAATAACTTCGCCAGCTCCAACAATAATATGAGAAAGACTGAGCATGAATTCATGCCTTTGCCTAAATTCGATGAGACTGATAAGACCACCTTTATCTGGTACTGACCACAACGTTCAAAACGCGTAATGGCTTTGTCATATTAAACTGCGTGCCTCTATAAGGCTTCATTAATTTCGAGACTTCCAAGTATTGTGTTTTATGGTTTGAATCTAGACATGAATTTATTAACTGTACAATGCAAAGCAAAGTTTTGGCTTTTGAAGTGTGTTAAAACGTATACGAGAGTGGTTTGGTATAAAAGTGGGTCAGAGACACAAGGGTTTGGATGGTTTCCGTGGCTGTTCAGTATCTCTACGGTTGGAGTGATGTTTGCGCAACTATGAGGTAAGAAAATAAGTCGGGAGTGGAGTGTCGGATGTTGATGTTTGCAGATGATACAGAACACAGAAAGTGAAAATGGGAAAGGGAATTTTATAAAATGCTATTGATCGTTTTGAAACATCATCTGTAGGGGGTCTAGGCTTCAAAATTTACCTTATCATCTGTAAGACAGATGATATCAGAGCTATTCACAATGCAAAAGTACAACGAAATGTGAAGGAATGACACAGTTTTCGGCCTTATAACATTTTTACCCATATTTTATGTTTATAGTGAATAAAGCATGTCAGTAGCATGTCACAGAAATGTTTGGAAAGTCAACAACAAAAAATTCTGTTTCGCCTTATATTCATTAGACCTTATTACGGCAGTTCACATTTTAGAATCTTTATATCTTTCCATCAAGTGCCAGGTGTAACCCAGCCCTCCGTAATTTGAACGGTATCAGGTACCGACTTGCCGTGACTTTTATTTTTTTTAATTCTGCGATGTTGAATGTGAGAGCTTCTCCGTGCTCCTTGCGTAACATACTGAATGCTGAACTTTTCTGGACACTGTTGTGAGAGAGGTGCGAAATAATGAGTAGGAAGACAAGTACTGCTAGTTTGTTGATGTTGTTGTTTCAGATTTAGTTGGCCTTGTGCCAGCACGGGCTCTTGCTCCTAGAGCAGCCCGTAAAGTTTGTTGATGAAAAGAGCCGCTTATAAAGCGGGATGCGGACGTCTGCATACTTTGCAGAGACCGCGGGCACAAAGATTTACAGGTGACCTAAGGTCAACCTAATTCTTTACAAAAACAGGACAGGTTCATACAGAAAACATAGTGATCAATAATGTCTGACACATAACATAAATAATTTGTTACTTGTACATAAAGCATGATTATTTAGAAAGACAATGAATATACAATTTACAATTACGATGATAAACATATATTCTGGTCGACCCTAGGTCGATGTGAAGGCACCACAGAAAACGGGATGTTCACTATAGAGAACGCGTTGAGCAGGGACTTCACAATACTCAACCCCCAAGACGGAGGCAACGTCTGATCAAAGCAGGTATCTGCTGGGGCGACGAAGGGGGCCTCGCTTTCTTGATGTCAACTGGAGCGGTTTGTTGGGGTGCCTTCCTGTCTGGTTTCTGGGTTTTCCGCGGATGCCCATGCCTCCTTCCTGCACCCGGGGGCTGTCCGAGGGGGTGCCACATCCTGCGGGAGGCTCTGGGGTTCACCTTCGTTGTCCTCCTCCAGGAATGTGGGTTTGAGACGATCTATAGATATCCAGTCTTCCCGCCCGTGGATGGCTACTCGGAATGCCTTCTTGTTCCTTTCCAGTACAAGGAAAGGTCATCTGTAGGGTCTAGTTAAGGGTGGGCATACATCATTGTCCCTGACGAAGACGTGGGTGGCGGAGGATAGCCCAGGGGATATGAAGGAGGATGTCCTGACGGTGAATGTCCTTTGGCACGGGGCGAATTTTCCAACCCTGTCATGGAGCCTTTGCGTCCCTATGTTGTCCCTGTCCTCTGCGACGAGTTCCCCCGGGACTACCAGGGTCTCCCCATAGACTTTTTCTGCTGAGGAGGGGTCGCCGTTGGCTCTGGGGGCTGTTCTTAACACGAGGAGGACCTAAGGCAGCTGGTATTTCCAACTTTTGTAGGAGCAATGAGCCATGAGGGACCCCTTCAGAGACCTGTGGAATCTTTCCACCATTCCGTTGTCTGCGGCGTTGTAGGTGGTGGTGCTGTGGTGAGTGGTCCCCATTAGGAAAGCTGGTCCCCTGTCTGTTGTTATGTGGTCTGGAGAAGAGGGCTTCCGCGCATGCACTGGAGGTGGCTTCTTCCATGGGCATAGCTTCGGGCCACCTGGTGGAGCGGTCGACAACTGTCAGAAGGTATCTGGCTCCTCCTGATGGGGAAGAGGACCCACCACATCGACATAGATGTGCCTGAAGCGTCTCATTGGCTGGGGGAACTTGCCCACTCCTGATTTGGTGCGCCGTACTACTTTGCTGGCCTGACACTGCCTTGCCTAGGCCATTGTGTCTTTCCGTATGCCATGCCAGACGAACTTCTCCATCAGCAGCCTGGCTGTTGTCCTTCCGGAGGGGTGGGATAGGCCATGGATGACGTCAAAGACCAGCTGATATCTGGAGGTGGGCACCAGGGGGCAGGGGCATCTGGTACTGACGTTGCTTTGTAATGTTGATCCTCCTGAGCTGAAGGGCATGTCCTTCCACTTCAGCGACGTGACGGCTGTACGGTAGGCTGGGGTCTCAGGGTCAGCAGCCTGTTCGCAGGCGAGGTCCTTGTAGTCGATCCCGAGTTGTACTGAGTTCATCTCGATCCTCGAGAGGGCGTCAGCTACCGGGTTCTTCCTGCCAGGTAGGTATTTGTAAGTGCAGGTGAACTCCGCGATGGCCCCGAGGCGCCACTGCTGCCTAGAGGACCATGCATCCCCCAGCTTCGTGAAGGCGTGGACCAGCGGCTGGTGGTTGGTCCAAATCGTGAAGGGCGTTCCCCCCAGGAGGAACTTGAAGTGCCAAGGATGGAGATCGACAGGAGCTTGGTGCCGTAGGAGAGGATGGGGGACCCGTTTGCGGCCGTCAGGGGAGGCAGTCGGGTCCGGCTGGCATCTGCGGTCCTCTCCTGAAGGCAGAAACACTGAATGCATGGCTTCAGTGTCAGCCAACATCATCCTGCCGGAGATGGTGTCGCGGACGTAGAAACCTAATGGTAAGGGGCCCCTGGGTGTTTCTGCTGCTGCTGCCATGGCAGCCTGTGTGGTTGGCTGCTGCCTCCTCCGTTTTTTTGAAGTGAAGAAAGGGCAGGGGGCTTCGCACCTCCAGGCAGCTCTCCTGAACCTCCTGTGGTAATAGCAAAGCCCCGCCCCCTCCCTCTTCCACTGGTGGGACGGCCTTTTCTGCTCGATGGCGTTGACAGGCTCCGTGGTGGAGTCCTCCAGCAGGAGGCAGTTGGCGGAGTGTGCGGGCGTGGTTGCCCACTTGGCCGGCTTCATGGAATCCATCAGCTGCTGCGCCATCCTGATTAGGCCCTCGACTAGCAGGGTATACGCGTCCGTGATCTGCTCACGGACCTCCAGCAGTTGCTGCCGCAGGAAGATCTCCCCCCAACAGGCTGATTTCTTTGAGCCTGCTGCTGCTGTCAGTCTCAGGGAGGAGGAGGAGGAGGAGGTCCTGGAGGGCATGCCATGCTTCCAAGAGGTTTCCCTCCTGCCAGGGGTTGAGGGCGAGGTCGAGGGCGCGGGCAGCTCTCTCGGAGACCGGCAGGGAGCAGGTCTCGACGAGAGTGGATTTTAGTTCTTGGAAGGTGGCGGGGCCCAACATCGTCATCAACCACGGGTCGATCTTCTTGTATATCTCCTCCAGGAGGGCGTTGATGGCAATGTCCACCTTCAACACCTCATCCATTAGGCCTGCTACCCTGAACTACCCCTCGACCCTGTAGAACCAGGACGCTGCGTTCTCCCTGGTAAATGGCGGCAGCCTTATGTTAAGGGCCGTCTTTGGTTGGTCCGTCGGGGGGGGGTCATCATGTAGGGCGCAGGTACTGGCGTGGAGGTGCGCGCAGGAGGGGGTTGTGAGAGGGACATGTCTGCCTCCGAGAGGTTCGCGGTAATTTGTATGTGGTTGGGAATGTCCGCGTCCATGCTCATTTTGTGCTCTCACTAGGAGTGTGAGGGAATGCTCGCGCCAATACACGCTGGGGGAGCGTGATGTGTGGGTCCGCTAATGACGCTGGCGACCTGCCGACGAGAGTCGGTAAACTCCTGAATGCTTTGTTAGAGTGCCGTAGTTAGTCCGTTAGGGGCATGGGTAAGGTTCATTGGACCAAGACTTAGTCGCCGTTTGGGTCCGTTAATGGCTTCTGGGAACCACTCCGGGGGTAACCACTGTGAGAGAGGTGTGAAATAATAAGCAGGAAGACAAGTACTGCTAGTTTATTGATGAAGCGAGTTGCTTATAAAGCGGGATGCGGACGTCTGCATACTTCGCAGGGACCGCGGGTACAAAGATTTACAGGTGACCTGAGGTCAAACTAATTCTTTACAAAAACAGGACAGGTTCATACAGAAAACATAGTGATCAATAATGTCTGACACATAACATAAATAATTTGTTGCTTGTACATAAAGCATGATTATTTAGAAAGACGATAAATATACTGTTTACAATTATGGTGATAAACATATATTCTGGTCGATCCTAGGTCGATGTGAAGGCACCGCAGAAAATGGGATGTTCACTATAGAGAACGCCTTGAGCGGGGACTTTACACTGTCAACATAAAATTCATGAGATTATTCTTCTTCTTGCTCCCCTAGCACCGTTTTTATGTTGCACTTTCGAACATAGAGATTCAAGAACCTTATTGATGCACTGTAATTTTATACAATACGTTTTGTTTTGAAGAAATAATTGTTTAGTAAGATGTTTTAGTGAAATTTGTTTAAAAGCAAGCCAATACGATTTTTTTAGAGGTTTTACCTAATCAATTTGTTCGAGATATTTCCAGGCTGACTGAGTTGCCTGAGATTGTGTAACATCTAATGCAGGAAGAGTAGAGGCTTTTCAGTTCAACGGAATTTATGTTACGATCGGCCAGAAGTACTGTGAATAAATTTTATATTTTTTGTATTTACTTCATGTGTTAATTACACGAAGCATAAAGCCACTGGTTACTGGTACTAGTGAATGACACACATCCTATGAAAGGTACCGACTGCCACTTTGGCTGTAACTGCTGCTTGTTTGGTACGTCCACTGCTTGTGTGTTTTTCCTTTGATCGTCAGTGTTGTGTGTTTATTTCCAGTTAGAAGTGCTTGTCCACCTTCAATTTTAGAAAAGGGGAGAAGTAATGTATGAAGGTTTCCTAGCATGTAGATCCCATCTTCATCTCTAGTCTTGTCTTCATTTGTGTTATGGGTAGCTACGTATATACAGTTGCAGACAAATAGCAGCAGAGACCTTATAAAAGAGAATTTATACTCTACCCACCGCCATATTGAATCATGGACAGTAGCGCCTCATAGCGGACGCGAGGTACCACATATGGAATGTCAACAAATTTGGTGTATAGTGCGCAGCCTTTGGCTGCTCAAATAGGAAGACGCAAGACAGTAAATTAGGGTGGCCATGTATGTGACCTTTTGACTACTAATGACAGTCTAAGCATTATCATACTTAACAAGCCTCTTGCAAATAATCATGATGGCATACTGGAAAGTTTAATAGGTCAAGGTTGTAAAGGCCCTGCTTGGAAAATTGTCATTCTAAGCATTGCAAACTTATTTGTTAATATTTTTGTTTACTAATTGGCATTAAACTATATGATAAGCATAATAGATTAAACAACTTTGAATTTGCAGGTAATTTTAGCTTTTATTATAGCATAAGAATTTGCCCCTCAGATCAAAGTAGTAGGTGATTAAGTGTAAATGAGATGATTTGCTGTTGAAGACCCCAAAGCATTAGTAAAAGTCTCCTGTCACGTGATAGTCATTGTAGATGGATAACTTAATGTTGATTTAAAACAAAAAGCGGTCTCATAAATAATCACGTATTCATATGTATCTTCCAGTATACAAGGTTTTTTCGTGGAAATAAGTCATTTTCAGTTGATAACTTAATGTTTAAGAGGAATTTTAATTTTGGCGCTCTATCCCATAGGGGGGTAATGCCATCAGTGCACTTTGCGTGGTACAATGTAGGCATTACTAAAGGCTGTATGCAGCGCCCTTCCGTCTCACTACTCCCTCTTTTCACTGTCTAAATCACTGAATGGTTGAAAGTGCCCAGTGATTGCCTTTAAAGCCAGATTCTCATAAATTATTTTTGGTACTACAGATATAATAAGTAGTATATATAAGTTGATTTCAATATTACAACGGCCACAAAAGGACAATAATTAGTCCTGTATTAAACTTGAATCTTAAAAACCTGATATAGATTTTATCATGAAACTGAAGATATGTGAAACAGAATGATTAAGAGGCTTAATAGACCAGAAATATGTTTTAATTAGAAATATTATGGCACTGTAATAATCATACCATGGCTCATATTCATAAGTCTTGTATTCAGTCCTATTTCAACACAAATTGGCATAGATAAATATGAAATTGTAATTTTTTAGCTTTTTATGTGGCACTTAAACTATATTGTTTCACTTCAAACTTAAGCAGTGTAATCGGCAGTTTGTATGTGAGTATCAATCATAGAAAACGTGTGAATGCTAACTGTAGCCAAAGTCCTCTGAAGGGTGCCACTGTCCATATCATCATAATGGCCTCCTGTACTTTTACAGTCGAACCGCCGTAAGTACACCGTCTCGTCTATAAGGTCTCTGATATGCAGGTTTCTTATATGGGGATGTTAATATTGTCATGAATCACATCATAGAGCAAAGTAGACTGCGGATGGCTAATGAGGAATGTGACTGGAACTTGATGCCTGTAAGACAAGTAGATATATCCATTTAAGTATATGGGTTATGGATACATTTTAAATCTATATGACATCAAAACAGTGGGAACTAATGCCTTAAAATGTACAAGGGATAGGAGTGAATCTCTCTTATATTTCTTTAGCTTTTGATCGTTTCTCTCTGTCAGTTTACTTTCCATAGTCAGACTTCGAACTTTGTAGTCTGCCATGCGTGGAGAATAATAGAAAACGGCATAGACTTTGTTAAAGAAAACTTAGTGCAGTATAGTAGTTTGGGGTAAATTATAACATATGTTTCTACATCTACAATAGTTGGCATACTGTTTCCCTCACTCCTCATCCAGATGTCACATTCATTGTTGGTGTCTCTGTCCTGTCAGCATCCTCCAGGTTATTTTCATTATACAACTGTATCCATGCATTCCCCAAAACATGCAATCTTTGTTCCATTATCCCATTCTTTGAAACTTTAATTTCGTGATTTTCATCTTTTACATAATTATCATTCTTCCTTTGTCCACTTCATCCTTCTGAATCCTCATGTTTGTCATTGCCACTTTTTTTTTTTAACCTCCGACTTCGCCCGTATCCAGAGATTGAGGAATGTTATCTTCAATTACCCTTTATACATCTTGATTCCATCACCATGTCTATGTATATAGTTGCCTTTCCTGATATCACATCAGATATTTCTCTTTCCGCCTTCTATTTTTATGCCATAGTTGCTCAGCCTTTTTCTGTGTACTCTCTTTCTTGTATTTAACTTATTTTGTGCTGTACATGTACAGTATTTATTCTTTTAACTGTTTCTTTCTTCACCTTTATCCTTTGCTTCACTGTCAACTCAGCTGTAGTCTTTATTGTGGTAAAACATTGCAGCCCTTTTCTTAACTTTTATATATTATCAATTCCAATGTGAGCTCCTTTAACATTTTGTGAATCAACTTTAGCCCTTTGCCATAGAAAGTCAGTAAAAAGATGTATCATCCTATTACATCCTCAAGCCCAACTCTGTCATTTCCTCTGTGTCAATTTAGGCTGTGGCACTTCTGTCATTGCATTTGGTAGCCTTTTCTAAAATTTTAGCTTTTGCTCTTCTGGTCCACCCATTTTTGGTACAGAAACTGAGAATAAATGCATCTTCATGCCTGTCACAAGACTAAATAAATATAAAAAATTAACACAAAATTGATGCTTTGACTTAAGAAACTCATTTTTACTGAAACTTACGACAGATTTTTGAGATCTGGTGTAACAGTAAGAAAGTGAATTACAGTATAGAAAATGTATGTAAAAGAAATCATGCAAAGGCTTTATGGCCGAACAGTAACATCATTCTGAAAGGAAAATCATGATAATTTATTTGTATTTTTATATCAAGTCAGCCCATTAACTAATCAGTGATTAATATATCAGCATTCATTTACCTTGGCCAAAATTTTAGATTTTGTAGGAGCTTACATAAAAAAATGTATCAGTAATATATTTATTCATTGCTCATTCGACATTAAACAAGCAAACATTCAGCGGACAGTATAAACTGTTTCCTTACAGTACTTACATATGCAAAATATTTGTCACCATACATATATGGATTTTTTTTTCTTTTTCTTGCAATGAAAATCATTTAAAGAAATTGTACCTGCAGAGCAGGGGCACCTTGTTCATCCTGTTACTACAAATTATGAGGCTGGCAATGTGCAGACATTTAAATACATTAATTGCTTCTTGCCTTCACACAAAACTCATCGGTAGCATGTTCTTGCTCATGCTGTATCTTGGAGGTACATGCCTTTTCTTTTGAAAATATTAGTAGCAAAATCACAAAATTGGAAAAGGATGAAATCAAGAACAATTGATCAAAACACCGAGATACATCCCAGGACTTAATATCAAAGCTTGGAATTGAAGTAGTAAGGCAAGGTAGTGATACCCCTCTTGAGAAGGTGCTCCCTCTCACCAACCCCAGAAAAAAAGCTCATTAGCAGTATTTTAATGTAAATTCTCAATTGGTCTATTTTTTGAAGTACCACAGTACAGAATTATTGTAATGAACCAAGTAAGACAATGGTTTGTATTTTCTAAAAATATATAAAACACTGCTGGCCAGAGATGATGATACTGCTATAAAGACTGCCAAATTAATGAGAACATTTTCTTTTCTGTTCTCATAATCTAGACATGGACATGTTGCTTGTACACAGGTAAGCTTCTAGTTAGCAGTCAATGGCAATCCTCTGCTGCAGGTTCAATCCCACCTATCATCTGCAGTTTTTTTTAATTCGGTATTATAAACTTTCAACATATCACACTTATGCAAAATCTTATTTTCCATTCTAAGTCCTATAATTATTCACCATGAAAAGTTTTTCTAGCTTAGCATTTAATATTTTCTAGCACAAAGCTTCAGTTTCTCAAAATTAAATAAACCTTCAGAAATCAAGTTCTGTACTCTATGTGCAGTACTAGCCCATTAGAAAATACAGAACTTCAGGAAATGGAACTCAGGACTTGAAAATGACTCAGACTTACTCATGACATCTTTTATTTTGAAAGTACCTTGGGTTATTCTGATTGTGCTTATCACACAGTATCAAATATTTTACTGATTTGGAAGTGTTGATACACGCCCACAAGAATCATTACCTGGAAAAATGCACAATTACGTAAAGCCTAAAGCACAAATCACATTGCTTGCCTTAAAACTCTTAGCTACCAAGAATTAATAAAATAATTTCCAAAATAATACCAAAAACATAGTAGAATATCATTATCAACACTGTACAGTACTGGCTAACCTGTTACATTTCATTCTATTGTCACACTTTCCATGTGTACTTACTAATAACAAGTAATGCCACTAAAAATTAAAAGCTCCGAAAAAAATGGAGTGTACTGCCATATACATGTATCAAACTTTAAAACTGCATGAGACTATGAAAAATTTACCAGAGCAAACACCAAGCATACATGGACATTTTTCTGTCATTTGGCATGGAATAGCAGAACACTGAAAATTCCTTTACACAGATGAAACAATATGCTGTCTTTGATGCTACAATGAATCAAGATGAGGTGTTAACCATATTCTCAATGTTTTCACAAAATCTTGCATGGTTAAAAAAAAAAAAAGAACCAATACATCACATAATCTCATTTACCTACAGTGAAACCACACAAAATCTTCATGAATTTGGTAAATATGAAAAGTGTAAAATTAAGATTCACTGTTCTTAGCAGTAAGTTTCTCTAGGCTAAGAAAAGGAGAGTCCTCTGTATGGCAACCAGTTGAAGAATAATTTAGATGTACTGTATATAAATTTATTTAAAATGCAATTTACTTCAGCTAATTATAACACATGCTAATGTGCTAATACACTATACCATTGCATACAGGTTTTCTTGGGCAGTTTGGCAGAAGGCATTATAATCCCTAATAACAAAACTAATCCACTTGCTCCAGTAATATCACTTAATGCCACATTCTCAGCTTAGTCTCATGCTGTCATTTACTTTACAATGTAACTGCAGTGTTATAATGTAACTGCCGTGTCTATGCAGACTGCCTTCCTACATTTGTTATGCTAGTATAGAAAAAAAATAATGGAAGTACAGGGGTCCTTAACTATCCCTTGAACAAGATGTAAAAAGCTTGAAGGCAAAATTAAGGTATGAAAACCAGAATTCTAAATTCTTAAAGAAATTACATGATCCTAAGTTTCAGATTTTTTAGGATTACAGGTTAATTATGCACTTTACTGTACTTTAGCAGACTAATTCAGCCCTAGTTTACTGCAGCTTACAGTCTTAAATAGGCACCAGGCACCTGCTTCTATGCAATGGGTACCTGGATACCAATATCTCTCCTGCGTAAGTTTTCAGCTAAATCCTTAATGAGGGCAAATTAGTCACTCTTACTTCCCTACTTCATCTAACCAAATAATAAAAGAGCAAATGAGAAAATAATGTTAAATATTCAGTTGTAAAATTAAATAAAGTAAACTAACTAGTCACAAATGTAATGAGCATGAAAGTATACATAATTTTACACACAGCCATACAAATAAATTCCACATATTGTGCACAAATGCATATTTATATATTTATACCAAAATAACCCTCTGGCTCACTAATCCTAAACACTTGCTATTTCAAGTTAAGAGTATAAAAGGTAACAGTTCATGCCAGCCTTCCACAAGTGATTACTGTCTCTGATGTGCTATGAGAAAATCACTTTGCATCATTTTTCCTCAGCAGTTACTTATTACTACCTACAATGTGCTCTTTAAGTGCACAGTTGAAAATGCTGAAGGGTCTCTGCAGCATTCCTTCATCCCCCAACTACAATGCTTTGTGTTTATTTTCTATCTAATCCATTTAATTCCTTCCAACTTGGCAGTGACACTTCTAAAACTGTTTCCTTTTCCAATCTTTGGCTCTCGGAAATTTCAGGATGAATTCTTTTGTCTAGCGCTGTGAATGTAGTACTGTGGCTTTGTGATCTGGTTAAATTACTTCACAACAGTAACTAGTCCCACCTATCATAATTTACCTCTTCACAAACAAAAATCCCTTCCATATATTTTTAATTCCAAACTAATATTGATCTAAAGCATGACTGACAAAATGCAAACTGCACCTCAGTTCCTCTTAGGAAGCTTAAACACACACTGAAACTACACATCATAGAGTGGATGTAAACTGCATGAAAAGAGACTATTAAAAAATTTCAAATTAATCAAAAGCAGTATTATGTCCAGGTCTACTAAGTTACACAAGTGAAACCACATATGACAAGGGCAGTGACAAGGATCCAAGCCAGTACGTACGTAAAAAAATTGCCAGCACTTTGTAAACTGTTCATTGTTAAATACTGCACACAAAGCTGCATGAATGTTGGCCCATATGAATAATATTAATCAAAGTACTGTAATATGTTAAAGTGATGATTTTAACATGTCTTCTTTATACATGCATATATTTTTGTTTGTTGAATTATCTTTACTTGCAATTTTCATATGTTTTATACTTCTTTTAATACTTTTTATATTTTTCTTTTTTCACATGTGAATATTCTATTCAGAAGGCTTGCCTGGTAAATCAGCCTTTCTGGATCACAAATGACACTAATGTCTCATCCAAAGTCCAACTTGTCATTTTGACCTTTTGTTGTGTATGTTTACTTTTTCTTAACATAGACAGTACATTATGAGTATTCTACATTAAAATGACACCAGAATGAGTATCGAGTGAACAGAGTGGAAAATGTCTTATCACATCTCTGGTTTCTAGGACAGACTCACAAAAGCCTGGTGACCGAAAAGGAATGTCATTCCATATGATGTTGTGTACATTATGAATATTTTGATGATAAGAGAAATACACTCCTACATAAAACTGATGAAGTCTTGATGTTATTAATGCATTTTCAACTTTGCAAAGCAACCTCTCAAATTTATATATAAGTTTTTATATTGATATACATTTTTCTTAAAATTGCTCTGAGACTTAAAAGCCGCTCAAGTTCACATAAAAGTTACAGTATCTTGGTGATTATAATTGCTAAGAAAACTGCTCTGTAATTTTAGTATACATTTTAAAAGTAACTTTCAAAAGTGTAATTTTTTACATGATTATTAACCTACTTTATATCTGACATCCAAAATATGAAACTTTATTTGTATTTTGAAAATGTATGTAAGAATACCACAGTGCACACTTCTGTCTCTTCAACCCTTGAAAACCACTAAGAATTCAACTGAACATTAAATGGTAATTTACATGAAAACTCTTATAATTAAACACTGACATGGCAACAAAGTTCTGTTTATCCTAAGATCCTAGCTCTTATTCTAATGCTATTTTACCAGAGGCAAACATCCAGCTCCAGCAATGCTAATTTACTTACGTTTCTAAGAACATTGTATAAAACCTTAATGAATTAAGAGATCTGTGTTTACATATTTTGTACTATTGTTCTTGATCCCTGTACTGCTGTGTACAAACTACAGTATTGCATAATGGATTGAACACACTTTGTAAATAAATACACATACATGAATACAGTAAAGCCTTGGTTCTTGAACACAGTCCGTTCCAGAAAGCAAGTCAAAAAAACAAATAATTCGAAAACAAAGCCAGTTTTCCCATAAGAAATATATAAATGGAGTGCATCCATTCCTGACTTCCAAAAATTATAGATAATAAAGCATTACAACTTGCATAATGGTAATAACACTTTATGGTGAACAAACTATTCTAAAAACCTTAAAACACTAGAAAACAAGTGAAACTAATGAACATGTTTAATCAAATTAAGTGAAATATCTCTTTACCTGTATTTAGGAGAGTTGATGGAAAAGTTGAAGTGGCAAGCATTGTGAGGAAAGGAGAGGTGTTACTGTTTTGAAGGAAAGTCTCCTTTCATAAAAACTCCAAGCAAAGTATGGTCTGGTGAGTGATGTTTGTTTTTGCCTACACTTTAACATTTTACCAAGATGAGACATGCATTCTCATTTCACTCGTCTTCAACCTCATTTACCTTCTCAGAGGCACAACATCCTGAACAATGGACTCATTCTCAGCCTTGGTCTCATCTCAAATCCTTGTAAAATCCATTTCAGGGGCAGCTTCCAGCAACAATTTCCTTTATGCCAAATTTAAATTTCTAAAAGAAACTCCTTCTCAGGCCTTGTTAGTGAGACTTAAGCAATTGGGGATATTAAGTGATTTTCAAAGTTTCCAAGATTTCATTCCATGTCAGAAGTAACCTCAAAACACCTATGAAACAGCTTTTGTATAAAATTTCTTAAAGCGACTAGTTAGTCAATGGGCTGAACCAAGGGAGCTGTGTTGAAAGGAAAAAACTCCTTCAACAACTCATCTTGCAAGTCCCCCGCAGGGGGCAGTGCTGTTAGTGTGCCTCATTTGGTGCACTGCAGGTATTACATAAGGTTCTTTGCAGTATCCCTTTCATTCCTTTAACTGTACCTCCGTTCATATTCTCTTTCATCCATGTTACTTTTCGCCCTCTCGTAACATTTGATTTATAGTGCAACTGCGAGGTTTTCATCCTGTTACACCTTTCAAACCATTTTACTGTCAGTTTCCTTTAAAGTGCTGAATGACCTCATAGGTCCCAGTGCTTGGCCTTTGGCCTAAATTCTATATTCTATTCTATTCTATCTTGCAAGTCAGGAGGCTGAGCAGGGAGACTGTCAATTACAAGGACCTTCAAGGGCAAACCTTTTTCCGCAAGGCATTTTTTCCACAATTGGGGTAAACACTTTATGAATTCATTTGATGAAAAACTGACACATGCTGTTCTGTTTGCCTTCCACATGATGTTTAACTTGCTCTTGATGACACTGTTCTTTATAAATACTCCAGGGTCTTCCAAATGGCACACAAGCAGAGGCCTTAGTTCTTTATCATAAAATTGTGAAATCAGCCTCTACTGGCCTTGAAAGATTCACTTTCAACACTTGTTTCAGGTTTATTTTTCAAAGGGTCATTATGCAACTGCTTTGCTTTCGCTCTTATGATGGCCTCAGAAATGCGATCACCAACTAAATAATTTTTGTCAATCCTTAAAGATGGCACACATTGATTGACACACAATTATTGCATTGTCAATCATACAACATGCATCACATGATAATTACCGCTTCGCACCATGATTTTTTTATGTATTTTGTAGGAAAACATAGAAATTGACTGAATGGGTCATAAATGAAAATATGGCAACTCTTAGGGCAACACTCAGACCTCAGCTCAGCATGGGAGTAGAATAATAGTCACAAATAAGATTTCATGAAGGAAGGTGCTACATCTTGTCCCAGTACCTGTGCCTCTCATAAATATTTGTCCATAAATATACTCAGAGAGTATTGTTATTATAAGTTCTTAACTTTTATGATATAATGTTAGCTGTAATTGTAATTTTGCAGTGTCAAATACAAAAAGTATTAGAAAGAACATTTATAGTCCATAAATCAAAAGAGAGGCTGCGTGCAGGGCTGGAAATATTCACTTTCAACTTCCTGTGGTAGGAGCATAAAATATTTTAGAATTTTTTATACCTTTTGCATTTGCAAAAAATACTTTAGAATTTTTTTATTATACCTTGGGCATTTGCATATATTCCTCTTTTCACTGATGTGGAAAGTCTGCCCAGTCAAGTGGGTTTGTTAATATATAACAGCCCAGCTTGTCAGGATTACAAGCAGCTTTTGAACCTCTTCCACTGTCTGTCATCTTTGCTTTGTAAGCACTTTTAAACCTTTTCAACACCAGTTTTTTTTTATGGCCTCTTTATGACATGATTACAGATTGTAGATTTAGACTTACCATAAATTCTACTGAGTTCCCATATGGTGGTTCTGTTTAGATATTTCATTATTACTTCTTTCACTTCCACTGTGTTCCTTACAACTTTCCTTTTTGCTTCATTTCTTACAACTTCTTGGACACCATGGTGCCTTTTTTTATAATGAGATAAATCAAACAAACTGTAACAAAGATAGAAAAGTGTTCTTAGTGGACATTTCCAAAAATCTGCACTCACTAAGTGACACCGAGAAATTACAAATCTGCAGGCCTGAGAAAGTGAGACAAATACAATCACATGAACAGACTGACCCACAAACCTTTGTTTTCCCTTTGTTTCCAAGTGCAAGAGGCCAGAGGAACACTGTAATGTTTAAATACAGCAAGCCCAAGAGCGGTCAGGCAACACCAGTGTGTTACAACAAGCCAGCTAAGAAGCCTGTCATGTTTTAACGAAGCGTATAATAACCAAGTCAGTGTTCAAAATTCAAAAAGTTTTCCTAACGAATAATGGTAGATACTAAGTTGGACAATTCACGAAATGTTCAAGAACAGAGATTCTACTGTACATACAGTATACCGTAATGGTGGCACACAGCAAAATATCAAGTGTATCTTTGGTTATAATTGAATGCCTATGCATGTGACAACAAATTCAGCTTGATACAAAATATTTGCAATCTGCTCTGTTGTTGGGACACAATCGGTGGCAAAAATTCCATGCAACACCACTAACTCATAGTGCTGTACTGTACATCAAGATATAAAAGTTACAAATATTGAGTAACAAGTAACTGACTTTGCACCTTTTGCATTTTCTTTCTAAGAGGTATTCATTCTTTCTCATGAGAATTGCTAAAAAGAGGCACTTGGAAAAGTACATAAAAAAATGCTAGAACTAGTCTTATTTTTCAAGATACTGAAAAAGAAATACAACAAGCTTACAAATGAAAGTGCTAAAACTCCTCTTACAAAACTTTCACACTTAAAATAATCTATTGGTCCACTGTTGTACTGTATACAGTATACAGTTCTTATCAGTTACAGTGCCATGCATATACACAGAAATATACAGTACACACAAATGCATATAGCATCATGTCATAATGTGGTGCAAAATACATAAGATCCCTTAATGACTCGGAATTTAGTTTTCTTCTACCCAAGCCTTGTAACCTGAAGCAAGTCTTCTAACCTAGAAGAACCACTTTCTTCACTCTGGAATAAAAAAAAAAAAATACTAAAACTCAGATATAAATGAGGTGACTACATTTTACATGACTAACATAGTAATTCACAGAGCTAATCTATTAATTATAAATACCCACTAATAAATTTATCTGACAAGAAAGAAATATACTTTAAGACTGAACATTTCCTCCTCAAATTAACCAAAGAAAAGACCAGGGTATATACAGCACAGCTAATCAACTACTCTTTTCCCGTTTTTAACATAACAAAGTTTTACCTGTTTTGTTTCCAACATGGCAGTCTTGAAAGCTAAGAAGTCAGTAAATGTTAGTAGGAGATCAAAAACTTCTCCCTCAAGAGATCCACACTGGCTTAATTCTTGTAGGAAAGCAGGCATGCTAAAACTACTCTCACGTGCTGATAATTCTGTTTCTATGTGGCCCTCAATTAGGGAAGTCTGCAATTAGGATAAACCTCATATTAAATATACAATTTGCATATCTATATGCTAATACTGAAGCACCAGGAAAAACTATTTATTTTTAGGTCTGTTGTCAACAGCTGTTGAATTTACCATCAGTGAGCAGTTAAGGGAAAGTTTAAGGTAATGCATGACCTACTATACTCTACTTTAAAACAAACCCTCCAGAACCACGTACATAAAATGTATTGTTTTAGTCATACCATAACTAAATTAACTGACAAAATACAGTACTACAATGATTTTACAATAAAAACAAGTTTTTGATAGCATAGCCGCTGTTCATCCTCAAAGGAGTTATCATTATGGTCTTGGCCAGAATAATGCCTGTTGAAACAGTGACAGTATAAAAGGACTCAGGGAAGGAGGCATCTCTCCCCTGCCAGTAGTGATTACCTAGGTCTTTCCATTTATCCTTCTCACAAAGATGTGGCAACAATTTGCGAGTTGGCCATGTTTGACATTACTCTTAGGTCTGCCAATGCAAGAACAACAGGATTTTGGCTCCTTATCACCAAGATGTTGCAGCTATATTCTAAGGAAAGGAAAGTGCATAGTCTTCAACCCCATTAAAAAATTTAGTTCCTTGTTTTTCAGCAGCTTGGTGTAACTGTCATATCTGCTGACTGGTGCACCCTTGGGTCGGGGATTCACTGTTAGGCTAATAAGCTAGGTCATGTGTTCCACACATCCTTTTAGCCTTGACTGCCTTTTGTAAATCACAGTAATTCAAAAGGTTATTTTGTTATCTACATTTTACCTAGATAAAGTAATTATAGTTTATGGTGTAAGGAATAATGTAATAGCCTACATTCCACATTCTCTCCCAGTGATGAAGGTATGACCTTGACTTGCAGTCATTATGTATTTAACTTCATGGCTTAATTTTAAGCCAAGTGCCTTTCTTCCTGAGAAATTTTATAGAGTTTCATATCATAAAAACAGCCCAGTTAACTTTAATATTGGGTTTTTTCATATTACAAATGACTGGAAGGGATGGCAATAGTCCCATTTCCCCCAACCCCCCAAAAGGATTTTTTCCAACAATAAGACCCCTCCCTACAGAAATATGTACAGAATTCTCTCCTAAAGAAAGCCATAGAGAAAGACAAGTTTATTTGTTATTGAGCACATCTTTTCAGTGCTCCCAAGAAGTATTCCTCCAAATGAAAAAGGAATCATTGACCTGTCAAAGCTGAACAAGAGGGAGTTCAACTAATGGCCTACTTAGGAAATCACCATACAGTGGTGTTTACAAAACCCGTAATTGGAAAGCAAGAGACCCTAGTCAAAAGGTTTCCTGATTAACTGGGACAAGTCCTGCCTCACACCCAGCTGATGTTTTATGTGGCTGGGACTTCGTTGGAATATACTTTGGGTTGGTTGTGTCTTCCTAGTCAGATAATCCTCAAACTGCAACTCAAAGACAAGACTGGATTTTGGCTCTCAAATGCCTGAGTAGGGCATCATGATATCTCAACCTGCAAAAACAGTTGTTTGGGGAGATATTCCAGATGTAGACCTGCAACAGTGCTCCCACCAAACAGGGCTTTACAACTCCCACAGCTATGCAACTAATTAGACAAAAGGATGCTGCCTTAACAGGTTGTTGAGGCCATTGGGAGGATTGCCAGGTAGCTAGCAGATGGCTGTCTGTTCTAAGATGCCACATGAATTTCCTGGAACTGATGGCTGTCTTTCTGTCTCCCAGACAATATGACACAGATGATGAGTATCAGGAAGCACAGCTCCTTCAATACTTATACTGTCTATCCTAAGGATGGCTTCCACAAGGAAGTGGCACTTGTCAACAAGCCACCTCATGGGGTTGCTCAGAGTATAACAGACTCCCTATCATGGCAGATGGTGTCTTCTACCGAGTGGATGTTGGACAAACCCTCCTTCCAAGTGATTACCAATACGCTTTCGCATTCAGAGGTAGATCTGTTTCCTATTTTAGAGAACCATCAACTTTCAATGTACTGTATGTGCCTCTGTACCTGCACATCCAGGCAATAGCATGAGATGCATTCCTACAAGACTGGATCTAGTGGAAGGCAATCTGTCAACTAACTCCATTGTTCCAGATTTTTGAAGGAGCAGAACAGACTGTTAATCTTCACTGGAAACATTGCCACCTACTTATTGGCCCCAAATTGGCCCAACAGTCACAGATTTGTTCAGCCAAAACAACAAGCAAAGAAATTAATTGCCATCTTTGTTCTATCTCAGGCAGCAAGAGGGAAAGTCATCTCTTTCCAAGCCATGACTTTCATCTGTGGATTTTCTAAATCTAGTCTACTGTGCAAGTTATGCATATAATATTGCTGGATACATGGTGCAATACCAGACCATATGGTAAGTATATCAGATTGCATCACACACAGAAAGCCAGGATGAAATTATGATACAAGCAGTTCTATATTTTTCTCTTCCACCTGTGTGAGAACGTGTATCTCTCCGGTACCATATTAATAACATACAAGACTGGGCTGTCAAAGCCTTTGCTCCACGGGTTTGGCATAGACTCCAATACTGAAGTCTTTAGATCCACCATCTGGTCCTTTACATTACATAACTCTGCTCTAGTAAAGGCTCCTATTTGTTTGTTCTGGACTAAGTTTCTTCAATTCCTGTCATCTCCTCAATTTGGTAGTTCCAATATGACTTCAACCCTTATGCTTCATAAAGCAAGTTTCTTGACCATTTTGGTGTCAGGAGCCAGGATCAGCGAACTCTGTTCTTTTAGACTGGACAACACTTCGTCACCCACCCTACTAGCTGCCTTTTGCTGTTGTCCCTTGCCCCATCATTCCTGGCCAAGGACATGGACCTGTTGAAGAGGAAATCCCCTATTTCTCATGATGCTAAAAATAACACATTATGCCCAGTCCAGTCACTTCAGATACCTAGATATCAGAGCTATCTTCCTAGATGGTCCTTTTTTATACTCTACCACTAATTGTTGGGGCATAGTGGTTATCTTGCATCCCACTCTGGCATATTTAGGTAAGTTACCCTAGAGTCACACTTGTAACATATACAGTATAAGAGTTCCTCCCCCACCCTCATTATTAATCCTGAATAGGAATCCCTGAAGAAGAGAAGGTTGATAATCACTTACATGACCTGACCATGGACAAGTTTTTCATCTGGGTCATTATGATTCCTTCACCAGGAACTAAGTCATTTGGTCACCTGTCACTATCTTTTTTATGCTCCTTTGAGGACAAACAGCAGGTGCACCATCAATAAACAGGTTTTGATTTAGGAAAAGCTATTTTTGGTGGCTGCTCTGAGTCCTTACCTGCTTTCCCTGATGACAAAGCATAGGAATCTGTTGTGGGTACCTTCCTTCACAGATCTGGTGAGTAGTGACACAAATGGCACTGTTGCTATGTCTGTGTAAGAAGGGTGAATAGAAAGACTGAAGTAATTACAGTACGCAAGCGAGAGAGCACTCCTGCCTTGAGCCCTTTTATACTCAATCACTGTCAACAGGCACTATTCTGGCCAGGACTAACTATGAGAGAATTCTTTGAAACTGGGTGGTCTGACTCACAGAGCCCCTGGTGGGACCAGAGGGGTAATTCCTTTGAGAACATACAGCAGCTACCAAAACAGGTTCTTTATAAACCCACTAATCATAAAATAGCCTTTAACTGTGCAAGGAACATCCAGACACAGGAAGCAAAAGGTTCCAAAAAGAACAGTACCACCACTGTATAGAGGAGGTACTAAAGTTTATGAAACAATGAATTTGAATAAAGAAGCACTTTATTGTAAAAGCATAGTTTATAATCACAAACACATTCATCATAAAATAACCTCAACTGCTATTTAGGATTCTGCACTTAAAGATTTGCAGTGGAAGAAGCTCCAGGCTTTGGTCACCCCCATAAGCAATGGGTCTGCAATGGAAAAAACTAGACAGAAGGCCACTTGCGCAAGTGATGTAGAACATTGAATTCTGGCAAAGACACCTTCAGAGTGAGATAACTGATGAATAAACATTAAGAAGAGTGAGACACCAGTTGTAACCCCATACCCAGAAGCAAGAACTTGACATGGCCACTAAGATGGGCCTCAACAGTGTAAGAATGACTGCATGAGAAAAAAACCAGCAGCAAGCCTGGTAATGCCCAGGGTCCATCCTAGAGACTGCAGAGAGCACTAGCTGATCAAAGAACTAGGCAGAATAAAGGGCACTAATGGTCAGAGCTCTACACATGAGCAAGAATAAAGGGCACTAATGGTCAGAGTCCTACTCATGAGCAAGGCAAAGTCTCTAAGGCCCTGTCCACACTACCGGGCATGCCCGTCGGGCACTTCCAGCTGTTTATATTTTCTCTCGCTTCCGAAGCAGTGTTACCAGACAATCGCATCGTCCTGGCTCCATACTCGGTCGGTCAGTACAGTGGAATGGTTATGGGAACAGTGTTTGCCCGTCGGGCAGGGTCCGCTAGTGTGGACAAGGCCTAAGGATGCCAGAGCAAAAGTTCAAGATTTAACATCAATGGCCAAAACCTAACATTCTCAATCAAAGGCCGAACTTGATGACACATAATGAAACAGACAAGGGGTAGTAGGAGGAAAGGATGTTGCCTGTTGAAGACAGGCTTGGAAAACTCTCACATGTTACAGAAGTTGCACATCCTGACCTGTGGAATGCAGTATATGAAGAGCAAAAAGGGGAACTATTTTTAGATGTCAAAGTGAGTGCAGCTGTCATCTCAGAAGGAACAGGAGTCCAACTGGGAACCAGTACCTGGAGTGGGAAAACTCTTGAAGGGAACTGATGGGTCAAAGAAAAGTGACACATTCACTCCGTTAACAACTGGGCAAGATTTGTGATTTCAAATGACAGTGGGGGTTTTGTCCCCTCAACCACTGTCTTATCCCAAGAAAAGTGGCACATCCACTCCATTAACAACTAAATAGGATTTGTGATATCAAATGAGTGGGATTTTTGTCCCCTCAGCCATTGTCATATCCCAAAAAAAGTGACACATCCACCAGAGACATTTAAGAAAAATTAGTTAGGCGGCTCAGAACCACAGTCAAGCCCCTACCTGAAAATCCACTGAAATTATCTGAACAGAATACAAGTAAAAAATTCGAAAGATATCAGTAGTTCCTAAAAGCAGCAGTGCTGAAAAGGTAATCGCAGATAGGCAGTACAAGAATTTTTTTACAGCTAAAGAGAATGTTAAATCATTTATAACTCAAAGAAGGCCTCTAGGGATAAGACAATCATTGAGGGGACAAGAGCCCCACTGTTATTTGAAATCACAAATCCTGCCCAGTTGTTAACGGAGAGTTGCACAAAAAAAATTGCAGTGAGTGTTGACAGCAAAATCCCAAAAACTTCACAACTGAAGGTAAGCTACACAGCTGCACAAGTGAAGAGGCAGTGACTGAGGATGAAAAATAAATTTAAGGAAACCAACTCTGGCAAGAAAAACTCTTGACCTGAAGAAACATGGCATCCAGAGTTTCAAAAGGGCCAAGGACCAATCCCACTGGAGCCAGAAAGCATGTGAGGCCATCTGATATACAACAGGGCTTAACTTGAAAGCAGCTGCCTCAACAGGCTGAACTGCAGAAACGTAGGTGTCCTAGGCAGATCAAGCCTATTGCGTGACAACACTGTTGAGGCTGGTCATAGAAGATTGCACAATGAAAGCTCAGTGTTCAATATTGCATAACAGATCTAACATGGGACTGTTTTTCAATTTATAGAGGGAACATGAACTCCTCAATGTCAACATCTGCAAATATAATTAGTATTGAGTACATTAAGTGTTCATCCTTCTTGAAGGCTACTTTCGATTACAACTCCAAAGGGGATTAAGTTACACAAGATCCACCCTCTAAGGAGACACACACTTAACAATTGCCTATGCCACTTTTTGTGAAAATGACATTTTCATAATAAAATAAATTTTCATATACTGTACACTCACCAAGTAATTACACAGCTATAGTTTCTAACTCGCGCTGCAGCCCTTTAAAAATCGTGGCAGCGCTTCAATTGTTTTTGTGTAGATGACTAACCCTGCCCATTATTGGCCTGCCCATTATTGGGGAACAGTAAAAGTTAAGTATATCTTAGTTTAACCAGACCACTGAGCTGGTTAACAGCTCTCCTAGGGCTGGCCCGAAGGATTAGATTTATTTTACGTGGCTAAGAACCAACTGGTTACCTAGCAACGGGACCTATAGCTTATTGTGGAATCCGAACCACATTATGACGAGAAATGAATTTCTATCACCAGAAATAAATTCATCTAATCCTTCATTGGCCGCTCGGAGAGTTGAACACTGGGCCAACAGCATGCTAGCTGAAATCTCTACCCACCTCTCTAATGAAGAACTAGGGACAACCAAGCTGAAAAACTCAATTCTTCTGTGCCCTTATGTCCATAGAGGGGCAGAGGGTGGGCACCGACTCTGTATTTAATTGGTAAGTATATACAGTACTATGAAACTCAATTTTATTATGAAAATATCATTTTCATATAAGTAACTTACCAAATAATTACATAGCTGAATCCCACATTGAACGGCGGTGGGATAAATGGACATATTCTACTGCAAAACATTAAGGAATGGTAATGACTTTGAAATAGAGAGCTATTGCAGGTGAATACTGCCTCTGGTTGGTGCTCATGTTATCCTGTAGTGATGTGGCAATAAAGCCATGGCTCGCCTCTATAGTACTTAGGTGGGAGCTTTGCAGCGAAGGATATGACCGATGGCTAGCATGGCATGCAGAAGTGCCCTTGCCCTGGGTGCAATACCAGAATAACACAACCAGACAATACTCATCTACACTGACATAAAAACCATTACCCATCCACTAAGAAATGATGGATACTCCAGGTACATAGTACCCGCAGGCTCCCCAAAACTCGACACCCTATGTCAATACCATGCCAGCCACTGATAATGGCCCCAATGTACTGCAATTCTCGAACACTGTTTCTACTTCCTTCAAGTAGTGTGATGCGAAGATCGATTTACACTTCCAATAAGTCGACTGCAGGATAGACGATAGGGACATACTGTGTCTGAAAGCAAACGAGGTAGCGACAGCTCGGATGTCGTAAGCTTTAACTTTGAAGGAAGACAAAATGTCCTCTACAATCCAAGAATGTGTCTCAGAAATCAGGTCCCTTAAGAAGAACAACAATTTATTCTTAGACAAAGGACGGGAAGGATTATTAACAGAACACCAGAGGTTGCTGGATGACCCTCCGATCTTCTCAGTCCTGTTCAGGTAGTACCTTAAATCCCTAATGGAGCAAAGAACCCTTTCTTCTTCTTGCAGGCCGAGAATTTCCTTTAGATTCTTACTAACGAAGGAACGGGGCCAGGGCTTGGACGGTTCCTCGTTCTTGGCTAGGAAACCGAGGGTAAATGAACACACTGCATCTCCCTGAGAGAATCTTACCCTCTTATCAATGGCCTGGAGCTCACTGACATGCTTGGCAGTAGCCAAAGTGACAAGGAAGAGAGTCTTCCGAGTGAGGTCCCTTAAAGAGGTGGGCCGAAGGGGTTCGAAAGTGAGGCGTGTTAACCACTTAAGAACTATGTCTAGGTTCCAAGAGACAGAGTCGGTCTTCCTCTGCTTGGATGTGTCGAATGACTTGACGAGGTCGTTAAGATCCAGGTTAGACGGCAAATCCAGGCCCCTATGCTTAAAAACAGAGCTAAGCATAGCTTGATATCCCTTGATGGTGGAGGACGATAGATCCCTAGAGGTCCTCAGAAAGCGGAGGAAATCTGCAATCTGGGTCAAAGATGTCTCAGAAGAAGAAGAAGAGACGTTATGTCTGCTGCACCGTCTACGGAAGACTACTCACTTGGCTTGACAGACGCAGCAAGAAGACTGACGTCTGCATCTAGCAATAGCCTTTGCAGCTGCTCTTGAAAATCCTTTCGCTCTGACAAGCTTCCGGACAGTCTGAAGCTTGTCAGAGCAAAAGGATTTTCAAGAGCAGCTGCAGCGGCTATTGCTAGATGCAGACGTCAGTCTTCTTGCAACCGCTTTGTGGTATCTCCTGAAGTGAGGCTGTCTGAGTAGAGGCAGTCTTTGGGGAAGGGGCCTCAGGAAGTCTACCAACAGGGCTGAGAGTCATCGTCAAGTTGTGATGTATCTGAAATTTGTTTAGCGCTTCCCTGACCATGTTGAAGGGTGGGAAGGCGAAAGATCTAGGCCTGACCAGTTCTGAAGCATGGCTTCTGTCGGCCATGCCAGAGGGTCTGGAGCTGGAGAACAGAAGAGAGGAAGGTCTTCCCCATAACTTCTAAAGATCGAGGCAGACCAATGGATCCAAGGTCCACTCGATAGAAGGGACCTGCCTCCGATGGCTTAGTTCATCTGCCAGGATGTTCAATTTTCCCTGAATAAATCGAGTGACCAATGTCATTTGATTCTGATCTGTCCAAAGGAGAAGATAGTCTGCCGCTTGGCAGAGGGAGAAGGAATAAAAGCCACCTTGCCTCCGAATGTACGTCAATGCAGTGGTATTGTCTGAGTGAACTAACACTGCTTTGTTGAAGGTTATGGTTGAGAGGAACTGAAAACCCAAATGGATTGCCTTCAACTCCATGAAATTTATGTTAAGTCTCTTTTGTTCTGGGGACCATGTCCCGGAAACTTCCCAAATCCCCAAAAAGACTCCCCAACCTAGATCCGAGGCGTATGAGTAGAAGTCTAGGCCAGGGCTCAGAGGAAAGCCTTCCTTCGGACAGTCACCATTGTAGGCCTGACTTGATTTCTTGGGTGATGGGAAACACGAAGGTGTCTAGCTGTGTTTTCCTGTCCCAGCTGGTTTTGAGGAAGAACTGAAGGACTCTCATACGGAGTATGCCGAGCTTGATGAACTGCTCGATGGAAGCCAGAGTCCCCAGCAGACTCATCTATTGATTGGCCAAGCAAGACAAGAGTGTGAGAAAACTGTGGACCATCTGAAGGCAGGAGGCGATTCTCTTGGGGGACGGAAAAGCCTGAAAAGTTAGAGAATTGAGAATTATCTCCAAACATAGAATCTCTTGAATCGGAGTCAGCTGGGACTTCTGCAGGTTGATGAGAATGCCCAGTTCTTGAGAGAGGAGAAGGGTCTTCTGTAAGTCCTCTGTGCACTTCTTTAAAGGAGAGCTAAGAAGCCAGTCATCTACATAAAGGCTGATTTGATAAAGGCTGATTTTTAAGCTGAGTAAATGAAGCCAATTTGCAAGAGGAGCAAGGACTCGAGTAAAAACTTGAGGCGCCGTAGAGAGACCAAAGCACAGGGCCCGAAACTAAAAGACTTTGTCCTAGAATACGAACCCGAGATACTTCCTGGAGTCTGGATGGATGGGGACATGGAAGTATGTGCCTTGCATGTCCAAGGTTATCATCCAATCGCCCTGGTGAATGGATGGCAGGACTGTCTGGTTCGTCTCCATCTTGAACTTTGTCTTTTGTATGAAGCGATTTTGGGCGCTGACATTGAGGACTGGTCTCCAACCCCCCAATGACTTGGGGATTACAAACAGACAGTTGTAGAAACCTTCTGTGCTGCTTATCTCGACTTCCTCTATGGCTTTCTTTAGAAGGGGGGAAGACACCTCCTCCAAAAGGGCTGAATGCTTCTCTGAGCCTTTTGAGTAGGCCGTCAATATGATGGGAGAAGTTACTAGAGGGGGGGGGGGGGCGGTTCTCCATGAACGGGATGGAGTAGCCGTCCTTCAGAACTTTTGCGATCCACTGTTCTGCCCCTCTTACAATCCACTTCTCCCAAAAATGGAGAAGTCTGGCTCCCACTGGCGCATGAACGACTGATTCTTCATTTCTTGGGCTTGATAAAGGTCCTCTCGACCACTCTGGCTGAGGAACGGACACTGGAGCGGGACCCGGGCTGAGACTTGGTTCTACTCCCAAGAAAGGGCTGCCGCTGGAGAGGAGAGACCGTCTTGGAAGAAAACGTCAACAAATCCTGGGGACGTTTGGAGGACTGGACTAGAAGGTCCTGAGTGGACTTTTTCTGGAGGTCCAAAGCAATTTCCCTCACAGAGTCCTGAGGGAAGAGGTGAAGAGGGTCTAGCAGCAAAAATAAAAGAGCTGACTTCTGAGTTTGGGTGACTCCTTTAGTTGTGAAGGAACACCATAATCCCCTTTTCTCCAGGACCCCTAACGAAAAAAAGAGCCACAAGTTCCAGAGAGCCATCGCTAATGGCCTTGTCAGCTCAAGTCAAGACCCCAAGCCAGTCCAATGCCAAGTCTGAGCAGTCCTCAGTCTTCTTGGTGAGAGCTCCAACCGTCCAATCTAAGAAGCTGAACACCTCAAACACCCTGAAAAGGTTCCTGACAAGGAGGTCAATTTCTGGAGATGAAAACATAATTTTCGCTGACGAGGTTAAGCAATGGGACAAGTCAATGAGGCCAGAGAAGTCCCCTTGGGAGGAGGCAGCAACTCCGAAAGAAGGAGCTTCCCCGGTGGCAAAGGCAAGGTATCTCCTACTGATTAACCGTGGGGGAGGAAAGGTGAAGGAGGCCTTACCTTGCTTCCTCTTCGCAGAAAGCCAGTCTCCAACTTCCTTGAGAGCTTTCTTTGATGACGAGGAGGGTACCATCTGTCATCTGGGAGACTCGTCATCAAGAAGGTCAAGGCAGGCGAGGCCAGGGCAGTTGGAGCAAAAAAGGCAAGAAAGCTTGCCAGTAAATAAAGCAGAAGAGCTGCATACGCTGAAGGAGGGGCAGGCTCTTAGTCTAATCCCTTTTTGTCAGAGCAGACAGTAGACAGAGACAAATCATTAGCCATCTTGGCTTAAGGAGCTTTCTTGAGCAAGCCCCTACTCTCAGCAAGCTGCTGTTTGATGGGCTAAGTACAGATTGTCTTGTTCTACAGCAGGTGTTTGATGCCCAGAAGCTGGAGAATGATGCAGAAGAGTTGACGCCTGGTGCTCAGAAGCGGGCGCTGGGCACTTGGCAACTGGCACCAGGCCCTTGGGAGCTGGCACTGGGTGTTCAGAAACTGGCGCCGGGTGCTCAGGAGCTGGCATCGGACACTCATGAGGAGATGGGCGCTTTGACGAAGACAACGGGCACCTTAGAGGGATCGTTGGGCACTTGGGAGCCAAATACCGCTGCAGGAAGGTTGAGGGCTGCAACCCGGCTCCTTAAACCGCTTACTGGGCAGCGTGCCTCTTCAACGGACAAGACGAATCTAAAAAGCGCTTGAGGAGCTTCCAGTCCGGGGCTGGAGTCCTGAGAGTCCGACAACAACTGGTGCACATCCAAGACGCCTTTCCAGCGGCTGTCTGCCAAAACCTGGGATATGCATGCAACAGGTTCGACTGAGGGGGGCAACTACCCGTGGGCAAACCCCATCGGCCTCCCTTGGACTTCCGGTATGTCTTCTCCCAGGTTCAGGGGACATCATGTCTTCTCCCAGGTTCAGGAGAGCGGGACAGGGACCTTCATCTATGAGAACCGACGGGACAAGTAGCCACCTCCTCCACTTGCACTACACCACAGTGTTCACTACCAGGTAAATTTTCTGGTCAAACCTGGTTTCAAGGTTGGCAATGGCATCTAGGTCGGAAGCATGGGAGCAAGGCACAGCAGTAGGTGGTACAATAATAGGAGGACTGGTAATAGGAGAAAAGTCAGGAATTGGGGAAGAAGGAATAGCAAGACTATCTGCAGACCTAGGTTTAGGCGTAGAATCTAAGCCAAGTATGTAATGCCCTACTTTCGGCTCTAGAGGCCGCCTTTTTCTTCTTTTCTCTCTCAAGGTCATCAAGGTGAGTTTTAAGAACCTTCCACTTCTTCTCATCCCAATCCTTACACTCAGCACAAATTTTCTCATTATTGTACTCTTGTCCCCTACACTTATAACAAATGGTATGTGAATCATAACATGACTTAGTAAGTCTTGTCTTACAACCTTCGCTACAGTAGCAAAGACTGGATGAACTACAATCAGACATATCTAAGGAAAAAAGCACCTAAGTTAACAAAGCTTGAAGGCTACTTAAAAAGCGATAATACTTCACCGAATCTCAGAAAACAACAAAAAACTTGATGAAAAACCTGCTGCACACACCTGATGATCAGTTGAGAGCCGGCAGAAACGAATTGAGCTCTTCTGCTTGGTTGTTCCCACTGTTCCCCAATAGTGGGCAGGGCTAGTCACCTACACGAAAAAAACTGAAGTGTGACTGGTATTTTTAAAAGGCTGCTGTGCGGGTTGTAGCTACTTGGTAAGTTACTTATATGAAAACTTATTTCTACCCATAGCACTTACAAAATTATTAGAATTAAAAACTATACTTGAAATATAGTAACTTTACAAAATAAGTAATTGAATCAAAGTTATAGTCATTAACTATTACTGTAAATCAGCAATCTTGTCAATGAAATTGTACATAATGTAACTTGTTTCATGCAAATTTTCAATAAAAAATTCCCACTACTAAAATGCATATGCTTTATTGTAAAACCTTGGTAACTTCTGTGAAACACATGGAACTACAAAAAGCTAAGCTGCAGCTGAGGCCGGTTAGCACAGTTTAAGTATAATATGTCCATGTAACATTGGTTTTTATTTTGTATGGACACCTACTTACAAGCTTTAGGTTGTTTTATCTTTGTAGTTTATTTCTATATCTGTGTTGCTCATTATATTCAAAATTTAAGAAAAAACATTTAATAATTACATATTGTTTGTATATATCCATGTACTCCAACTTATTCTCTTCATCATCACAAAACAAATGGCAATGCTTTTTCATGAAATTCTCTCGAAGACTGACAAATTCATCACCTGGAAAACAAATGCAGATATTCACTATAAACGCCTTGGATAAACTAAAGCATCTAATCACTAGCAAAGGTAGCATACCGTATCTATTGTGATAAAATTTTACACAAATTTTAAGACATGAAATTAGTTACAAAAAACTACCATGGTTAAAGAAACCACATACAATAAAGTAAATCTATTCAATTTCTGAATTAATATGAAAAACTAATATCTGTAAAAGTTAACTGTACACTTTATCTCATTAGCTTGTTGTTTAGCATATTTCTTAAGGAAAATTTTACATGGGTAAGAACAAAGCCAATTTTTATTCAGATTCTCAGAATTAAGACAGTTGTAGTAATTTGTATACTGTACAAAGTTTTTTGTCAGTGTGCAAATACAGTTTTATACTTATACTTTACGATGACAAGCTTGCATAAGATTGACTGTACCATAGCCTATCAATGATAAGTACTGTAATCATTGCATCAGAATATTAAAATCATTACCTAACATGAACATCACATTTTGGAGACCACAAACCTTCACCAAGGCTGAGCAATCCATCCCATAAAATGTCTATTCTGCATAGAAGTCAAATTATTACCTCTTCCAATATCTAAACACTTGCTAGCCACAAGGCCCACTTTTAGTAAAATTTTTATAAAGATCCACACCTAACTTTTTTGTGCAATCCTACTAACAAACAAAAAACAAATGAACCAAAAACTACCTAAATTCCCATCATTGAAGATGAAGTGTATCTTATATAGTTCAAAATTTATGGTCAAGGTTAAATTCCTATTTGACCTTTGGCCTGTAAGTACAAACATGTCTTTAATCTCAATGTGCATATTAGCTAGCGGATTAAATATGCGAAATATGAAGTCTCTATCTCTTGTAGTTCAATATTGAAGCAAACACTGAATTCAGATTTGACCTTAAACCTCCAATTATAAACTTGACCTTGACCTCACTGTGCATATTGGCATCATTATGAATACCAAATACAAAGTCTCTACCATGTACAGTTCAATTGCTATGGCCAAGGTTGATATTCTATTTAATCTTTGACTCCCCATGAGTTTTAAAAGTTACACTCTTATTTCTCCAAAAATGTATTAGTTCTTGCCATCAACACAGCCCATGTTTGGTAAAATTTTTGTTAACATTATCAGCAATGATTAAAGACAGAATTAAAAATTCACAGAGGCAGAGATTATTCAGTCCTAACCAACGGTAAATGTCATACGCAAAAACCAAACAGACACCTACACTATGACAAAAAATAAATACAGGACAAAATACAGAGATTAATTACTATCTGTAATACACCAGCAGCCACTCAAACATTTATTTTTTAAATTTATGCTATAATTTAATGTGGGTAAAAAGACTGGTCTGACATTAGTATACAAACACAGTACTGTACTGAAATATTTACAACTACTGTATTGTGTATATTTCAACTACTGTATTGTGTATAGACTTGAAAAATTATGGATCTGTTTAATTTTTAAAAACAATTCATTATACTTACTTAAAATAATGCTTTCAATATGACCAACTAAACAATCAAACTGTCGAGTAGCTTCAGAATCGTCAAACACCAAAACTTCCTCTTTCTCATCTCCACTAGCCATTGCCATGATGCAGTGAGCAAACAATAGTGAATTCTTCCCTGTGAAAAATATAGGACATGGAGTAAAATTAAGGTTTCAAACTTAGTCACAAGGACTTTCATGCTGATATACCCAAAGTTAGATATTTGTTCATCTTTCACCTGGAAACCTTTACCAAACATGCACTACTTTTATAGTGGAATCTCTAGGCTCACCCTTGGTTATTTTAATTTATTCAATAACCTTTGTGATTATTCTTTGCAAATCTTTCCTAACAGAGCTTTAACACTTGTCTCAGCTAACACTCAAATGGCAATTTATAAGATTTAATGTGGTCATCAGGACTGCGGGCTATTTGTGCACTGGGAAATATTATACAATTTTTAAAATACTGTACTGTGATTATAATCAACTGTTTCAATAACCTTAATTATAAATATCCTAATTCTGTTTTTCATCTCTTATGCAATATGGTAGCAGCTTCTTTATAAATAGTTACTATTCAGCTACAAATACTGTACTTACAGCCTTGCATTGGCACTAAAGTGCATGTGCATTCTTTCATTTATCATACTGCACTGTACAGTCATTCCTTAGTTACTTTCTTTGTGAAAAATAGCAAAATACATAAAAATAGTCTACAATTCTCTCATCTTCTCTGGCATGATGAATATGTTTAGGGACTGAACAAATTCCAGTCAAAATCTTACAAAATTTTTAACAGGTATTATACTGTAATTATACTGTACTACCTTAATCATGGTCAGCTGAAAGTTTTAATCTTATTCTGTACTGAAACTGTATTATTATAGAAGCTGCTTGTGAATGGCTATATTGTATAACTCATAAGGCAGTAGCTTGAGTGAATACATTACCACAAAATTAATGAGACGCCCCAAATTTTATATACTGTATACACACCCTTCTAAGGGCAACACCAACAACTTGTTAATTATCAATATACAAAATTGAATTTTGACTGAAATTGATTTCTCCTCATTACTGATCCGATTTTTAATTCAGTCTCAAGTAGACTCTTAATTAACCTTCCAGCCATCATGGAAAAACACAATTTACTTCTAAACCACACTTTACTTCTACATAATCTGAAACACTGATTTTCCATTTCTTCCTGAGTGTACAATTTACACATTCCAAATCTGTCTTACCCCAGTTCGCCTACACAAACTTCTACCCATGTAGTTTGCATCATAAATCAAAATGTAAGTTTATCTCTATTAGACATATTTTCCTAAATCTCTCTGGTGGTATCCATTGCTCATCTTTACAGCATAATACGCACTATCTCATACACATCTCCTTTCTGAAAGAAATTAAAATGAACAATGATAAAACAAACACAAAACACAATATTGCATAACAAATCAGCAATAAATTGACCATTATTATTAGGTAACCTCCAAATAATAAATGCAATGTCTATCCATATTTTTTAACAACAGCCATAATTGATTAACTTGTTTAGACTTACCAACATTCAGCGTGGGACCAGCCTCTCTTACTATTGGCAACTCAGTTATATTGCAAAATGAAGCACTTTATCTTGTTCTGAGCTTTGAAACAGTATGTACAATTCATAAGGGTGGGACTTGCTATCTGAATACTCCCTTATATTAACATCATTTTTTACATTATGAGCACTGGTAAATATCATAATTTCTGATGATAGTGGTGTGCTGAATTCATTACTGAGGTTATTATGAGGCATACCTTTAATCTTCAAAGGCCCAACCAGTTCCATTATTTCCTAAAGTATGTTTTCAGTAACTTATTGGTTAATTCTCTTATGAAAAGAGTATGGAAGAGTTTTAAGTGGAGAATAGGGCTATCATATATTGTCACATCTATCTTACAATGAGTTATTTTCCTTTTCAGCTAAAATAAGGTCAGTGAACCACTGTTTTCCAGTACTTTGCGAGCTAATGTAAATATTTTCATCACATCACTTTTCAACACTTTGTTAGTTCTCAGATAAATTTACACTGAAATTCTTAGGAAGAGTGTCTGACAAAGATAAGTGATCATTTGTATCCATGAAATTATTTTACATCATTCCATTGATACTGTTATCTCAGAATTCTGCAGTTTTCTCAGTGATCCACCCATACTTAAATAACCAATATAAGAGATTATGGAAATGGTGCACAGGCCGTGGTACAAGAAGAGAGTTGAGTGCTCTAAACCTGCAGCTCCATATGCTGAATGGCCTCTATGACCCTTCTTTGTAAAGGTAAAGGTAATTTTAACCCTTTTCATGGGAAAGGCTTTAAATGTCATTGATTCTAAAAGTGCACTACAGTCCTTAAGAAATTTTAATAACACATATCCACTGGTAACAGAAATCCTATACTGTAGTGGATAGTTTTATCAAGTAGTCATGGTAGGGAAATAAATTTTTTGCGGCGTGACACACAAGAGTGTAACAAGGAAATAAAAGTACAAACATCATGGCAAGGAGCCTGGCAACAAATATGTTGAGAAATATACATTTCAGTGTAGGGATACCTTCCCAAACATAAAGAAGAAAATATTCATAAAAATTTTTCAAGAAACATCCACTCCATCCATATATAATTTTAAATATTTTTACACTTTACATCCATAGCATTGCATAAAACTGATGGATATGAATATAAATTATGTATTTTTGAGAAAAGCTTCCTCAACAATCCTAAAAATACCACTAGATTTGTCAACATTTTCATTCTTAGAATCCTGGAGAGGGGTACTGTAATCATGGTACCCTTGTCATCTTGACACTCAGAGCTGGCACACACAGTCAGCAGGTGACATGGAGACAAGGTGACTAACCTGTCATCACAGAATAGCCAGGGCTACCCAGTCATTAAAATCCATGAGTCTTTACTTGTGGCATCTGACCTCAAATAACAAAAGCCAATTTTCTCTCTCCTTGGCAAATCAGTGCACAGCCATGAAGGCATATCAGTGCACAGCCATGGGAGAACTGATTTTTTATTACAAGCATTTTCTGATTGCTACCGACCAAACTCTAGAGATGTGCTGAGCCTCTTTAATTTTTTTTTCTTAGGCCAAATGATTTACAGCCAAAAACATTTTTTACAAGTTAATGTCTTTAGTCACATCAATGCCAGATTACATACATTAATCAGTTAATCAGTCATCAACTCTTAGGAGTCTGTGTTAGTAGCAATGAGTCACAATGAAGCTTGAGATTCAGTGAAGTGAGTTAGGTGCAATGGATTCAACATAAACAACTTCCTGTCCATATCAGTTTCAGTGTTATAAATCAACCTCAGAACTCCACTGCCTTGTTCTAAAATTTTGTTAAATGAGAAGGCTGGTCTTTAGCATAAATATGTAATGTTAATACTGTATCTACTTGCACAATGTTTCTCTGCTAGAGTAGGTATTACTAAATAATGGCACTGATACTCAAGAAAAACATGAATCTCTTCAAAATGAAACAATACAACAAGTTATTTTCTTCCAAATTACCCTTGATTACTCAAGAGAGCCTAAGAGAGAAGATGATTTTATAGGAAGTAACATTGAAGTTAGTACACATTTTCTGAAACCTACCCCTTTTCAACTGCCAGTTTCACTACCCAGCAACACATGAGTCATGACATTCTCTGTGTGCAACAAAATTTGCTCAACTCTGCTCCCCAAATCATTGTTTTGATGACATAAAAATCTTTAAAGCCCCCAAACTGGAACCCCAACCCACTCTTCAAACTATAGCCTGTTAGAACCTGCTTTAGATGAATTGAAGCCTTTCATCTCCCACACCTAAGGAAGCAATATGCCATGTATATGCTAGGTTAATGGGGGTTACCCCTTAAATATGTATGACCCTGTACCCTTGGTTAGGTTAGATTAAATTACACAAGGATGTATCCTTCTAAGTAATGCTGACGCAGTTTTTAGGCAAGGTTAGGGAGATCCAAGAGTTGAAGGACCCCAGTAAGTTGAGATGCAGTGCCCTATGCACAAATCCTTAGATGTATTACAGGCATAAATTTCAGGCAAGCTTAAGAGGGATCTAGGTAGAACACTGCGCCTACAATTCGTTGCTCTGGCTTTTTTGCCAATGGTTAACCCTTGTATTTTTGGTATTATTTTATAAGTTGCCAATACACGATATGAAATTGTAACCAACATTTTTAAATGACCTCTTCATCAAATTACGACTTATAAGGTAAGACAATACCTGACCCCCACCCCCCTCCATAGCTAATATGGCAAAATTGTAACCAGTAAACACCCCAAGGTTACATGGTATTATTTTATATTGGCAACTTATAAAATTTTACCGTAATTTTCAGGCTGTTTTTCATTCCATCCCCCCATTTCAGCTACTTCTCCATTAATGTGTAATAGAATAGCCTGTTTCACCATCAGTGTTCGTGATATTCACTCGTTTTTGTTTTTTCTCACACAAAATCACACGTTCCACTGGGCACTGTGGTCCCCCATAGCCTAACTGGTGGATAACCTAAACAATAGAAGTATATAAAACTAAAAAATTTGTGGTCCCAACAACGGGCTAAAATGTATTTGGCGACAAATTAATTTGTTGTAGCATCATCATAAAATCGCATACAAATATGTTGAGCACTACCCTACTATCTCTCTTAAAGGGGCTCTGATCTCTTGCAACCTAACCTACCTGTTCTTTACGGTAAGTAGTTATGCACGAAGATCAGGATTGTTTAGCCTAGGTGAAGGTGCATTGTTATCACGTAAAGCCAGCTAACCACAGTAATCTGATACCGTTTATATATATAAAAAATACTGTATCTGGTAAATGGCGTTTTTCATGGAATGCTCAGCTCTTCAGTGGCAATGAATTCGTGATGAATTTCGCCCTGCATTACCGATACTTACTCCGAAGAAGAAGTTATTTATATCTCCTAGATACGGTTCATATAATATAGAAGGTAGCGTTTGTATTACATATAAAATGGAAATTATCATTATCTAGTAAATATTTCTAACAATTTAAGGCTATTTTCAAGTATATATTAAACATAATTTATCGTGAATACTTTCTAAATTGCAATTACTTCAATTTTACCAAATTAGATTTTAAATAATTATTTCTAATGTTTACATATCTTCTTCATCCTAGATTGCGAAGGTTTGTATCTTTCATGAAGTTTTTGAAAATTTATATTCATGTAATGTTAAGATCATGGATGGTCTTTGAAAAGACGAAGCAGAGGGACTCCCGAAATAATGTCGCTGAATGTTATCCTCGCAATAAATTCCACGTTGAGCAGAACATAAACAACGTTGCTCCAGAAAGTATAAAATGATTTAGATATATCGACTGCTTAATATATATTTGGTATGGAAACAGACAGGTAAACGTTAGAATTCATCATGAGATTTGGTGCCATCAACAAAATTTAATTTGGAGATGGAAAATTACTTCAGCCTACCCAATTTGTCTTTCTTTACACACACAAGTTAGAATGAGGTTAAATTTAGTGTATTGTATAAACAAACCTTACCAGTATTTTCATATATGCACATTTTTGTTCGAGCCACTTCAATTGAAAAGTTAGAAAACAGTGCTCACATCAGTGTTTTAACAGCATCGTGTGTCTGTAGCTGTGAATAAAATAATGATGAAATTTGTTAATTATGAATACTGTATAGGCAAGGAATTTAAACATTCTGATTTTGCATTAAACGATGCACCGAGAGCGGCAAATTAGACTTCTTATGTCAACAATGATAGAGACACATAAGACAAAGTATACATGTACTAGCACGTAGGCTACTAAAAACTTTTAGATATTCCCCATCTGCTTTAAAACATTTCTGTTGATGGGACACTTGCGAATAATAATCCAGTGAAAACAGTAGGCTACGTATAAATCACCCGGGTCGATTACTTAACTTTGGGCCTTGAACCATAATTTACAGATTGTAAACCAAAGACAGTTAAATATTTAGCACTATGTGTGTGTGTGTGTGTGTATATATATATATATATATATATATATATATATATATATATATATATATATATATATATATATATATTTATATACATATCATTATATAATATATATATATATATATATATATATATATATATATAAATTATATATAATGTATGTGTGTGTATTTATATTTGAGAATAAATTTCTTTTCAGTTTGAATGTTTGAGGTATTCTGAGCAGTCTTTATTACAGTTTGTCATGTTTGTCTGACATATCCTTTAAAAAAGTAAAAAGATAGATAGAGAAAACTTGAAGTACTTACCTTCGTCTATCGATGGAAAAATTAACTAACAGTTTTGACATGTGAGGCTGTATTTTTTAACAGTATAACTAACACTGATGAATAATGAGATTACTTTTAGACTACCATTAAAAGAAGATTAAAAAAACTGCAAATATTAATATAAAGACGAAGAAGGATGTATGTATAAAGACGAGCCAGTACCCACTTATATTGGGTCCTGCCTGCGATGAGCAGCTCGTGTGAAGTCGTGTGGCCTACCTGTCTTAGTGGGTCCTGGGTACAAGCAGGGCCCAAAATCCTGTACAAGACTCAGGTCTGGATAAGGCATCTTAGCTGTTTCTTTTAATAAAGAGCTTAGATGCCTTGTATAGCAAAGGTAGTGATTTCTGCTAGAAATTCCTGTCTTGCATCGGCTAGGACAGTTGCTTGTCCTTAGCAATTGCGAGATTTGCGTTAACATGTTTAGAATACCTTTCGCTTAGCTGTTTAAACTTCCCGACTCCACTCAAGTGTATGGGGAACAAACATGAGAATATTATTTTGAATAGTTTGATCAAAATCAGAACATCTGTAAGCGAACTCTTAAGTAGATCTGTTGTGTGCGGTTCAAAAAACTCGTCTGTCTTCACTTGTTTCAGCTGTCTTCATTTTCTGCAGGTCATAATGTTTAGTAGAAACACTAGTTGATATCATACACATGAACGAATGTATGTGTGTGTATATATATATATATATATATATATATATATATATATATATATATATATATATATATATATATATTATATATATATATATATATATTATATATATATATATATATATATATATGTGTGTGTGTGTGTGTGTGTGTATTCTTTTCTAAATGGGGAAAATTGATTTTATGCAAAGATACTGTAGATGCCATATCGCAATTCGGGGGAAAAGACTGCTTCATATGCAATGTAGTGATCCCCAGATTTCAAAAGTTTCTCATTTTTCAAAAAAAATTCATCAGGCAAACTCCCGCCATTTGCCACCACAACAGCTACGCCACTGGTGGATGTGAAGAATAACTATTTTTCTATAAGTATCATGCTTGAATTTTCATATTTCTTATACCATTTCCGCTTTCCTGCGACGACAGGTATCGCGTATCTCTCAGGGAACTATTTTAGCGCACTTCTTAGCGTACTTCTTTTGCATTGTTGTTTTGCTGTTCGCCAAGGATGTTTGGAATGACAGGCAGGCTACAGGGCGATGGTGGGGGTAGCCCAGCTGCTGTTGGCTTTTACTCGGCATTCATTCTTTCTGGGAGGTCTATTTATTTTGGGGGATTAGATAATAAGTTTGCTTCTGTTGGTATTTTTTTTTATTTTTCTTTCCTCCCACAGTTACCATCGGTGCTAAAAATATTAACTTTGTCACTTTTACTTAGAGGTATATACATTCATCTAACATTGTTATTATTGTTACTCATGACAGTAACTACTATCATGTTCATTATTGCTGACATTGTTAAAGCTACTGTCACCATTATAATTTTAATAGTTATTGTTATCAGTTTTATTGCTAACATTTTAACCATTATATCTTATGCATTATTAATACTGTTACCATTAATGTTATTGCTATATGTATTACAGTATTCTTATTATTTCTGCTGTGCATTAACAGTTTTAACGTTTACTACGTTGCGTTTTGTATCATTTATGTTCTGGGTTTCTTCCGCGGGTTCATAAGGGGATAATGGTCATTGATACTGTCCCAGCTGTGGCAAAGAAATATATCTTTGCAACATTCCCTGCACGTGTTATGTTATTAAGGAAGACTTTATGGACGTTGGTCAAGCTGGTAAATCTCTGGAAAAGGGAAACGAACAACAACAAAAATGTATGAGATATACACCAGATGACAGTGCAGCGTTTCTTCATGTTAGAGATAATAATCGTGTTATTATTTCGGCAGGCGCAAAAAAAAAAAAAAAAAAAGTATTAGATTCTGATTTCATAAAAGTAGTGTTGATAAGGATGTGAATATTAGTCTATGAATGTGTAAGTGTACAGACTTTAAGGAGTGTTGCTAAGTTTGGCTCAGTTGACAACAAAACATAACCTTGCCATTTTTAATTAATGAATAGCTCAGTTTCTCTTCCTGCCCTTCTTCTGTCCTTCATCAAACTCCCATGTCTTAATGACCTTCACGGCCACATTTTATCAACCTGTTCTTCAGCTTAAACTTCTGTCTATCTTAAATTTTGCTTCAGCCAAATATGATCAGATGTATCTCCAGCCACTCTTTTTACTATGGCATCCATCAGGTAGAGCTTCCAACTATTCTTTTTCCCCCGGAGAGAGAGAGAGAGAGAGAGAGAGAGAGAGAGAGAGAGAGAGAGAGAGAGAGAGAGAGAGAGAGAGAGAGAGAGAGAGAGAGAGAGAGACTTCAGGCCTTCCTGTTACCAGTTAGTCTTTTGGGTTGAGGTTGTTAGGCCTAAAGGACGACACTGTCGGATCAAACCATCAGCGTCCCAAGTTGTGATGCCACAGGACCCCTGATTTGACTTAACGCAGGTGCTTACCTGCCCATATATTTACAAACATTGTAGTTGACAGTTGAAATATATTCGATAATCCCAAGTTTTATCTTACTGAAAGAGAAAATAAACGAAATATTAATCCCATGTTTACTTAAAACGAAGACGAGAAAATCAAAGTGATCCACCTCTTCAGTTGGCAAGATTCTTTTAACACCGATAATGCAAAAGTAATTATTATGTTGTCATTCTAACATAACATGTTGAGAACTACTGTCCCAGCCAAATCTAAATATATGACAAGAATCAAACGAGGAGCAGTGTCAGCGGTTCTTTTATGAAAGGCACAAATCAAGATGTAAAACGCTGTCGGGTAGTTGGATATTCGTGGATTATATCGATATTCATTGCAGATTCCAGTCACTGAATTATGTGTTTAAATATACGTAGAGAAAACGAACAAGTAAAACAACAATTATGCATTTATTAAACCATGGCCGTTGGTCTCTGGTTTGATTTCTTTAATCTTCGACCATAATTAAAATATTTTGAACATTTTCATGCAGACTCAACAGAACTTGGCTGAATATATATATATATATATATATATATATATATATATTTCTTTTTGCGGTAAGTGAGAACATGGCATCATCACCAATCCCCAGTTTCAGTTAAGCACCACAAAATATCCATTGTACTGCGGCTGCAGTAAAGCAGATTTTGCTTTCAGTATTTAAACAAAAATTATATTTAATTAAATAACAGGTAGCATCTTTTCCAGGCCTGTAAAAAATACGGGATAGAACGAAAGCTGTGTATGTCTGATACAAAATGTTGGGTGGCATCCACAATCCAAATCGACTCTATCTAGACCCTGGTGGCATCCAAGCGAGCGCGTATTCATGGCTGAATTTATATTGCTATTTTACCAATATTAATGTATTACTCTTTTTTAAATATTATTTTACAATTTAATGTATTTGTATGTATATATGGAAGTTGTTTACGATTCATTCCATATATGTACACAGGATATATGACAAAAAGTTCGTATGTTACTTTCATATACTTTTTTAAAAATCTTGTCGTATTTCTTTTATGAAATAGTGTTATCATCTTGAAATGCCAGAGATATCAAAATCTGTAATTATCCTCGTTTTTGCGAAACAACAATGATATTATTAGCCATCAAGTAAAAGACAATGAACTTTTGATAGGGCTGGCTATTGAATGCTGGACCAAATGAACTTTTGGCAAGACTAGGTAGGTAGTGAATGGTGGTCCGCTCTTAGGTCAAAAAAGTTGCTCCAAATTTAGCTACGCATGAGTTGATCTGTATTCTCTGGGCCTTGGCTGAACTCATCGCTTTTTTCACCAGCCAACCATGTTTCTGTTAACTGTCTAGGTTAACAGAGGAACAATAGGAATTAACGGAATGTGTCTTAAACGGTCTTTGTTCGCTTGGAAATCTAAGCCTAGACTTCACGCTTGTAAACCAGGTGTTTTACTGGGCTTACGAGTAACCATCATACACGAATTTTGGAAGTGAAGGAGAAACATGAAGAAATGTGAACCATCCCTACGAAGGGAGAAGACATGGAATTGATTAGAAGTAGAACACACTACTTGCAGCAGGAAACTGAAAGGTTCAGGACGAATACGAGGATTACAAGAAAACAACTCGCAAAGACCAACAAAAACTACTTGACTATGACCAACACAGACGCTATATAAGGGGACCCTAACACAAAGAAAAGACTTGAATTAGAGGCTATCGTAGTCAGCCCATCAGCCTCCAGCACCAATTCGGCGTTTTAAGAAAAATGGAAAGGGCTGAATGCGACAGGACACTGGGATGAGAATTGCCACTACTCGTGCTGCATATTCATTCCCAGATGTACAAAAATGAAAAAGGAACTGTGAATAACAAAAGAACTGACGGGAACGGTAGTGTATAGAGAAATGAGAACAGTATATGACAAAATGACCATAGAAATATGGAATAAAAATTTATATTTAAAGGGCGTTAGCAGAAAATTATATAAAGAATAAGCTGCATAAAAGTAAACGTTAATGTCAAGCAAGTTATTAACGCTGAGTTAGGGTGCTAACTGTATTAAAAACTCTGGTGTGGATTTTCTCACTTTCCCCAGAGGTCAGAGGAGGAAAAATGATTCATTTCAAGACCACAACAATTTTTATATCCTTTAGTGAGGAAAGGTGTTAACTGGGGGCCGGGATTGTAAAAAGTCGCGGTAGCAAGAAAATGTGCCATTCAAGACCTCGTCACAGTAGCCTAGCCTACCGGAACTGCGTATCCATGATCAAATAATCAAATAAGTTTGTGCCCTATATATATATTATATATATATATATATATATATATATATATATATATATATATATATATATATATATATATATATATATATATATATATATATACACACAGATACAAACATATATACGTATATATAAATGTGTATGTATACACACACACACACACACACACACATATATATATATATATATATATATATATATATATATATATACAGTATATAATATATATACACAGATATAGATATATGTGCCTTCATACAAAGTAGCACTATAACTCAAATAACTGCCTCCACGTCTGAGATTAACTCAAGAATATTAGTAGCATATCAGTCACAGTTATTTTCAACCTTTCGACGGACTGCATGAGGAGACTCACCAGTGTTAACTCCCACGAGCCACCCACACGAAGTTCCCTCTCCTAAGCATCACTCCAGTTTGCTTTGTATTAAACCACGAATTTTTTAATTCAGCGTTGTCAAGACACTTTTTCAGCGTTGTCTGCATGACATTTACCACTGATTTTTACTAAGCCAAGGAAGCTGCTCTGTTTTTTGGTCGGATTTGTATGTTAGAGTAGGATTTACGTAAAAACCAAAGAATTGATTTGGATGAAACTTGGCGGTTGGTGCTTGAGTCAGCGCTGATCTCATGCCCATTGTCATATTAATGTATATCATCCTCACATATTCCCTCGGCTTCGCTAATAATAAACTTGCTCCTCTCCCTCTGTGTGATCCCATTTTTGTAATCAGCCACCTTGCCCCTTGGGTACCTGTAAGCGAGGGAAGGTGATGAAAGGAATAAGAAACTTGATGAACACTTTCATTTAGTCATACGCTCTCGAGGATTAACTTTTGGTATGAGTATCAGTGGAGATTTGACGACTGTTCGTCTTACAGATGACTTCAAATTTTCATCGACTTCCACCAGAACTATATCATCCTAGTTCTAGGGGAAGTCGCCCCACTGAATGGTCCCACCAGATTTCACCTAAATCTACTCATCTTTTTTAGGGATGCATTGTCATTCGCTGCTTTGTTTGTCCTGATGATATTTTTAAAAATTCGCGAAATCCAATGAAACTTTCCATTATTTTTTATCATAATACATTGGTATTTACTTTTACTTTCTTCGAACTTGATTAACACCTGAAACATTATCTTTAGAAATGTTTTTTACTTTATTGTGATTTCTCATTTGTTTATTCGTCAATCTGTTACCGAATTAACCTTAGTGACACGTAACAAATTTTCACGAGCTCCTCGGTGCAAATTCTGGTAGCGTTACGAGCGTGGAATTTTTAAGAATTTATTCTTGGGTAAGAATTAATGAAACTGTATAGTAAGGTCGTTCCAAAATCAAAAATGACACTTTAGACATGACGGTGGCACTGATCCGGACTGTGAATCTGTAAAAAAATAAGTAAATAAATAAATAAAAAGTTGAGTAATTTTTTGGAGGTGTTTGCTGAATGTATTATACTTTATCTTCAGAACGCAAACTCCGTCCTCGCTCTGCAACCCGTCATTATGCTTTAGGAACTCTGTCAAATATAATAACTGGCGCAACGTAAATACTTGAACATAAGTCTACCATCTCTCCCTATCTTCAGATTTTACTCGGTCCAGTATCCTTATTTCTAAGCTATTAGTTTTCTTCTATCGCCATGTAACTCATTTATCATATTGTATTTCAGTGATTAGTCGTATAAACGGTTCTCTGATAAACTCTAGCGTTCCCGTTTATTTATGATCTTGGATTATTGTTTTTCATCCTTTTGCATTCTAACTAACCGCCATATTTATTTTATGTGAAGAATTATGTAATGCGTATTCATTATTTATAATACTTTCACTGGAAATAATCTTTTCACCTGACAAGTAGTAACTTCATCGTCCACCCTTTTCATAATCATACTTGCCTTGCCATCTCAGAAGGTAGTGTAAATTGTAAAAGATGTTAAATTTGTCCGCCAAAGAAATATTATTCCCTTTGCATGAACGCATAGCTGTTAAAATGTGTTTACAATATGACTTTGAGTTTTAGGCCCCAAGGATGACTTCCCACAACCACAGGTAGGTTCTCTTGCGTCCCCCTCAAAAATGTAGTCAAACAATATACCCTGAAGATAACCTTAATATCGAACGCAATATTTCTCATTCATACGACTGAAATAAAAGTGAATGAGTGGAAATAGCCGTATAGTGATATCAACTGATGGGAAATGCGCTAGAGTTTATTAGCTATCGCATTATAAAAAGTTTTTTTTCCCTCGGTTACTCAATAGCCACAAAATTAAGTCAGTTGTAAGAATGATAACACTGGTTGAAGTTTAAATTCCTGGAAATAGGAACGTTCGAAATTTCTCCCGAAGCCAATTACTACGTACCTTCGGACCTCAAACGCAGGAAGAGTTCGTGTTGGTTCAAGGTCATCTGAGTCTGTCAATATAAGCTTCCTCGCAGACGGAGACTAAAGGAATCCAAATTTGGTTTATTATCCCCCAAAGTCCACTCTGTGTAAACGGGCCAAACCATAAAGGGAGAGAAACAAAATTTATGGCCGTAAAGTCTTTATTTAATGTTTTCATGCTGAGTGTAGAGCGCCGTTCCGTTCTGAGGACAACAGTTGCCACGAAACTCAAGAGAGCGGCGACTGTGAACGTTCGCGAGATAATCGTGGGCTGTAACTCAACAGAAACTTCTCCTGATGATAATCTAATCAGAATATGCGATAAGATCCCAAAGATAGAACCAGATATGTCCGCGGCGGAAAGTTTAGCAGTCAGAGGCAACTTAGCCATATTCAGCATTCCGTCCCGTTGTTTTGGACTGACTGGTGGTAAGATAGTTAGCCGTCCGGAGTTGCCATGTGGTGGACGCTCTGTTACGTCGCTCTCGGAGTTTTAGCAGCGCATTTCTGCAGACTGGTGTTTTTCAGTCCTCCTAAAAGACTCCATGGTTCTTACGATGCAAAAGGTATTTTCTTTACAATGAATCCCAAAAGAATTTTTCATTCTAGCAAAGCTGTGTTTTTCTTATATTTGGCTACTAAGACAGACAGCTGATATGATACCCCGCCGCAAGTGTCGTGTCTTTGCTGTGATTGAATGAAAAGGTGAATCACAGACTTGAAATTCTTGGGTGATTTCTAGGGTAACCATGACGAGCATATTCAGGTGAAAGCAAGAAAATGGGGCGTGATTAAAATGGAACCTAGGGCTCATGCATTTAAAGATTAAAACGCGTTACCGTAATGTGAGGTTTTAGTTTCCACATGCGATGAATGTGGGCAGTCGGAGGTGAGGTTTTTCTTACAGAGGATGTTTGGGGCTCCTTTATCAGCCTATGAGTTCGCCGAGATTTGTGTTTTAACCATTAGTATTTACAGTTATTTTGTTTTCAGTGAAAAGCAAACTGAAGTGACTGGGTAGCACGGACGCATAACTGAGGAGAACAAACCATAAATAGCGTTTGAAACTTAGGTTACAGAACCCAGTTGTTTTATTAGTTTCAAATGTTTATAAAATAATTTATATATTTCATTATGAAAATAGATGAGATGAATGAAAATCAGCGTTTGTGAACATCTATTAGTGCCTTCAAAACTTTAAATGAAACGTTAATGACCATTTCATTGGCCTTGGAGCAGCAATTCGTCACTATAAAGAATTCATAAATAATTCAAATTCCTGAGTCACCTTAAGCAGCAGCTTCTTGCAGTGTCACTGCTCTGAGCGATCTGCAACGGCTATTTCGTCTTCGTGGCTATTGACCCCAGCGGTGTGTGTATGCGCTACGGAAGCGTTCTCGAGCTGTGCAGATTTACTGCTATTTTTTTTTTTTTTTTTTGGCAATTTGACTATGTCGAATTGCATCATTTTAGCTTTTGTAATTAATTAATCTTATTAGTTATAGTCGTCATCTCATTTTCGCTGATTTTCGTGAAATTTAGCACACTTTGTGGGTCGGTGATGAGTTTTCCGATTTGTTTTTATTATTACCTGTTTGTTAAGATTGTAAGTAAATTTAAAGGACCGAATTTTAACTTTTCTTTTTATCTTGGAAATCATGTGGCTTTCTGCTTTATTTTCAGAATTTTACCACATGTTTGTGTTTACCTGTTTATTTTCTTTCACTGTGTTGTTTTTATTGTGCGGCATTAATCTGCGCGAATGGTTAATGGCTTTTTCGGCTTGTTTTGTTAGGATTTTTGCCTACTGTGACAAAGTAATAATGATATATGTAACGATTAATGTCCATATATTTTTTCCTGGGTGTTTCACAGTTGGTCTGTAGGGAATACTCTCCACGTTTACACGTCGTCCTGCCGGGGGCTAACCTCGAATACTACTGGTCCATCGTATTTAAGGAGGTTGCAGAATGAACGTATCCTTGCCATGAGGTTCGGGCTGTTACGTAACACCCGTAAAATCTGGACTTTTGAGGGTATGGATAGGGCTCACTAGTAATAATAGTAACAATAATACTCAATGGAAGGAAGGGAATGCGTATTTTTTGCTTTTAATTGCTTATGAAGTGTTGTCTTGAATGCCTTAACCCCCAGCCTCTGTATAAGATTCAGTCTATGAAGCCATCATGCCGTGACCGAACTCAGTTTGAGCGGATCTGTCCGTCTTCATATGAAAGACGTAATACTGAATCAGTTTGCCGAGAGTGAGGTCGATTTACAATGAATAATTAAAGAAAAGCTGTATGGTCATTCAGCAAGAATAGTCGTTGGAAAAATGTAAAGTGGATGATGGCGTTTCTTATTATAATTTCACATGTGCGTTGTGAAATATATAAATGGCGGAAAAACATCATTGGAGTCAAGACACTCACGGCCAGTTTTTTATGAAGTTTAGTGTTTCAAAATAAGTAAATGTATAGCGAACCATAATTCAGTGCCAACTCACTCACATAAGAGTCATCAGTGAAAGTGACCCAGAAAAAAAAATAACTACGCGGTACGGGAAGTTGCAAACTTCACCAGTTGCGTTGCAACTCCCGCGGCAGTGAAACTGACATCCATCATGGGTTCTGAATGTTATGTTGCGATTTATTGCAAACCCAAAATTAGAGTCTCGAGGTTTTGTTTTTATTCCTTTTTCGTTGATCTCAGATGTGGGTAGGGGGTTACCTTGGTTATCCTTGAAGATATAAATAAATTCTTGGAGATAACGAGAGATTAGGGTGGACTATTTCGTAAGTGCAGTGGACGACAAAACTTGACTTGAGATACGATTGTTAGTGTAACGACTGTGATTAGTTTAAAGTCATAAATAATGAAAACATCCTAAAATTTTAGGGTATATTGATCGCAAAAAAGACTCTAACCTCCAATAACATAATTACCGCAGTGTTGAATCAACTGACGCAAACTTTAAAAGCTTAAGTTTTGCCCAGTGGAATTTAAAAAAAAAAAAAAAATGTTTAGACGCAGCAGTTAGTGCCATGTCAGTTCATGTGACGTTTGAAAGAAAAATTTCTTATAAATATTTATTTGTTGGGTTGGGTCCATGATCAGGTCACAGATAAAAATGTATGTATGTATTGTATGTGTGTATACGCACAGTAATGGCATTGTCATCATGCCCCCGACAGGAAATGTTTAGATAAATCTCTCTTTGCAGAAATCCGTTGTGCATTTAGACAGAAAAACTGTAACTATTTTTCTTTTTTTTCTTTTTCTTGTAATAATTTAATGTTAATAATAATAATAATAATAATATTTGTTAAACAATTAATATGCCTGAATTTGAAAATTCCTCAATGATATGTAGAAAATGTAAGATATACCCAAGCGTTTTCATTTTCATTTTTTTGTTCTTAATCTTTCTTATTTCCATCATTCTTTGTGGTAATGGTAAAAATCGCGACGAAAGTAATGATGATGAAGCACCTAGAAAGCCGTCTGGCACCCAGCGAGAATGAGTAGGATATGAGATAATGGTGTTTTAATCAATGACTTCGGTCAAAGTTTCGAGATTACACAACAGCTTTATCATTGTCAAGTACATAATTTATTGTTTACTTAAAAAGAGAGCAAATCAGGTTTGTGAATCATATGAAAAGACCCAGAATATACGTTTTTTTTTGTGGGAATTTATATATTTTGTGAAATAAGTTTTAGATTTTTGTCGTAAATCACGTTTCTGGTACATTCAACTCATGAAAAACCGAGTAGGCCTATATGAAATTCCTCACTCAGGCACTGCTCGGTTTTATGTTCTCTCTGTTTTGCTGAAGGTTTATTTGCTCGTAAACCTGTATAAACAGTTGCACGATTGGATTTTTTGGGGGCAGAGCTTTTGAATGTGCATCTGAGTCAGTAGCGGACCCAGAAAAATTTCATGGGAGGTGCACCAATTTTCATATTATACACACACACACACACACACACACACACACACACACACACACACACACACATATATATATATATATATATATATATATATATATATATATATATATGATTTCTTTAATCGATTTTTTATTTTTTCCCATTTTATATTTATTTATATTATTATTATCTAAACCTTCAGTATTACTATTTTATCATTTTTTCATGGGGGGCCACGTGCCCAGGTCCCCTCCACCTGGATCCGCCAGTGATCTGAATATAAAGTACAAAAACATAACTACGATGTAACAATAACAGATGTGAAACATTAACCACAAAATTAAAGGACGCAAATCCACCAGTATACCTAAATAGATTATATATAAAGACAGCTGTAAACAAACAAAACTTACAAACGTATTTCTGCGTTATAAAGTTGCTTATCAGAATGCACAAGAGCATAACTTATATTTATGCTGTTGTGAATTCTTGTAAGTAACTTTATAACGTAGAAATACGTTGGTAAGCTAGGCATACTGGTGGATTTGCATCTTTTAATTTTACGCTTAATGTTACATCTGCTATTATTTCTTCTTAGTTACATACCTTTATTTTTATTTTTACTCTGTAATAATATGTAGTTGGGATGGTGAATGGTTCAGTTTAATATGTTTCAGGCAAGGTTACAAAGACCTTGTGGCTTACACACACACACACACACACACATATATATATATATATATATATATATATATATATATATATATATATATATATATATATGTATACACACACACACACATATATATATATATATATATATATATATATATATATATATATATATATATATATATATATACATATATATATATTTATTTATTTACATACACACACACACATATATATATACACACACACAAGAGTGTGTTCTTAAAATTATTGAAACATAATGATTATTTTATGATTTCGGACCCCTTAAAATAGAAGCCGACACAGCGTGTTCGAGTGAACGGTCTTTGAACAGTCAGAATTATTTATAGTGTGATTGGAGAGCAACGATAGTGTTGGAGATGGTTGATTAGATAAATATGATAAGTTGACCAAATGGACACAAATACTGATTGAGGATTGCTGTTGGCGAAGTGTTTTCTCCATCTCCGTCGGCGTCACTATCAGTTAGACACATTACCGATTTCACGGTTCCTCATCACAGTATGAGTAATATTAATTGTGTGTATTGACTTTCATTCGCTGCGATTTTTTTTTATTAACAACACACTCTTTTTCACCAGGCTGGTTCTCTTGAGATTAAACTATTTTCATAGAGCCTCCGTAATTTGTTTCATATTCTGAGAATGATTACAAATCGACCGGAGAGAGAGAGAGAGAGAGAGAGAGAGAGAGAGAGAGAGAGAGAGAGAGAGAGAGAGAGAGAGAGTTACGGTTAGCCTCTTTTTGTGGTTTCTGTTACCTTGGTTTCTCAGTGCCTAAGGCGTGATGTCACAGCCAGTTTTATATATGCTTATTGTTTTATTTTGCCGAATGTTGATTTAGAATTGTGCATAAACGGAATTGTTTAGATAAATATTTAGAGTAATATAAAACTGAAGTAAGGAAGTTTAAAGTTTGCAGACAAACCAGATAATTCTAGAATCTCTTTTTCTAAAAAGTGAATGTAGCGAATGAAAAGTCTGAAATTCAGGTACTCGCATGTTCTCGAAACTAACACACCTCACTGTAAGTTCGTACTTCTCAGCAGTTTTTATGGTACCCAGAAAACTAGATGAAATATTTGGGGTAAATTTCAAGTTTTTTTGTGATAGAATTGACGTCATAAGATAAAATTTTCTTTCATCACAAGGTCTATTATATTCCATATACTTGAGTTGAAGTTTTCCCTTTATCCACCTCTGTATTGTATTTGTTAATTAATTTTGAATATTTTTACTTATATGACAGTGAATTGGCACACGAATACTTTTTGCCGTTTGTGAGGTACTTAACCGTTCAGGAAATCCTATAATTAATGTGCAGCACAAACGTCCCATTGAAGTGGGTTCTCTGGAATTTCGCACTACTGCGTTCCTAAATCGTGTCAAGCACTAAATCAGTCCGTCCTAAATTACAGGCCAGAAGAAGTTCGATCACACAGAGCGGGTGGAATGAAGACCTAGCGCGTTTGGGATAAGGGAGAGGTGATTAAATTTGAATAAAAATAGGAGTTTTCATAGAAGCGCATGAATATTATTAAGAGATAAATTTAAGGTAACTGAACAAAATTCATTCCTTTCTCATCCCTATCCTTCATCCGTTGTCCCCCTCTCCAGTCGCATGTTTGCTGATTTCATTCTCCAACACTCACGTTAGAGCCTAAAATAGCCATTACGCGTGTGGAGTCGACAGTTCCATTCATAAAATTATTCTAGTCATTTTTATATTTATTCTATATATCTACTCTTCATACCCTCTTCAGATAATCCATTCTAATTTTATCTCTCCCTTTATATGAGATATTTTACTTTTAATTCAACGTACTCTTTTCAGGCAATCTACTCATATTTTATTCCTCCTTTTTCATGCAGTCTGCCTCTATTTTATTCCGCCATATTCAGGCTATCTGCTCAGCCCTTTCAGGCAGCTTACATTATTCTTTTCTTATTCTTCCCTTTTGAGGCAGTGTCCTTCCTTTCATTTCATTGCACCTTTTCATGCAGCCTACTCCTATTTTATACCACCCTGTTCAGACGGCCTAATCTGATTACATTCCATTTTTTCTGGCTGTCTGTTCATATTTCATTCTCCTCTTCTCAAACAGTCTTTTCTTTCTTTTTTATTTTTTTTTTTTTTTTTGCCATTTTCAGGGAGCATACTCTTATTCTGCTCTTTTCAAACACTGCCTTAATCTTATTCAGGCAAACTGCTCTTACCTTATATATCCGTCCTTTATCAGGCAACCTACTCTTATCAAGCAGCCAACTCTCATTTTATCCCGCCCTTTCAGGCAGTCTGCTCAGCCTGCTCTTATTTTATTCCGCTCATTTCAGTCATTCTGATTTAATTTTATTCCGCCGTTTTTAGAGCCCTTTTGCGTCCTTTCAATATGTTTTTCTCTCGCGCTTTCTCCACTCTTTTTGGTATTCTACTGTAGTTAACACCATACCTCCACTTAAAGTAATATTTATTTTCCTTTATTTCTCTGTTCTTGGAATACCTCGGATCATTGTTCAAGTTATTATTTTCATAGCACAGATAGCGTCAGTTCAACTTTTTATAGACTTTCAGCATCTTTTTACGTCATTTGTTTCCTGGTCCCCATTCATCATCTCTCGTGAACTTAACAAACCAACTTTTCAGCGGGAGTAAGCTATTTAAATCATCAGCGTCCACTTCCTAGCTTATTCCTTCTTATTTTATCAAGTTGTATGTAAAATTCAATATCTGTTATTTGATTTAGTATTAAAATTTATTCAAAACTGACTTTTTTTCCTTAGATTTGCAAATATTACGTTGGATCATTTAAATTATTCACGGTAGACTTTGAAACACATCCCTCACACGGAATAATTATGATTATTCACCCTTCGGTTTATTTGCATTATTGTGTGTGTTACCTACGTTTACGATTGAATGTTTATAATGCTACAAACATATTAAAGCAAGCATCGTGCACTTTCGCACAAACTACTATCATGGATGAATGAGGTTGCAATGATGCTGATATCAGTGACAACCGAACGAAAAATACCCATTTAAAAGTATCACCAAATATTGCAATAAATCCCGAGATATCTAGAATGATTCCATGGGACGAGGCATAACACACGTAATTCGAAAATGAGGTCTCTTGCTGTTCCTTGTCGAAATTTCTTTGCAAACGAAATTCTGATTTCTTGATTATGGGTATCGTGAGCGTGTAAGAAGGTCTTGGGCCTAGCAACCTCATTCCTAAAAGACTTGCAGAGAACCGGAAGGCTGACCTCTTCTGGAGCCAACCCTACAAATCGGAAAATGCTTCTATAGTTGAAAAATATATTTCATATGTTCGCGATTGGCGTAGGAAATTAAGAATTTGGATTGACGCACGATCAAGAAAATTATACAAATAACAGCAAGAGCAGTGATTTTTTTTACTCTGTAGTAGTAGAGCGCTGGGCTTGTGTTTGCAAGGCTTGTGGTTCGATACCGGCCTGCCGCCAACCAGTCGACCCAGCCTCAGTCGAGGTATAGAAAAAAATGGGTATAGGGGTAGCAACCTCATTCTTTAAGATTTTCTGAGAACCGGACGGCTCTATCCTTATATGGGAAAAATCATATAGTGAAAAAAGAAAAAAATCGCAAACACGCATATATATATATATATATATATATATATATATATATGTGTGTGTGTGTGTTTGTGTGCGTGTATGTGTATGTGTATATGTATGGATATGAACGCATTGATTATTGCCTTCATAGTGTGTTCCTTAACTTCCTTTAAGTAGCACAGTGCTGTAAGGGGGTTTTCATTTTCTTGAGGGAGTGTAAGTAAAGAATGTCCGATGAACGTAACTGGTTTTTTTCAGTAAATTAAGTTATATGCTTCATGTTGGTTTGTGTGTGTGTGTGTGTGTGTCTAAGCCACATTCATACGGATGCACAAAAAAAGCATGTGCATTTACGTACGAATGGAAATTAAGTATATGTGTGAGACATATATACTCAAATTAAATTAATATCAGTTTACCGTTCTCTACGTGAGATAGTCTTGCTTTCTAAAGGATTTTCTTCATGATGGAAAATAACGGTGATTTTGTTTGCTTTTCTTCTTGGAAAACTGACCGATGAATGTGCCTAGTAAATTCCTTTGACCTTGGATTCGCGAAGCTCACGCCTACGCTTATGTAAATTGTCCTTGTGTACGTGCCCCGTTACGTGATTTCCTGTTTTGAATCTGCAGTTCTAGTTGGTTTCTTGTCATTTTACTTTTTTGGAAGATATCTTATCCCTCGAGACTAACTTGGCCAATGTGTAAACAACACAGGATGCTGCCACTTTTATCGAATTGAGCCGGACTACCATCGGTTAAATCGCTGACCTTCGTCAAGGTCGCTCCCAACTGCAGAACCTGCCTAAACAGATATGTTTTTGGACTGTGCTTGCTCTTGTTGAAAGGTTGTTGCACTGTAGATGTTTCGCGGTTTAGGGCCGCATTGTTATTGCTATTGTTACATATGGTATTGGAGCTCATGTCAGGTTTTGTGTTATTGCGATTGTTGTCGTTAGAGCTATTATTGCTATTATAGTTATTGTTAATTTGCCTAATATTGTACTTTATATTGTTGCCGCTAAAAAGAAACGCCACTGATGTTAATTTCATTTGTAGCAGCAACCGTGTTCACGGAACATCACTTTTTACCTACCTAGTACGAAATTCCAGGGAAAGTGAGTGGTTTCAGCTTAATAAGTTGGTAATGATTACCTGATCTAGGAAGGTAATCGTATATTATCTCGTCCTTCATTTGAAAAAAAAAAAAAAAAACACACACACACAATAAAGTGTGATAAAGTATTGAGCGCCACAACTCTGAAGACCAGAGAAACTATGGTGGTCAAGCTTCAGGTATGCAATTTTTATTTTAGTACTGCGGGAAGTGAGCATGGTGATTTTAATGGGTTATGTTCTCCTTGGCTTAAGTGTTTGGCTATAATTTTCGTGTACCCTCATATATACGTTTGGCTATATATTATATATATATATATATATATACATATATATATATATATATATATATATATATATATATATATATATATATATATATATATATATATATATATATATATATATATATATATATATATATATATATATATATATATATATATATATATATAAAAGTGAATGTTTATATATTTGTTTGTCTACTATAGAGATCCAAACTGCTTGACAGACCCAGACAAAATTTTGCACACGGCCTCTATGTCACCCCAGAAAGGTTTATAACTCAAAATCAAACCCCTACCCTGTAAAGACATACAAACACAGATAAAACAAATTAAATTTTCGTTTTTACGTCCCTTTTCCTTCAGTTTTCTGGGTTTATTCTCATTTTTCACCTGAACTTCACCTTTTCTTCTGGCGCTGCTAGAAGTATGATTAACCTGTAACAATAAATCCCTTATAACATCAATTTTTAGATCAGAATTTACGTGAATTTTGATCATGATTTATGATAATAATTAATATAATTGTTTATTACCTTGATAAAATCTGCATTGAAAACCTGAATCGATGGAAAGCGAACCCGAATCCATGCATGCATAGTAGTGGCTAAACGTGGTTGATGGTTGAAATTGCTTATCATGTCAATTGGCAAAAAACTTCACTGCATACGGAAGATAAATTTCTTTTCACATTGCATGGTACTGATTACCTGGAAGATAATGACTGAAAATTCTAGATTAAAACTTTACAGGAATGTAGATCATTACATTTGGAAAACTTTTCCGAAAGGCACTTGGAGGGTAAATGCACTAGATGCAAATATGGATTAAATTAAGAAATGGCAGTTACTGCACTTCAAGTAACTCAAAGTGCTCACAGCTTACACAACACGTCAATTCATACCTTTTGCTGATGTAATCATACACAGTAAGGAATAGTATTCCCATCATTTAGGAAAATAAAATTATTGTTTATGGTTATATATTAGAATGATATATATTTATTTCTATCTTTTATCAATCCGTATTTATTCAAAACAATAAATAACTGATTGCCGAACATTCCTCCAAGAAGGGAAAGATTTTGTTTGATTCATGATCACATTATTGTACGAATTGACCAAGTTTATAGATGCTGTACGTATAACTGTATACACAATTCTACGTTAAGGAATTTGATGTCTTAAAGATAAAGATAATGAGTTGTAATTTATAATGTTATGTTAAAAACGTCCCTAAAAACAATACAAAAAATACATATCACAAGTTAAAGTTAGCCATATAGGAAAGTGTTTTGCCACTCTTTTTCTTAATATGATGATGGGGTGGAAGGCTAACTCCTGCAGCAATTCACTTAATAATAAGTAAGAAGTAAAAAGGCCTAACAGAGTATAGACTAAATATTTCTTATTAAAATAAGACGTCTGTTCTCATACAATATTACTGAATGAGTTTAAATTAGAACTGAGGGTTTGGTCCAGTTTTTTATGAATTTGACAGTGACGTTTACTTTGATTTTAGAAACATATCATGAAAAGACATCATTGGTTTAGGCCTATACCAGATTGTCTGTATCACATGGAAATATTGTTTTAGACTTTTATTGTATGATTTGGACTTATAAGAGCCTACAAATATCATTGAAGGGTTAACAGTGAAATGAATAATGCCTGCATATAATTTATTCATATTCTGATCAGAGCATCTGAGATGCTTCTCATATGAAATACAGCAGCAAACTGTCATGAAATTGGCGCTAACCTGTCCACACGTGGAATTACCTGTCAGCGGTCGGAAGATATTTAGACAATACCATCAGTTCATCCGTTCTGATGAGTGGACTGTCTCCACCCACAAACTGTTTTCTACACTTAAGTTTTAACAGCAGTTTCGATGAACTGACAGAAGAAATGACAAGTAAACTTGATCGTGAATACACGGTCTTAGGTTATTGAATTCTATAATAGTGAATGGGTGTGTTGGGAGAGAGTGAGAAAGAGAGTGAGAGGAGAAGAAGAGAGAGAGGACAAGCTGTTAGTGAGGGGAAAGCGGGAGAAAGAGAGAGCTCGTTTATCAAATGTCATTCAGAGTTTTTCTGGGTAGTGCCAGGTTGGTCAGCTAGTGTATATGTGTGTGTATATATATATATATATATATATATATATATATATATATATATATATATATATATATATATATATATATATATATATATATATATATATATATATATATATATATATATATATATATGTATGTATGTATGTATGTATGTATGTATGTATGTATGTATGTATGTATGTATGTATATTGCCTTTAATCACCCTATACTCTTCAACACCCTGTTTTGCCTATAGTCGTAGCTGAAGAGCTGCCAGGTACTTAATCCACTCCCTAGCTCATCAGAGCATCTATGATTATCCGAAAACAGCTAAGCCTCCCACCTCACCCTGCTCAATCTTGGGACACGATACCACGCATGCGTACGCGCACAAACACACACACTGGAACACACACACACACACAATTATATATATGTGTGTGTGTGTGATCAGTCACTTTGTCATAGGAAGTGCCAGTGGCTTGGGATAATAATTCACGGTGTCTTAGAGCACTGGAGCACCAAGTCACTTTATCGAGGGAAGGGATCTAGTTCCTAAATGACAGATGAGCCTCTTTCCCGAGAGGTCACCTGCAGTCACATGTCAGATCAGTCGATATGTAAATGAATGCAACTGCATTGGTGGTATACAGTGCACTCCGGACATTGCTGCCTTAGAGTGTGCCAGTGGCATGGGATATTACATTGTTTGATGTGCCAAAGCTGAGGAGCGCATCGTGAAAGGTTGCAGATACCTTGGTGGGTAGCAGTGCCTCTTAAACGAGCCTTTCCTCCGGAGGCAAATGGGATTGGCACTTACTACTTCTATGGGATTCAGGGAAATAGAATTAAAAGCATTCCCACCAATTTGTGTTGCATTAAACTTCCAAATTGGTGGGAACTTATGGTTTGCATCCCATACCCTATAGTATTACAAACCCTCTGTGGGAAAAAAAGTAAAATAGAAAGTCTTGCAGCTTTGAAGAGCCGTGGATGTGGGACAGAAGAAAGAAAAGTGCACAATAGTTGATACGTTCAAGAAGAGTGTTAGGCGTGCAGGTATTTAGTGAGACTAAAGACCAAAGGAGAGGATGTGCAGTCATGGTAAGGGAAGAAAGAGTGATTATGTCAGGAGTGGCTGAGAGAGAGAGAGAGAGAGTAGTTTTTGTATAGTCAGAAAATTGTGGAAATAGATGTAAGATTACAGATGTGTCAGTCTAAGGATTGTCTGGGTAAAATTTAAGTGTTCAGGAGACAGGAGCTATATGGAACACTGAATGAGAGAGTATTTTTGTATGAATCTGATTCTGTGCATCGATTGAGAATGATGGTTGTGCTAAGTGACAGATATGTAAAGTTATGGAACAGAGGAAGAGATTTCCTTGGGAATAAGAGTGGGAAAAATATTGTTGAAATGGGTTTTTTAATGAATTTGATTTTTGGGAGTATGTAGTTTCAAAAAATATTCCTGTAAATCACATACATAGAAAATAAAAAAAATCGTGAGGAAAAGTTTTAGTAAATATTATTCAGTACAGAGTATGAAAGGGACAGTTTACTGACGCAATAAGGAGAGTTGTTGGATGTATATAATATATCAATTGGTCTAACTGAAGCCGAAGTAGAAATCAAGGTTTTTGTCCTAGCTCCTAGGACTTGGCTTTCAATCCCTTGAAAGCCAGGGAGAGCTCCTCATTATGCCAAAGTGGTCGATGTACGAGTTTCATAAAATTTTATGGTAAAAACGAAGCATGTTTTAGAGTATGCAGAGAGAGGGAGGAGTGGGGAGGCGCCTGTTATATTATGTAAAAGGGTTTCTGAGAAGTTGGTGTGTTTTGTCTCTATGGCGGCAAAATGTCTTTATTGATGGAGGGTTGGGAGAAGTTTGAGGGTAGACTTAGTCACACAAGTTGTGGAAAAAGAATAGGCGGATGTAAATGGAGCATGGCGATATAATGTTAAAAGGGGATGGTGAAAGGGAAATGCAGAGACTAGTAAAAGAGAATGAAAATATTTGTGAAAAACAAGTAAAAAATACGCCGAAGTTTCTTCGGCGCAGTGGAGTTTTCTGTTCAGCGTATAATGCGCCTATGAAACTTTCAGCCACGGTCCGGTGGTGGCCTGTGTTGTTGGCACATATAGCGGTGCCAGACGCACGATCATGGCTAACTTTAACCTTAAATAACATAAAAACTACTGAGACAAGAGGGCTGCAGTTTGGTATGTTTGATGATTGGAGGGTGGATGATCAACATACAATTTGCAGCCCCCCTAGCCTCAGTAGTTTTAAAGATCTGAGAGCGGAGAGAAAAAGTGCGGACGAACAGACAAATTGCCATCTCAGTAGTTTCCTTTTACAGAAAACTAAAAACTGAAATTGAATTTCAGATGTAAGGTTGCAATGGTGAATAGAAGCCTGAAAGATGAAAGTGATTGTTAACTTACATTAAGGAAGAATAAAATGAGTTCATTTGCATTGTATTTGGGGGTAGACATAAAAGAAATAAGTATTAGGGTGTGCATGGGATTAGAACTGAAGGGGAGTATCATTGACAGTCAGAGTTGTGTGAATATTAGATCCAGATAAAGAAATATAGTGAGTTTATGTAATGTATACGCACACCATATTATATATTTACATATATGCGTATGCTTTTATGGCTCTAAAACATTAAAAATCTAGAACCATGTTACATATGATGCAAAACAAGTAGAAAAACTTCTCAAGCATGCCAAAATGTTGGCTTCAAGGGTATTGATAATGTTTGTATATCATATTTCAACCTCTTAAGGTGCGGGATATTCATGTTACACCTAAATAACTTCTTATGTAAAACCATCTTCTGTAGTAGATAATGCAGGTCACTGGTTGTGAATGGTTTCGTCTTTGTCTTTGTGTGTGTGTGTGTGTGTGGCTGTGAGAAAGAGAGAGAGAGAGAGAGAGAGAGAGAGAGAGAGAGAGAGAGAGAGATGGACATAAGTAAGGAAAGAAAGGGAAGGGCTGTTGTTGATTGATTCCACTATCAGCTGTCAGCCAGAGTTCTTTATCGCCATTGCCAAGGATTATCTTTTGAGTTACATAATCAGTTTCCTATCACCATAACCTTCATAGATACAGTTAATCCTTGTTTCATCACAAGTATAGAATCTACTGATAATTTGAATTTGAATCCAAGAATAATAAAAAAAACATTAGTGCGTATTGGCAAAAGAATTGTGTTGACGGTTCCATTTCGTTTTGTCATAAGAATCTATTCCGATAACCAAGGTTATAAGGAGGCTTTGGAACAGAATGGCTTACTCACTAGCTAGTCTTAAAGCAATTTTGTTTCATGATACAAAATTGCATTTGTATTGTATCCTTTCTTTCAGCACTCCTTTTAGGCAAGGCTTCATTCAGTAATCACTAATTTTATTACATCGTTCCTAATTATGTCCGCGCAGTTCTACTTGAAAAGGTGAATTACACTGACTGAGCAGAAGTATTAGCTTTTAATGTCATGAAAATAATTCGTTAACGGAAGCATTTTGGTTTACTTTTTTGCAGTAATCGTTTCATTTGATAAGGTTATTATTATTATCTTAATTACTAAACAAGCTTCAACTACTTTTGGAAAATCTAGATGTTACAAGCCCAAGGGCTCTAATAGGGAATGCAACCCACTGTGGGAAAAAGAAATCAAGAAATAGCCGATTTCCATGCTGTTTCAGTCCTTCAGCTTGATAATGTAGAAACTAATTAACGGATTTTTACCATTTTTTAACGTTCAGTTTGTTCCAAGGGGCAATTGATTGTTCATTGTGGACCTGAGTCTAGATCCGGATCGAGAATTGTTTACTACTTAGTTTATTTTTATTGTCATCAATGAGTCTTTATATATAAAAAAACAGTAGCTTTCACGTGTTTGTGAAAGAAGTTGTAAAAGACGAAGAGATTAGAGGAATTACATTAACCATGCCCTTGTAATCGTGATGAAAGAACCAGATTAATGAATATACAGATACTTACAATAAATATATAAATAGGTGAAAGCTAGATTAAAAAAAAAGACAAGGAATGTAAAGTGTCCTTGAGAATACTCTTAAGCAAAGAATCCCAAGCTTAGCCTGTAAATGAAAGGGTCAAAGTATTCAGTTGACAGGAAAAATGTCATAAGAGGTTTATCAGTGTGTACTTCGAACCCCGTGCGGTGATGTAACAGAGCCCAAGCTTTCTTTTTCTCGCACTTTGGCTGCTGAGATCTGCTTCTCACATATTATCTGCTACTTTTATATTACTTTCTATTTTTTGTCTGTTTTTGTGTTTATTTATTTCAGTTTTTTAGAGACAATTATATTTAATAGATGCAGATAGGTGTTTGATAATTAGTTTGTAATTGAAAAAAGACAGGCCGTACCGTAAATATCCAAATATCCTGTAGCATGTCAAAGGAGACGCGTTATGTCAATTTGAACACAGTTGGAATTAAATTGCCCATTCTTAATCATTTACAAATTGCCCTGCTAGGTAAAAGATTATATATATATATATATATATATATATATATATATAATATATATATATATATATATATATATATATATATATATATATATATATTTACGTTTTTCCGTGGTTTTAGTTTGAAATATGCTCTGTGAGACAGGTAGCAACAATTTAAGGTAATTTAGCCTTGTGATTCTGACTTCGTGGTTATGGGAAAACATAAAAAAAAGAGGAAAACAAAGGAGAATTTCATATGAGCATAGGGCTCTGGTTACTGAGGGAAATATTACGTAAAACACGTGGGCACATTTAAAGTAGTGTATTTACATAAATGACATTAGTACGGGAAAGAGGAACTCAAGTAGATTGAATGAAACTGGGGAATTCCAGCCACAGTCCGAGAAGCTTCCACGAAATAGGATCCCTCTGAAATGAGAGATATGCACATTATACGCCAGTAATGAAAATAGACAAAAGAATAATGAATTCGAAGCTGCACTGAGGGTGCCAAAGGAGTAATAAAGAATTAATACTGCCGATGCAAGAGGCGCACGGACATTAGACAAGGGAGATTTCTGGCTCTCTTTAAGCAAATATTACGAGACAAAAGCGTGACTGAAATGGGGCTCTTCCAGGGCACATTACCTTAGCAGATTTTCCGAGGGCGCGTAGAAGGCAGTCCGTGGATGACTTGCGATTTCCGAGGACGAGTTTCTTCCACGTGGTGAGATGCAAGGGCTTCCGTAAAGGGGCAAGGCGATGGGGACTCGAAACCCAAGCAATGGCCTGTGGGCCCGAGGAATACGGTCGAAGGGCACGAGGAGAAGTATACTTTGGAAAGGGCCACGTGGTTAGGATGCAAGGGCATCGATGGGGCCAGGTGTTGAGGACGTCTTCATTCCATATCTTCCAGCCCGCGTGTGTGTCGAGAACTCGTGGGTTTCTGCTTTTTATCCCCTCCTATGGGGCAGGGGGTGCGTCCAACACAGATGTTTTGACTCATTGCACCTGCTGCCCGCAGGGGAGGTTTTGGCCTGTAGGAGAAACACCCAAGCCAGATTACTTTTGCCTCGAAGGAAAGATCTTTATCAAAAATGGGAGCGCCTTCAATCTTTTAAACCCTTGTTTTTAAGTCGATAGACAGATGGTCTATCGATCGGCCGGCTGGCAGTAAATGAAACACAACAGAACAACCAACAACAACAAAGGAGGGGGAGGCAGTTTGCTGCTGAATTCTTGCTAATCATAATAATATATATATATATATATATATATATATAGTATATATATATATATATATATATATATATATATATATATATATATATATATATATATATATATATATATATATATATATATTACGAGTAGACGTCTCAGTTAGGCATAGCAGCCTTGTTTGCGGTATGTCAACGTATTTCTTTCTTTTTCTTCAGCTCCCTCTCCCTCTCTCAGCAGCATACCTCGTTTCCAGATGTGCTGCTTTCGTTCCCTTTGCTTTTCCTACGTAGCTGTCCAACTCCCTCAACTTTACCTTGCTTCAATTTTCATTTCTCGTTTAAGACCAAATCGTTCTGGCTAGCCCTGCGAGAATGGAAATGGGGCCTCGAACAAATGCATGAAGATTAACAATGATGATCGTCGGTGTACTTTACGTGTTGCACTGTAAGCATTAATAGTATTTGCAGGGTCCCTTCATGCCCTAGCTATACCCACATTCTGGTCTTTTACTTTACCTCCGTTCCCGCTTGCTTTTGCCAGTCTCGCTGTCCATTATCTCTAACGTCACTTCTTTGTGCAACTGCAGGGGATTTCTTCCAGTTCCACCTTTAGATCCTTGTACTTCAATTCCTTTAATTTTATGGGTCCCTTTCTCTTGCTGTTCAGCCACTCATACTCCCTCTTTTCACTGTATTAAACGCTGAATGGCCGGAAGTGGCCTTGATAGCCTAAATTCATGAATCACTTAATTATTATTATTATTATTATTATTATTATTATTATTATTATTATTATTATTATTATTATTCCTTTATACTAGCCGTTGCCCTTGCCCACATTCTGGTCAGTTCTCTCTTAAATCAGACTTGAGATCTGTTGCAAATTTTAGCAACAATTTCTTGATACACAGCAGGCTCATTATCCCTTCACTTTTTCCTTCCCAGGTTTCTACTTCATCTACTGGTTTCGATGGTTCCTGAGACTTTGCGAAGTATGGGTGGAGCAGCTGCTCTACCTCCCTCGGATGAACAACTTCGACACCTCGATGAGTTCGTATTACACTTGCGGCGTCGTGCCCACGCACTCCGAGCAGGAACTCGAGATGCCCAAGCCGCTTTTAACAGACAGAGTAAGTTCGTCCTGTTACATTCCTACTTGTAAAAACTGTTTTTGAGAAAATCTTTAATAGATGATGAAATTCAGTTTTCTCGTTTCGTTTTGGTCATCTTCTCATATTAGAACTTAAAGTATAATAATAATCAAGTTTTGAACTCCACCTTCCATACCTACCAGTAAAAGATAGTTTTTGATAAAAAACTACATTAAATAATGAAGTTCTTAATTTCCATTCTGTGTTTATCATTTCAAAACATATTTTAATATCGTATTACATTCCTATTGTAAAAGGTATTTTTAAAGAAAATATTCACTTTATTAAATTCAAGTAATTAATTCCATTAGATTATTAATTTATTTAAAAGTTTAAATCGTAATGCTTCAACTTGAAGTAAATATTTTTTGTTAGAAAATCTTGACAGTTAGTAAAACTGAAGCACTCTGTTCTGTTTCCTCAGCATTTCGTATTAAGATTTACATATTGATCTGCCTTTCATGTAAGAATACAAGTTTTGAATGACATTCTGATCTTAATTTCATATCGGTGAAAATATATTTTTAAACATCATTAATAATGATGCAGGTTTAAGGTTTCCTTAATCGTACTTAACATTGTTGTTTTTCGGGCCAAGGTCTCTCTCTCTCTCTCTCTCTCTCTCTCTCTTAACTATCAAAGTCGTTATCTATAAGCTTAAACACTTCTTTTGTACCTGGGCGTGGAACAGACGTGTTTAGCGTAAACACTCTTGGGAGAGTTATTTAGAATCTATTTGTTTATTAAAATGGTTCAAGGGTCATGTTGAAACTTAGGTAGCATTTAACATATCCCAAAAAACTTTGCGTAATCTTTTCATAGTTAAACTCTGTGTATATCCATATGTTTTTATGCATGACTTCTATGTGTGGCAAAGAGAGACGTTTTCCAGTAAGAATGCAGAAAAAGGTTCGAGCTTTGAGACGGTACTTAATACCACTAGGGTCGGGACTTGCCGTCTCGACCATGTCATGACGGCATAGTACGCAAGTAATCCATTGATACAGCTGAGTTTATAGTATATAATCAGACTGCATGATTTGAAGTATTACAGCTACGTTCCCTGTGTTGTACTTTTATTGAGGTGGATTATTTAGTAAGATTCAAAAGAATTAGTTTTTTTAATACACTAAGAATTGACACGAACACAGATTTCAAATTCCACGACTGGTGGTTAATCAGAACTACCAGTTGCTAAATCTGATTCATACGGGTGTGACAGTACAATAACTGAACAAGTTTCAACGACTCAGTGGTATTTAGAAACTCTCTCTCTCTCTCTCTCTCCGTAGCGTATTTCAAAACAAACTTAAAACTCCATGTTCTTTATGACTATGACGAGGAGAAATGAACCAAAAAAGACATAACTAGGTGAAAGAATAAGATAAAATTAGAAATAGTGTATATTTGGCTAGTGATAACCGTAGCTACGGCAAAAATACCAACGCAGTTTCAATTGCTGCCCTGTAAAAAATAGTGCTAGCTGGTTATTTTTAGATATCTGTTGCAGGATTGTGCGTAATTTATAAAGAACAAAACAAATAAGGTCACAAGTTATTTTGGGAATATCACATACAGACAGGAAATCATGTCTCGCCGAACGGGAATGCCTGAACTTTTCTTCTTTTCTGCTTCTTGTATATCCTGTTTATGTTTGGCTGTTGAACCCATGGTAGTATAATTTGTTATATTAGTTGTTGCTCTGTCTGTCTGTTTATCTATCTAACTATCTACAGTATCTGTCTTTCTCATTTTTATTTCGTAGAGGTTGGCAGTCGTCCGATGACGCGATTTCTTTCTGATCAATGACAGACTTTTATAACACCCCCCTCCCATTTCCATGTTTCTTCATTCCTGTAATTTTTCATCGTCCAGGAGGCGAGTCTGTCGCTTCCCTCGAATTAGGGCCTTGCGCTGTTTTATCTTTTGTTTCATCCACAACTAGGTTGGATAAAGATAATTTACCTTCATTCTTTTTTTTGTTTTTTCTCCTTTAAGCTAAAACAGATAAGGTTACTTAGATAAGTTTGGGAGCTTTTTTTGTGTGTGTACTTCTCTTAAACAATATAAATTGCTTATAGAGGTCTGTTACGTGTTGTTATCAAAAGCAGTGGCCAGTGCATGGTCACGTTTTGAATGTATAATGAAGAATATGAGTTGGGATCTTATATGTTTTAGTGTTTCTTGGGATAAAGGGCAACTGATTTCCGTTAGCCAAATCTCTATATCTGCATCTGCATAAACTCGCCCTCACTTGAACTAACATCTGTGATTATCCATTTCAAAGGTGCATTCATTTAATTGTTACTGAATTCGTAAATATGACCCTTGTTCTTTTCCCTTTCGCTGTGTTGTAGCATGAAGACTCGATGCAGTTCTTTGGAATGGACAAGGATGGGCGCGCCATCGTGGCCAAGGTAGAGAGGCTGACGCAGAGGAGGGCATCTTTGATTCTTGTGGTGGTCGACAGCAATGGGGATATTTATACCCTCCCCGGTGGGTGGTTTACTCTTACTGTCAGCCATGGCGTCTTGTTGGTGTGTTTATACCAGGATATATTACATCCTATGATTTATTTAAGGTTTAATAGTATTTAAGATTTAATACTTTGTACTCATGGGTATAATCACTTGTCAGCTTATTTATAGCGTTGAGCTATGTGATAACTGGTAACGGGGAGCGTGTTATTTTTACCAACTTTTGGTATATGATTAGTGAACTATGTATTTATTTATTTAATACTGCCATTAAGCCTAAGACGTAATATTTAACATATTTTTATTAACTCTAATACTGGTTTTTACGTTAGTTAGTATCCATAGAATTAGTGCTGTCTTACGTCGCGTTAGTTTTGACTCTCTTACACTTCTGCAGGACAGCCAGACACGAATTACGTCAACGTGAAGGACTCCGGGTGGAAAGCTGGCGGACTACTATTCGAATGCGTCGAGGCCATGAGATGCTGGAGACTCAAGTTCAACGGGCTCTTGAGGTCATTTTTCTATGATGATGATGAAAATTGGCAGCGATTCTTTTTAAAAATCCCCAAATATGAAGCAAAGTTGCAAAAAGTGGCGTTAGACTTGTAACATCCCAATTTTGGCAATGATTTTGCTTAAACAGCTCTTGGTGTAAAACGGTTATTGGTGAAGGGCATGAATTTTACGGCACTAAAGTTCGGTAGCGATTCTGCATGAACAAGCCCTATAAATTACACTTAGACTTTAACGCTCCCAGACTCTTTCATTGGTTTCACCTGAAATCATTGCAAGTGTCAAACTAGGCCATGTGGACTGGACGTAGACCTAACTGCCACTTTGTAGCCATGATGCTTATAATTTCATTGAAATAAAAATCTATACGGCAATGACATAGTTGCATTTCACTGGCGATATTAAAGTATGAGCGTAAATGAAATGTTCAACAGCTGTATTTGTAATACTTGCAACTTTATTTTATTTTTCAAGATTGTATTATTTCTGAGAGTGGTATTTCTTGTTTTCTTAGGCGAGGGGTACGCAAAGATTTTATAACTGAAGCTGAGAACGAAACTGACGAAGAGGAAATCATTCACGCCCGCCTGGATTTCCTTTGGCACTGCATGAGGGCGCCCGTCGACGTCTGGAGGGACTCCAGCCCCAGTCTACTTGCCCAAGCCCTGGCTAACCACTGGCGACCTACCAAAGCCTTGTTCTCGTTAGTGGAAAACATGTGAGTGAAGGAAATAATCATATAAGGATTCAAATTCATGTGTCAGTGAATTCAGCATTGATTTCTAATATCCTTAGCCCAGAATGTACTTCATAAAGAATTGCTGAAAGGTTTTAAATGCTTAAGTCTTGTAATACTGAGAATTTTTCGAGACTGAAGGTATATATATACATACATATATACATATATATACATACATATATATATATACATACATACATATATGTCATGCATACATATACATACATACACATACACATATCTATATGCATAAATACATACATACATACATCCATACTTGAATAAATAATTTGTTGTCAAAGTCAGATCATGTCTATCGAGGGCATACTTTCCTGTATTTTATTCTAACGTAGTTGTGGCAGTATTACTTAAGTTTTGATATTTATTGCCGACGTAATTTTTTAATAAAATGACATTAATGAAAAGCCACAAGGCATCAGCGGTCATGCATTTACCTTTAAAGCGCGCGTGTCGGATCGAACCTTTTTCAAAATTGCATCAGCCATGACATGTCAACAGTCAGTCATCCATGTATTTTGTTTACCCTGTCGGCAGGTCCTTAGAACGGGACGAATACGAGCAGTGGGGAGTATTACAGGGGGAGGTACGTCTCGGCGGCCTGCCTTCAGATGCTCCCCAAGAATGGTACCTGAGAGGATGCCGTCGGCACAGGTGAATCTCTCTCTCTCTCTCTCTCTCTCTCTCTCTCTCTCTCTCTCTCTCTCTCTCTCTCAAAGCATTGTAGAGTAACCCAGATGTTGATGTTTGTAGTTAGTTTTCGGTATCGAATATATATATATATATATATATATATATATATATATATATATATATATATATATATATATATATATATATATATATATATATATATATATATATATATATATATATATATATATATATATATATATATATATATATATATAATATGGATATACACATATATGCACATATATATATATATATATATATATATATATATATATATATATATATATATATATGTGTGTGTGTGTGTGTGTGTGTATGTATGTATGTATGTACGTGTGTGCGCGCGTGTGTATTCAAGAGAAGTTGGGATATGGCGACCCCATCCTGTGGGTAAGATCTATTGCTGGCATAAATGTATGGATGATCGGCATTTAGCCCTTAGTTCTTTAGTTGTTTGGTGATTTTTGCAAGTTTTACTAATGCTTTGTTTTCATTAAAAGCTTAGTCGCCCTTTTTTATCCGGGCTTGAGACGAGCTTGGGCGTGCAAATTTTTTGGTGGGAGAGTTGAAAGAGGATGCTTATAATATTGATGCTGTGCAGAGAGAACTAAGAAATACGAAGTGAAACTTTTGTGGACTTAAATGTACAGGGAAAAGTTTGAAAGCGAAAAGGAAGATCACATCGAAAGAAGTAAAAATGGACATATTTTAATAGAGGGTGGACTATATTGCGTGGGCATTGATACAAAGAGCAGAAAATGACAGAAAAATAAATATGAAATAAAAAAGATAATAGCTCGAGAGACTCTATACTACGTCTAGAGGCACGAGGAACAATAAGCGAGTTGGAACCATGATTATCGCAGACAAAGACGCAAGGAAGTAAACTTAAAGCATGTGCCTCTGACAGCGTCCCCGGGCTGCTTAGATCACTGGGCTCTTGCCACTGTCACAATAGCTACATGATGCTGAGCTGCGCCCTTTGACAATGCAGCAACTTTTTTTTATAGCAGTCATCATAAATAGGAAAAACTCCCTACAAAATGAGTCATGATAACAGTGACACGGAAGTTCAGTTTGTTTCAAGATAAAAAAATTATTATTTTGGCCAGAAATGACGATCAGAAATATACAGTCTATGTAAAAAGAAACATATACAGCAGGATTTTCCTTACCGAAAATTGCAAAGGTGTTAATAAATACAAAAACTGTTTTCATACTGAACACTTTGGTCATTGAACTTTATGCCATCCAGGAACAGAGTATTTGAGAGTAAAACGTTTGTCAGCGTCTCTGAGTGAAGGTAACAGAGTCATCAGTAAGTGAGCAGAGTTTTCAGGAGACAGTATCGATGATCAGGGATCACATGCCGATTTAAGTGCTGATTATACCACTCTAAGATGATTCATTGACCGATGAAATGAATAATGATCAGCATTACCCGAAACCCGTAAGTTCCGTTACCTGGGTGAAGAGGATATGCCACCTGATGAAGGTCAGATAATGATTGGGATTCACAGTGACTGGCGACATTCGTGATCAGAAATCAATTGGTTTACAGATTACAGATTATGCTGGTCCGCTGGTATAGGGGTTAGTGTCGTGGCATGCCACTCAGATGTCGCGGGTTCGCGTCTCCCCCAGGGCGATGAAAAATCACTGGCTCTTATCATGATCAGTTACTGCTGCAGTGTGGGGTTGAAACCAATATTCTTTGGGAGTTTGAATTTCAAGTCAATGGCCCGTGTGCTTGTTCCATGAGAATAGGTTTCATCTACTGAAATAACGATAATACGGGCAAAATCTTACTACTACTGTTAATATTGGTTCATTTTAAACGGAGACGACGAGAGCTGTCCAATTTAAAATTATTTTACTTAACTGGAAGGCTGTGCGATCTTTGTAGGAGAAAACATCTGAGTAACGTTTCCAACAAACACTTACTAAAAGGAATTTAGAAGTTGCAAAATATTAGTACAACATAAAAGATGTAAATGCGAAATAAGAAAAAGAATTTTAACTGTACAGCAACAATTTTTTTCCTTGTACAATGCATTGAAAAACTTCTGATTTTAATATAATGAAGTGAAATTTCCCTTTAACCATAGAGAAGAATTTAGTTTCTCAAAATTAATAAATGCAAGTATCCAGCATTAATGATACAAGAAATTTATCTCTGAAACATTCAAAAGAAAACGCTATAAAATCTACAGAAATTTAAGATTTCTCAAGAGGGCATAAAGAAAGACTTTTTTGTTTCCCGAGACCGAGACGGGAAGAGGTAATGGAGGTAAATTTATTTTAGGCTATGACAAACCTACCTCTTAAATATGAAGACCGTTCTACTTGTTGATTCTCGAGTTTGCAACTCAGCCACAAAATCGGTGACGCGTAGAAATCGGCCAAAGAAATGCTGTCGGCATTTCAGTCTAGAAGACTGAAACCATTAACACATGAATTGGCATCTTAATCTAATAAAGGAAGGAGCTCTGCGTTGCTATACTTATTATTCCAAAGAGTTTTTTCTCTCTTTTTTCCAGATGGGGTTTGACCAAAGCCATCGCCAATTTCCATCGTTCGATCGAAGTCTTCAGCTATTTTACGAATGGGGATGTTTGCTCTGTACAGGCGTGCTCCTATGGAACCAAAATGTCCCAGTAAGTACTTTCTAAACCATTATAACGGTTACTTCCAGATTCATCCTTTAATTGTTGAATTATGGATGAACCTCATGTGTGGAAAACTTTCCCAACGTTTTACCCACTTCATGCACTTGAACAGAAGACTCTTCATCAACATGACAACCCCCCTGTGACTGTTATCCACCTCCTATCTTTTATGCATTTTGGCTCTTTCGGTATATGGAGGCCCCTCCTTTTTAGTATCTCTTTCTCTCCATAAATCGAGCGTTTTATGAGTCCACTCTCCATAAATCGAGCGTTTTATGAGTCCACTCTCTCCCTTTTCACCAACCTGTCATCCTTCATTCTTACATGACTAAACCACTACTAAACACCCTTCAATCTCACTAACCTTTTTTACCACTTCTTCATATCTGCATTTCTCGCCCTTTCAGAACTCCTGGCACCATAAAACCACCCAACTAATTCATCTCAACAGCTTCAGGCTTTTTTCTTTCATGTTCATTCGTCATCCACGCTTCACTCCCATGAATGAGAATTAGTAGTCTTTTCATACATTCCCAACTTGCCTTCCATAATAAGTGCGAGAGTCTATCAGTCTTTTCAACGCACAAGCTACCTTCCTTGTTTCAACTGTTCTGTGGCTCAGCCTGCCTCTCTCGTTCTACATCATCGATTATGCTTCGCAATACGTATATGATGATCAGCTGTTTCCATTCTCCTCCAACTCCCTGGTTTCTTTGCATGCTCTTAGCCTTGTTTTTCTCACGATTGTTCTCAACTATCTTCTCTTGCAAATTTTAAACTTCCACTAGTTTCTGCAATTTCTCTTCGCTACTCCAGTTAATATTGTTTCATCCTCCAACATCTACCATTATGCACTCCATTCGTGAAGCATATTCTTAATCCAGAACTTTGTATCTATGTCTGATTTCCTCCCTTTGGCTTCTCACATCACTTCATCCATAAAGGTGTTAAACAGCCATGGATATTATACACCCTCGTGCCAGACCCACTTTTATACCAAATCAACTACTCTCCTGTCTAGATATTTTAACCTCTCATCATATCTTCTGTGCCGTACATCCTCAGCTGGACATTGCCTCTATAAGTTCTATCATAAACGTCTACTAGTTCCGTGTAAGCTAAGCATAGCTTTTCCCTTTACTTCAGTATATATATATATATATATATATATATATATATATATATATATATATATATATATATATATATATATATATATATATATACACAGTATATATTTATATATATATATATACATGTGTGTATGTGTGTTAGTTTTGTCACTAATTCGCACGTGACTTTTTTATACTCTCAAATATTAAGCCAGGAATTTATTTAGCCTGAGAATAACTTACACCTAAGGGGAAATTTACGTGCTAAGTGCATCTTTCCCATCTTATGGGAATGATAAAGAATGACAGTGACTTATCCATTCATATTTTAAAAGAGATTTAAAATGCTGTTAACTCGGATGTGCATATTTCTGTCGAATAAATGTTCTATACTTAGAAAGAAATCAATCCATCACCTTGAGAGCTAAGTGCTAAGTCTGTAACATGTGGCTGTTTAAGTTGGTTTTGTCACTAATTAACACGTGACTTTTTAATACTTTCAAATGTTAAGCTTCAAATACCCCTCAAGATTAAATTCGCTTTATCTTGGGACCAACTTATGTCCAGTAACACATCTCACCATTGTATCCACAAACTTACTCTTCCGTCATCTCTGTAATAACACCTAATCTAAACACATTCGTTCCCTCACAGTTTGCCCTTACCCCATTATTCTTGCAAAATATCCTCCTTTGAAAACTATGTATTTCCAACGCCCAGCTCCCTTTTAGAACACATAGCCACAAGATTCTCTCAGTCCTCATTCACTCCAGGAACTCGACACCTACCGCTAATGTCATAATTTCTTTGTAACTTACAATTGCATTTAAATCTCGTAGCATAACCATCCTTCATGATTCTCCAAACTCTGCCAAGCAATTCAGATTCTCCCTGACAACACTCTTCCACTTCCATTCATGTATGTATTCATGGACCACATACACTCTGAATAACAACTCTTTTATCCAGTAACAATCTTACTCAGACAATTGTCAAACAAGAAAATCTTTATACTACAAGCGCTACTTTTTCCTTAGTCCTGCATCTCTCATTCACACGAGACTCCCTTTTGTCTCTTCCAGTATGTGTAATTTTTAATGACGATGTATTTATGTCTGCATATATTTACATACGTGTACACAGGATATACACATATATATCATGTCTAAAAATGTGTAAATATATATGGACATACACACACAATATATATGTATATATATATATATATATATATATATATATATATATATATATATATATATATATATATATGTGTGTGTGTGTGTGTGTGTGTGTGTGTGTGTATATATGTATATATACACATAGTATATATGTATATATACACATAGAGAGAGAGAGAGAGAGAGAGAGAGAGAGCTGCGTTACTCGCAAACACGCATATGTATATGCAACTACTTCGGTTACTACAAATTTTGTGAAATTTGTTTAATATCAAACGAAAAACATACACCCTACTTTAACTCATTTTCATACCTAACCAAAAGAAATTCAAATGAGTTGCGGTATATATGTATATATATCGTAACTCATTTGAATTTCTTTTGGTTAGATATGAAAATGAGTTAAAGTAGGGTGTATGTTTTTCGTTTGATATTAAACAGATTTCACAATATTTGTAGTAACCGAAGTAATTGTAGGTAACTAGGTGGCTTGAAACGGAATTATTCACGTAAACATATCGAACAAGTTATCTTTGTCCATCAAGAGTTACGTAAGACTCTATCACTGATGTAATATTGGATCCTTATCATTTTTATATCTTTTTATGAGAAATATTTCTGTATGAGAAATATTTTTGTTGTTCTTCGTTACCGGCTGTGACGATGGCATCAATCGTTAATTTTTTTTTTTTTTTTTTTTTTAGCAGAGCTTCTGTTACTAACCAATGGAAAATCTTGATTCGTTTGTCCCTAACGTATTCGTTAAGCTTTACTTTCATCACTTTTAAAGATAGGAGTAGGGAAACGCGGGAACAGGTAGAGAATGCGAAAGCTTTACGTTAGCGGGAAGAAACAAATCAACGGAACCGTGAATTCACTGCTTTGACGATTAGCTCTAATTGTGATAATATCGGTTCGTCTTTTTCCTTTTTAATCAGAGTTACATTGTAATTACGTGAATAAATCGCCTTGGAAAAATTATTGTATTTAAAGTTGCTGCCAAAATTTTTTTTTTTTTTTGTCTAAACCCCATGTGAATGGTAAGATATACTTTGGCTTCAACCTGACCTCATTCACTCACTCCGTTGTTTCTTCAAGTAGTCCCACGGTGATCCATTTCCGCTTTCATCAGACTGCTCAGGTCTGTTGATGGTTTCAGGAAAGCATGATTTTCTTTAACAAGTTAAGGGCATCAACCCTGCGTTTAACCATATATTTTATCCGTTTTTCCCTCTTTTCGGATATTGCTTTCATGTTCTTTTCTAAATATTGAGTAGAAGCAGACGTATTCTAACCGGGGATCTTGCCATTACCTCTTCTTTAGATCTTCATTCTCTTCGGGGTCAGTAACCTTAGTATTTGTGACGCCAGAAAAAAAACAAATAATTAATTAATTCTTTCTTTTGGTTTTCGTTGCAAGATGTCCTCATTGTCTGATATCTACATGTACTATTTTGACTGACTGTGAGTTTTCCTATGCCTCATAAGTAGCCATGTACGCATGGCAAACTACCTCGTCCTAGGTTCATTTTGCGGCGTCCAGCAGTCCCCATATTTCTCATTTCGGCGTATGTCATTTTATCATCAGTTTATTCTCAAAATCAGTCCCTTTGCCTCCGTCTCTTGATAGGTTATATCGAACTTTTTCTCTTTATTTCACCCATTTTTATAATCTCCCCTGCTTGAGGTGGCGAGGCTGGAGTCCCACGCTTTTGACGTCGCCTTTTTCCTTTGGTTTTTTCATGGCTATATTAGCATCTCCCTCAGGGAAGACTGCTCTGATACTTAATAGGACTATTATTATTATTATTATTATTATTATTATTATTATTATTATTATTATTATTATTATTATTATTATTATTATTATTATTATCTGTTGTAGCAGCGTTATTTTTGGTGGTGGTGGTATTAGTGGTTTGAAGAAAATCTAAGTATCTGCCTTCTTCAAACAGTTACCAGTTGGGCTACATGCAGAAAGCAAAAGGGACGTACCACCCCATTACGTCCACAAACCTGAACCTCCCAAGTGTCGCTGAAGATGGTGTTCTACCTCACGACCTTCTAGTCAAATTCAGTGGTAAGACATCCTTAGAGCTTTAATGAAGAGAAAACAGAAAAAAAATGAATCTTGCTTTATGAACTGAATGAGAGAAACAGACAGACACTGATTTTAGCAACGTTATCTTTGGTTGTGTTTGATCACGTAACGTTTTATTTGACTGTGACATTTGATGTTATTTGAATGAATTTGCAACATTGTATTTTTGTCAATCTTTATCCATGACTTTCCCATTCGAAACTGTTTGAACTTCATAAATATGTTTCATTTCACCTATTTCAAACTTGGATATCACACTGTAAATAAAATATTTAAAAAAGAGTTTATGACTTGGCCAAAAGGAATCAAATATATTAGAAAGACGCCCTGTGATATATCAGGTCGTCTTGATACACTGTTTTTTTTTTTTTTCAGCTGGTGGCAAAGATTATGACCTCTGGCACAATCTAGGTCAGGGTGTTACCTTGCATACGGGGGATCCTTGGTCCTTGACCCATAAGATTAACTTCAACTCTGTCGCTGTAACTCATACCCATGGGTGGGGCATCACCATATTCTCAGACAGGTGAGTGATTGGGGCAAAAGTAGCGAAGATATCCCAGTTGCATGAATTATTATTAACTATTTTGTGAGTTTGAATTTATTACTTTGGTTACATGTTAGTCGTACGATAGTCACAAAATATTTTTCTTTAATTTGAACCATAATGCCTCTATTTAAAGAAAACATCACCTGATAAGACTATGGTTGGTCTTTTGGGTATAAATGAATTAGAAGAATGAAACCTGAATGATATTGCATATTTTTATTAATTACCAACTAGCTCTTGATACATTGCGTGATGCACAGTAGAAATTTATTTAAACTAAAATAGTGTTCTGCAAAGATTTATGTCATGCCTCTGCATATGTATACGTAAATATCCATTTAGGGTGAGTCTTGACTCAGGATACAGTCTCTAAGGCAAAGGGAAAAATAACATTATACTACGGTTTATTATGCCAACGATTCACGACAGCTGCTATCGTCGAATTTTCAAGGCTGTAATGATTTTAAAACCATCTTACGAAATATCACAATAAAACATGGATGGATGCCTAGAATATATATTTATGTATGATTCGACTTTCTGATGTGATTTTTATTAAGATGGTTTTTAAATAGACGCAGCCTTGAAAATGCGACGATAGCAGCTGTCGTGAAATACTACTTAAACAGGAGCATGAATGTTTATATATGGCGTTTGCTTCATTGTGCAGATTCAACGATTTGTGTCCAGTGCCAGAAAGAGAGTGCCTGCCCCCTTTGATAGAGCCTCAGTTGGAGGTGGATGAAACGGGTCCCTATGTTGTGAACATATCTGATTACCTGTGCCGTGCTACCTGTCTCACTGGTGGCAAGGGTGCTTCTCTGGGCCAACTGTCATTGCTCAAGGACATGTCCTACCATCCTGTGAGTTCAGTTTTCTTATTTTTAGGAACGCCATGAAGATTTTTGTTTAAATCGTTTTTGATAGTTCCTCAAGTTGGAAGGTGGTTTATGTTTTCTTATTTTAATTTTATGTTTACGTGAGGTGTTGATTTCTACCTTCTGAGTTTTCCATAAAACAAACTAAGTTTCTTAGGCTGTCACTATTTACCTTATTTTACTATTATTGTTTTTGTTATCGTGACACCTCTTTCCATTCCTGAACCGGCAGTTTGAGGTTCCTGACGGGATTGTGGTGACGGACAGCGCGTGGAAGAGGCAACTTCGTAGGCACTCGGAACTTCAGCAGGGTGTCAGAGTTCTAGAACAGGCTGTTGGATCCTCTATTCAGCAACAGATAAAAGACGCATGTAACAGGTAATCATTTTAACTGATATTGCATGATGGTTTAGTCAACCGCAGGGAAAATGTCTGGATAAATCTCAAACCTATGAAAATACGGTTTCGTAGCGCTGCTGGTAAAATCTTTCATGTTTTTACTTTTGCTCCGACGTATATTATGTTTCTCTCTAACCTCAATGTAGTTTCAAAACTTTTGACATTTATTTTATTAAGACAATTTCCTTTGGTTCTGTGCTTTACTTTCTAGTTTTTGTCTTCTGCTCCTTTTTTTCTGTAATAGGTCTTGGTTTGTGAATCTCATTTTTTGTGAACTTCAGTTAATTCAATTTTGTTCTTTGCCCATCCAGTTTGTTACTGAAATTCTCAAGTTCTTGGCTTGCTGCTGCTCCATAGTTTACTTGCTACTCGTTAGTTTATGAAGCTCTTGTTATTTTCTCTCATGAATATTGCATTTGATCCTTTTTTAGTATTTAGTGTTGTGTATAGTGTACAGATACATTTGTACGTTCTTCCTTAGCTTAGGAATCTCATGATTTTTGCTGTTATTTAGGAATCTCTTGTGTATAGCGCCCTCCTTAGTTTATGTTTCGCTCTAAAAAGTTTGAGTTTCTTGTTTGTGACTCTCCTTAGATTATGCTTCTGTGATATTCATGTAACTCGTGTTTGTAACCCTATCCTTAGTTTGCGTGTTTTTCTTATGTTCATGAACCTTTCTCCTTTGTGACCCCTCTCTGTAGTTTACTTGCTATTTTGTCACACATCCTTTCTTACATTTTCGTGCCAACTGATGATCCTACACTTTTCTAGTACGACTCAGTAATGTTTGAACTTCGCTGTTACTCTTGATTTTTTCCCCCTTAGTTTACCCACTCTTTGATTCATGTTTCCCTTTGCTTATGGACAAATCCTAAATTTGCATATGTTTTTTATTTTTGATCCTATCTTGATTAAGGATTTTTGATTTACGAACTTCTGATTTGTTTGAATAGAAGCACACCTTTACATTAAATAATTTTTTTTTATACCTGTCTCCATCATGTTTACTGATAGCATTTTGAGAGTTTTTTCCTTATGAAGTATTGCGTATGATTGTATATAATATTTTTCCAGTTCATTATGTGGCTGTAATCTTTCAATATAGCAAATCTTATTCAGAAAGTAGTGTACAAGAGGCATTCCCAACTTTTACTCAGTATCTACATTTCATTTTGTGATTCATATGGTAATCTTTTTCAAGAATTCGTTTTGACAACGCTTATTTTTTATTTCTACATTTACCCACTAAATGATCTCTTCGACAGGGCCGTTGAACTATTCAAGAACACCCCTGTTTGCTCAGAAGTACAAGAGGCTTTGAAAAATTCGTTGGAGGACGAGTTTGAAGAAGGATTGAAAGGGCGTAGGTAAAAAACTTGACAGAATGTTCCTTCGCGAGAGTTATTATTAGAAAAGAACATTAATACTATGATTCATTTTTCAAGTTTACTTGACTGCTTTAGAAAAAGAGTTACTGCTTTAGCATATCCTATTTTGAAATTAATTAGAGAACAATTATTGCTTATCTGGTCGAATATCTTTAACAGAAGTAAAGATTTTGTCTCAAGTGACTTTTCCGATGACCTTGGTTTCAGGTTTGCCGTGAGGTCCTCGGGATGCTCAGAGGATAGCGATGAGACCTCAGCCGCAGGTCAGAATGAAACCTTTCTGGGTGTGGAAGGCCTCGATAACATCCTGAAGGCGATTGCTAAGTGTTGGGCTTCGCAGTTTACTTTCCAGAGCGTCGAATATCGAAGGTTAGCTCTCACTGGTGCCTGTATCTTTTCGACGAATACCCCTAGTTGAAGACTGACTGTTATTGACCAAATGGCAAGATTTTCACGTAAAGATTTTCATCTGCTTGGACTGTTTTGACCTTTTCAAGATATTTGAGAGTCAATATCCTTACTCTTCGGAGCTTCCCACCCCGCCCGCCCCTTAAGAAAAAGAAACATTGTACTGTTTTAGGACTAAATCTTACTTCTATTTTGTTTAAATGTTCTCTTACAAAATACTGTGACATCATTACGTTGTTTTTTATTGTCGTTGGATGAACAGCTACTCCTGTTCTTGTAGCTACAATAAATTTTCGCTATCATACTATTACTGATAGCTTTATATGCTACTTTTTCTTCATATCCCATCTTATAGGTTGCTGGGGAAGCAATTTTTCCGCGCTACAGTTCATCTAGAGTATGGACAGTCATGTGTTCTAGCTAAATGAAACTATTGTAGCCAAAATGTAGTACAGTTGAGCGTTTTGTTTACTTACAGGCAAAGAGGACAGGCAGTGAACGGCGGGATGGGCGTGGTAGTTCAGGAGATGGTCCCAGCCGACGTTGCGGGCGTCATTTTCACGGTAGACCCCGTGACAGGAAACCCGGCCAACGTCACCATCACAGCCAACTATGGTCTCGGTGAAGTAGGTCAACCAGGAGTTTGTTGTATCATACCTGCCCCTCTGCTTTTAGCCTTTTGCTTTACCTTCATTCAGTTCCTCATTGGGAGGGTGGGTTCCGTTCTCAGCTAGCACTCTGCTGGCCCCGCGTTCGAATCTCCGACCGGCCAATGAAGAATAAGAGGAATTTATTTCTGGTGATAGAAATTAATTTCTCGCTATAATGTGGTTCGGATTCCACAGTAAGCTGTAGGTCCCGTTGCTAGGTAACCAATTGGTTCTTAGCCACGTAAAATAATAAGTCTAATCCTTCGGGCCAGCCCTCTCTAGGAGAGCTGTTAATCAGCTCAATGGTCTGGTAAAACTAAGGTATACTTAACTTTTTACTTTCATTCTTTCAGTCTTACTAATCAGCACCTGTAACTGCTACGTATCATTACAAATGTGGGGTTTTGATCCTTGTATTTCATTTCCCTTCTTTTCAGGATCCCTCTGTCTTGATGTCCTACCACTCCACCTCCTTCTTTTCACTGTAATAAGCGCTGAATGGCCGGAAGTGCCCCTAGGCTTTGCTTGACAGCCTAAACTTCATAAATCAAATCAAATCATCCTAGAAAAATTTTCATGAACTTCAACTGGGCCTTTTTTTTATATTTGCGTGGTTCATGTAAAATTAAGTTTAAAACTAAAGCAATAATTGGTAACATTGCGTTACCAGTTGTCACAGTGAGACTATATATATATATATATATATATATATATATATATATATATATATATATATATATATATATATATATATATATATATATATATATATATATATATATATATATATATACTGTATAAATATACATACACACATATATATACATGAAAATATATATATATATATATACTGTATAAATATACATACACACATATATACATGAAAATATATATATATATGTATCTTCTTTTAACGTACTTTTTTCCCATTTGTATGGGGTAAGCACGATGCCTTCTTTTTGAAGGACTTTGATTCGGTTGCCCTACCTGTAATTGCTTAGACCCCGGTAGTGTATGTACATGTATTATACCAGACACCAGCGCCTGTATATATATGTATGCATATATTTATGTATGAAGAAGTGGCTGATAAATTGTGTTCACCTTGGTAGCACACGGTTGGATAAAGTGTTGTGATCGACAGTTTCTAGTACTGGTTTGAAACGTATTTGAAACAACGATTTCTTCATTCATTTCATGTCTGGATTTCAAGGTTTTCAGTAGAAGACGCTTCCAATATTTATTTGAAATACAAGAAGTTGAAAGTTCATTGTATGCCTTATATATGTATGTATGTATGTATGTATATATTATATATATATATATATATATATATATATATATATATATATATATAATATATATATATATATATATATATATATATATATATATATATATATATATTTGTGTGTATATATATGTATACATATTTATACGTACGTATATTTTTGAAGATCAATTATACATATATATATATATAATATATATATATAGCCTATATATATATAATATATATTTATATATATATATATATATATATATATATATAAATTTTTCAAAAAGCTCATCTGCAAGAATTTCTGTTATTGCATAATTGTTATAGTTACATATTCTTGTTTTTTCATCTTGAATTATTTTCTAACAATGCCAGATATATAGATTAACATGCTTCCTGAAATTTTGATTAGTTGCCTAGTTTTATTAATACTCTGTAAGTATACAGATGGAAATTCCTTTATTTCTTCCTGCAGAGTGTAGTGTCTGCCTCGTCTGACCCCGACACAGTAGTTGTCCACAGAACATGGAGGGACGATCTCTCTGTTGCAGCAACCACGAGAGGCGAGAAGAAGACCAAGTGTGTCGTGAATGGTAAGCAAGGCTGTCCTTTCATTTTTATATAATGCTCCCACATCTCTCAAAAGATTTTCATTTTGTCTGCAAACAACTTAAACTTGTAAGTAAACAGTTCATCGTTTTCCATATTTTATAATCTGTTACTTGCACCTCAATTTAACAGACCTTACCTTAGCAGATTTTGTTGCTCAAAAGACTCGTCCGAGTCTGATAAAACTAATAAAAATATTTTGTACTTACCGGAGAAATCTGGTAAGTACCAGAGGGTTATCGGATGTTGGACCGAGCACAATATCTATAAAATTCGCTGAATTTTTAAAACAGAATTTGGGTAATAAAGCCAAAAAGTTTGGTTGCAGTGGCCCCATTTCATTTCGATCATTTTTACATAGGGCTGCAGAAAAATATGGGAAACATACAGAAACTTCTGCTGTGTCCATTTCCCCTAACTTGAAATAGGCCTTCATTTTGAACTCTTTAAGACTTGAGGACCTTCCTCTGTGCCTGTAGTGACGTCTCATTTGCCATTTGTTTGCCATGAAACCTGTCCGTTGATTTAAGCAAATAAAGACTGCATCCACTTTAACTGGAATATATCCCCTATTAAACTCGGAAATTGTACGGGGAAAGATTGTACTAAAAACAAGACCGGGTCTCCGTTAGTTAAACGGCTGAAAGAAATTAACCAACGGATTACCAACAGCTAATTCAGAAAAGCATTGCCTCTATACTCACTGTGGTTCTCTGTCTAGAGATAATGCTTTTCTTAGCAATGTTACCAAGTCATGATTGCCTGCGACATAATTATGTATTTCTTCTGTTCGAAACTTCATCCGTTGAAGAGTACAACCATAGCGAAGTCCCATCACCTTCTCGGAAACATTTCCAAACTCGTTGGAATCTATTGGGATATACATCAGAAATCTCAAATAGATATTCTGTTGCGATTTATGTTGGCAAAAACATTTTTTTTTTTTTGCCTCTTCATTATGTTGCAGTATGTGCTTGCAAAAACTCAGTTATTCGATTTCTCCACTCCTTCAGAAATTGGAGGGACGACGGAAGTACCTGTAGAGGAGAGAGACAGAGAACAGGTGTGTCTTTCGAATGAAAATGCTCTCCGTCTCGCCGAAATCGCTCTCTATTTGCAAGAAGCTTACGGTTCCCCGAGAGACATCGAATTCGCTCTTGTCAAGGTACGTTGATTGGGAGTCTTTTGCGGTATCTATATTTATAGCTCTGAAAAAATTATGGTTTTCTCTTAGGTCTCATTATCAATGATTGCTCTTCCGTAATTTCATTCTTAATAGATTAATAAAAATTAACTGTGGAGTCACCTTATTGCACATTAGCTATTTCATTTTTACTTTGACAGGTTTCCATTTATCTTACTTTATTCTTGAAAGCTATTCACTTCTTTATTCCGTTTCTCCTTGCGTTTTTAACTCATGCCTCCAGTTTAACTGTATTTTCTCTTGACATTTGCCTTACGATTTATATTTATTACTAAGAATATTTTTCTCATGACTTACTTAACTATGCTTTTTGATATATTTATCTATATGTGTATACACATATATATAGCCCTATTTATATATATATATATATATATATATATATATATATATATATATATATATATATATATATATATACATATATATACATATATATATATATATATATATATATATATATATATATATATATATATATATATATATAATAGTATGACATGTGGAAAGACAGAAAGTGGTACGAAGGTTAGCATAAGGGAAAAGTTACACCTGAGTGGTTTGGTCTTGTGGAGAGAATGGAGGACACTATGTTGACAAAATCGTATAATCTGGAATAGTTCAGGAAAGAAAAGGAAAACCCAGAATTACCTCCTGGCATGTGTGTGTATATATATATAATATATATATATATATATATATATATATATATATATATATATATATATATATATATATATATATATATATAAAAGAGAGAGAGAGAGAGAGTGAGTGGTTTTCAGTGCAGGAGACACTTCTAGATCTTTCTCACCTTCCTCTTAACTGATCTAGATTATATAATTTTTGTCAGCATGTGTTCTCCATTTTCTCCATGTGACCAATCCACTCAGATTCATCTTTTCCCTGTATGGCAACCTTTGTACCAATTTCATGTTTCCATATTTCTCATCTTCCAATCCTTACATTAGATGCACTCTAGAAGTGGTATACATACATACACATACACACACACACACACATATATATGTATATATATATATATATATATATATATATATATATATATATATATATAATATATATATATATATATATATATATATATATATATATATATATATATATATATATATAATATATATATATATATATATATATATATATATATATATATATATATATATATATATATTGTCACGAAGTGATCAAGCACCTGGTTATTACACAAATAATAATACCAAAAAGTTACCTCACTTCGACCAGATACTTGAAACCTCATAACAAATATATTAAGACTGAATACTCTAAAGGTACAGTGATCCCATAAAACTTACTTATCACTTGAGAAAATCAACGTAACTTTATCAAGTTATGGGTGAGGTAACAATTAACAAGTTATAAACAGACTAGTGGAAAATGGGCATCACTTCAATAAACACTATAACTGTTTCTCTGGTTCTATTTTACCTAGATAAGTCTCAGGTGAACAAACAGATATATCACTTACCTTGTACACATTCATTAATTACTCTAATTACTGGTAGTCAAAAATGAAACGCTGTGCTTTTTAAAACTTTAAACAAACAGGTTTATTTCTAAGTTCAAACGTTATATGCAGAGTTCACAATCTCAAAAAGATTCACTATTAATTGATAACAGTGTAAGATTTAAGTATTTCTTGATCAAGTTTAATTCACAAAATTTTAATTTATTAAGAAAGCAATTTAGTTAAGTAAGATTCAAACCATTAACTATCACTCAGGTTTTAAACATATACCTGATTAATTACACTCAACACGAATGTTCACCAAAATATTACTGACTGGAATCCACATAAATACTTTCTGATATCTCAATAATTAGTATGCATTAACAAAATGCTAAGTAATCACCAGCATAAAACTTTGTAAACCACTAATTATAAAATTAGAGTAATATGATAGCACAGACATATAAGAATGAAATATGCAACAGCCACGTCTAAGACAAAAATATGTCTAAAGATTATATCAATCTTTCAAAAGATTACCTTTACTTTTTAAAAAAGGTTTAACCCACGTCTTTCTATGACTCTCTCCAAGACAACACTGCCAAGTCACAATGACATACACAATGATATATAATTAGTAGCAAAACACATTAGTACTCAAAATAAGAGATACTATTCATCTCTTATCAAAATAATAATTCTCTTTCACCTAGAACATCACTTTAACTCTTAACCATCACATTACCTTTCTTTAGGTGATACTCCATCATACACTTTACACAATGCTTGCACAACATAAACACTTTAGATCACCTTTTACAAAATGAACCCACTTCTTGGGTGAATTTAACAAAACTTTTACAAATATGAAAGCAATCAGTATAACACCCTTATACATGAATGGTATTTGAGAGAGAGAGAAAGAGATAGGACCTATTGCCAGCAGCCCCTGTTCCTGACTGAGTGACTCTGGATCAGCTCTGCACTTTTATCTTTAAACCCTCCCAGAATACATGATACATAAAGTGTACATACATTATACATACAGGTATACATATATGGTATACATACAGGGACTCTAAGGCTCAGAAGGAAATATGACAGAGCTCTTATCTCTATGATGGACATTTCCTGTTCAGGGTTAAGCAGAAAAAGGTATTTTGGACCAAATTCTTGGTCAGCTGTCAGCATGTCAACTTCAACTCTCTCTGTTCCTCATTCTCTCTTTCTCAGTTTACGAAAAAGAATAAGCACAGACACAGCTAATAACCATGGGTAGGCACACAAGATAAACGCATAAGAGGCAATTCGCCGCTAGCTGTCAAACTCGTCAGATAAGTCTAGAGGGCTCTTTGCCTTCCTCCAAACGCGACTTCCTTCACACCAAACACTTGTGTAAATATAGCGGGAAACGCTAAGCGATAAGAATCTACCCTCTCTCTCCACAACAGGCTAAGAATTCATTTTAATATACTAAACAAATGGAAAAACACATCAGAACATTTTAAGATTATATGATACACAATTTATCTGTGAGAGAAGACATTTTAAAATCGTATTATTACAACAAATGAGGAATCTGCAAGCAAAACATCAAAATTTTCACAGAGATACATATTGCACTTGTAGAATGATTTTATATTATAACACAAAAAATATATATATATATATATATATATATATATATATATATATATATATATATATATATATATATATATATATATATATATATATATATATATATATATATATATATATATATATATATATATATATATATATATATATATATATATATATATATATATATATATATATATATATATATATATATATTATATATATGTGTACAGTATGTGCATATGTGTTTCTGTGATCTGTATGCCTACATACAATGTATATTTAGTTATTGATTTACTTTTCCTGTTCTTTTTGTGGTCTTAGGATACTGTGTACCTTCTCCAAGCCCGTCCAGTCACCAATCTTGATACATGGACAGACTTTGAGTTGATCCATGAGCAAGATACCGGATTACTCACAGACCATGAACTGCTTACAAAAGCCAACGTAGGGTAAGTCAAGTGCAGTAAAGGCAATTGATATTTGCATGAAAGGGGAAAAGAGAAGTAATGTGTGAAGTAATTGTTGATTCAAATTACATTAGTTGAATATTAAGTAATAATATTCATAGGAATTCTTACTTTCCTTGAACAGAACATAGAGTTAGGCGATTTTTAATCTTCATATTTTAAGGAAACATACGCATTCAACATAATGTTCAAACCTGGATTGATTATCACATGTAAAACGGCAGGACTTCTTTTGAAAAATAAACTTTTAAATAGCTAACCTGTAAATGAGGAAGATAATGTTATGTATGTGTTACTTTTTATTTAAGACCGTGTTGAACGCGAATTTTTTCAAGACCTGTAATATGAGGAGAAAACTTTTCATGACCTCTTAAGGGATCATTGTTTCGAACAGGAAACTTTGTAAGACCTGTGAAATGACTATGCTTCTCTTTTAAACAAGAAGTGTTTTAAGACTTAGAAAGTGGCCATTCATTGATAAGACCGACCTGTACGTTGACCATTTATTTATTTTGACCAGGAAACTTTTTAATGGTTCTGAAATTGCCATTCTTGTGTGTTGAACAGGAAACTCTGAAGACCTTTAGAATGACCATGTATCTCTTTTGAACATGAAACGTTTTAGTACCAGTAAAATTACAGTGCTCAATTATTGACCCAGGAACTATTACCCAACATTTTACTTTCGTTTTTCTGAGCAGAGAAGTGCTGACCGGAGCCATTTCGCCTCTCACCTCCTCCGTCATGATTCCCTTCTTGGAGATTCCGTTCCAGCAGAACATTACCTTCGAATCGTTCACTTACGATCCTCACAACATCCGCCTTTGTCCCAAGATCGGCATGCACATATTTCTTAATATGCTCGAGGTTGGTTTATGGAAAGCGTTGATTCATCAGTTTGTGTGGATGTGTTTTGTGAGCATGAGTGTACTGTAGACAGCATTGCATATTATAAATGCGTGTGAAATGATGACTGGAATTATTGTTTTGTTACAGTACGATAGCATTGCTTTGTGTAAACAGGAAATTCTATGAAAGAACAAAACTACACTTACAGATCTTCAAAAAAATACATTTATTCAATTCATTAACTTTAAGATATAATTACTTCATTCTCATGTAACATCCACAGCTTTAAAGGCTTCTCCATGAAATCGGAAGCTTATAAGGTTCAAAAGTAGTCAAGTTTCTTTGTAGTCTAACTTGACGACTTACATAAATTCTGATGCATATCATACGCAAATGTTCATCAGCCATTCCCATTTTATGATGGTAGCAGTATTCATGTAAAATGTCTCATACAAAGACTTGTATAAAAAGAAACCTCTTAAACTCTTGATTCACTGTAGATGCAATAGGTTTACCTTCGATGATTCGAGTGCCCTTCAACCATGGCACTGAGAACAGATCAACATAATCAGCTTATAAATTTGAACAGTAAGCAATACAGTTGCTTATTCTAGCTTACCTTAACACTGCTGAGTCTCTTCGTCGTAGACGAAGAGACATTCATGAATTACTTTTGTAACGTCATTTAAGTTTTACTTTTTACCCTCAAAATTACATTCACAAGTATGCAAAAATTTGTTGAAATTCAGAGATCAAATTCAATGATTGCTTCTGAGTGGTTAAAGTTCAGAAGAAGGGAAAATTAAAATACTTTTATCTTACAACATCAACAACAAAAATGTGATATTTGGAAGGTGGTGCTGTTTGGAAATGGTGTTGCTGGTTTCTTCTTGGTTTGAGTAAAGAACAGGGCCTTGTCGACACGCAGTCCGTATTTGCAGTGATCATTGTCATGATATAACGGTGATATCATGAATCGAACAACAAGAATTTGGATGACCTTGTCATCTGCCTGTCGTTAGACCTGTAGGGAGAGAAAAGAAGAGGGGTGGAATCCTTCATTCTTTGAGGTTTCCTTAAATGACTAAATGCAGCTCTGACGGGCCTATAATGGGTTATACTGAGGGCATCGAGATGATACCCTGACTGCTATATCACTCAGTTAATCTAATGCTACTTGATAGATGTCCTTCCTAAACGACGGGGCTCTTCGTTACTCGTGCTTTCCCCCAAAATTGTTTATCTCGCAACAAATTGTAACTTATCTTGACACATGGCTTACAGTAACAATTTTGTATAAAAAAAGGATATACAGAATGAACGAAGAAGGGAATAATATGAAGGAATAGAAAAAAGATACAGTACACTTGGGACAATGTGTAATTTGGCTGTAATCAAGGTTTACATATTTATTGATTTTTATCTAAAACTTATCATTTAATGTGAGTGTGCACTTGAGTTTTTATATTTTATGCATGTCACTTCATAAAAAAATGACATTTTCATTAGTACAAAACCTGATGATTTGTGTGGCCGCCATTTTTTTTTTTTTTTTTTTTTTTTTAGAGTATATTCCTGTATTTCATTATTTTAGCTTTACCGTGGGTACCAGTTTACCTAATCAGTTAGTCTAGGAATTCAGGCATTTCTACTTACTCAAGTCGTCCTTTAAATAATCTTGTTGACAATAATCTTTGTGGTCATTTCATTTCCAAGAGATGACCATTTCAGTTGATGGTGTGCTTATTCTTCAGTTATTACCTACTTATTTACTTACTTAATTATTTCCTTAAGATAAATTAATTATTTAATGATTTACCTAAACTTGATTGATTATTTACTTATTTACTGTGCTATCTGCCAGACATAATATAAGTGAATTCCTCATGCACCGTATTGTTAAAATATGTTGCAGAATTCAGTCGTGGTTATTGGACCAGACACGTCGGTTAACTCTATACCAAGCTGCTCTTGTCCAGGCTTGGTACCAGAACGAGCGCGTGAACCCTCACGGTGTCTTCATTGATGCAGTAACTTGATGATTGAATGACTGACTCTTAATTTATTTTTCGCTTGTTACTTGTCCCTTAAGTAAATCACAAGCAAAGGTCTCACTGAATGTTTGCCGTTCACATTGCAGACTATGTACAGAATCCACACCCGAGATAAAAACTTGGGATTGGAAGCAGGGGACATAGCAGTTCACGGGCGCCCCGTCATAACCCAGGATTTCAGGCAGACGGCAGTCGAACGATTTGGATATTCAAATCATTTCTATACTATGCTCCGTATGCTAACTATGTTGTATGTAAGTATGCTTGTCGGTTCCTGTTCTTTCTAGAATGATATAATGCTGTGACTTTGCGAATTGAAAATATCTTTTGTGAATTACTGTAAGTTCTTCAGTCGTGTGGTGCTGCACGTCATGCTGGGAGATAAGACGATGAAATCTAGCTTGACACACAAACTAGAGTTTATATATTACTTTATTGTGTAGAAAAAAAAACTTCAAATTCAACTTCGTTGTGTTTCACCTCGGCTGTGAATTCTCAGTAAAAAGAGAGCATATTAATTCAAAACAATCCATAGGTGAGCTTGGAGGCAAATATCACGAAAGTTTTTGATGATTTAAACACGAAGAAAATTTTGTATTATGTTTTTCACATTTGTATTGAAATTTATTTTCTAAAAATTACTCACTAGCATTCATCTGCTCTTTGCAGTGTTTCACAGTGAAGGAATTTCAAAGGATTTCCGTCATTTTATTATATGACATAAGTCAGAATAATAAAGGCCTTATTCATTAGTTCTTGAACTTGCAAAGATTAGAAATTACTGAAATGTTTTTACCAATACCAAGGATAAATATTTATATTTTGTTTAGCATATGGTAATAAAGATAGTTTTTAAAGTTTGCTTTCATGTTCACTTAACTATTATATCAGTAAACACCAACAACACATATTATTTTTAATTGCTAAAATTATTGGTAACGTATTGGGAGCTTCGTGCGAAGTTAACAACTTGAATATCAGCTATATGAATGAAATTGATATCCTGATATACGTAATAGCCCTTTGCAGATGAAGTTACTTTACGTTAACTTTTTTTGCTTCTTTGCAATTAGCTGTGAATGTTCATCTGTATATTAGATTTATCCCCAGTGTGTTTATATATAAAACAGATTTCTTGTGCACGTTCTGCCCAGTTGCCATTTGTACCAAGTCTTTCTTTATGTGCTGTCTAGGGGGTTTCATGAGCCTCAATACTGATTTTAGTCCTGCTTTGATGTCTACTAATTTTCTGGCTAATTACTCGTCTTCCCTACCCATCACATGTCCAAACCACCTCACTCTTTTAGATCTCATGCTATTTTAAAGTCTCCAGACACAGTATCTATCCTCAGCCTTTCCATTTATTATGATCCCTCCCCTTTCCCAACGCACTCTATGCAAGAATCTTAGTATCTTGCAGTTACACTAGTTTATCTCCAGTTTCTTTGAAAATGCCCAGACTCTGTAGAGAGTAGTACAGGTCTTTAACTCTTGTCAGAAATTTTTGTGCTCTTGTTATTAATTGGATACTCTCATTTGCCAGTAATTTAATTGTTTCTTTTGAGTTCATACATGCTGTGTTACAGTTCAGACATCAAGCGCCTCTTATACAGTCCCATTTATTTTGCAATCCTGAGTATCACATGTGACACTATCTGTTGGGTCGAAATGGTTCACTACCAAGGACCTGAATAAGAAACCTCATAAATTCCAGGCCACCTTAGACTTTAAAGGGGTTTAGCTGACTCATTTGCTTTCTTTCTTACGTGATACACCCAGCAAACCTTCACAAATCAACAGAAGCACTTCTGGTCATCTCACTTAAGGTCAGCCTATTCTTACCAATAAAAAACACACATCCTTATCTGCATACCAAAATACCAGTAGTTCTGCATAAATTAAGGCTCCGAATTTATATGTATATTCTCAGCTTCCAGTCTTCCAGTTATAGTGTACTATAACGCCAAACGTATATTTTGCTTTACTGCATTATCATAGATGCTTTATAGACACCAACATTTATCTCAAAATTTTGCGATATTCCTGCCCACTGTCTTCTCTTGAGATCGATGTATTATGGTATTCTTGGCTCTTGCAGTGCTCATCTGCTTCCTTGTCATGGTACTCTGTCTAATGGTTCACAGATATTTTAGTCTAATGTAGTCTTTTTTGGATGATGCTTCTCCCATAGGTATTTTATTGTAAAAAAATAATTTGTATTTCTCCCACCCTTCTGGTTCATTTGTGTGTAGATTTTCATTATTCTGGTCTAGTCTTCAGCTGCTTTTGGCAAATCGCTCATGTTTCGACGTGTATACGAACCTACTCTTTCATATATGGAGTACTCCACGCTTACCTAGCTTTGGCTGTTCTCGACTCTTCTCTGAAAAACAAAATCCTAACACTACTTGGGTTACGTGCGGTGACCTGACGCCATCCTCCTCTGCCAGTCTTCACAGCCAAACTCGCATTCACGTTTTCCAATTCATCTCTCTCGTTTTGCATTCATTTTAGTTTCCCTCTATTCTGTGTAATTGGGAGTACATACTCCCTGTTTACCGTTTTTAGTGTTATCTTCAATTCTGTAGTGATTATCGCCGTTGTTGTTCTTTAGGCTATGGTCTTTGTTCCTGAGTGCAGGACAAAGGAGTGAAGGAGCGAGTGTGTAAGAGACCGCATTATGGTCTTTCAGGCGCATGTGTGTGTGTGTCATCCATCAGAGGGACAAGACAAAAGCAAGACAAAGCATCCCGTTTTCTCTATCTCAAGGAACGCAACTTATACCATACAATATTTCTGTTTCTCCCTAACCATTGTTGTCTAGATTTATGTACAATCACCACTACGCGCATTGCCATGCAAGCATTCCAATCATGTACTAATAATGTTCCACCGAATCTTGTGTCAAACTGTATGTATGTTTCTGTTTGTGAAGACGCCAAACGTCTCGCCATTTCACATTTATTATACTACTGCATTGTATTCATTAATCTGTCTCGAATCTCATGCAATTGGCCGTATGTGGAACTTCCTGGCCTTGCCATTGATATATGTTTTGTCATTGTACGTTTATTAGATCTCTCACAATCGCTATATGTTTGTCTGTCCACAAGCACAGATGTCCGAAACATAATCTCTGCTTTGCCCTGTCTGCGTGTAGAAACTACTTTGCGGCTCGCACCAGCCAATAACAACTTCGAAGATTCTGTACATGCATTCAGTAAGGAACCACCAATAAACTAGATAACACCCAGCCAGTATGTCACTCAGTACGATCCTTACAAGTGTCTCCCACGTGTGTTCTCAAAATACGTGGACAGTGCATAGTTTAGTGTTGTTTTCTTTGTTAGGGGATTCCAACCCGAGTTTTTTACAACGTAATTAAACAGATTTTGTGTCAGTCTGTGAGATCTTTCTGGGTTCAGGGAAAGTGCTTGTTCAGTACCCACATGACCGCACACAATCGTGTCTTTTTTGTTAGTGGCTTTTCTCTCTCTTGCTGCGGTAATTACAAATATTTTTTTGTTGTTCTGTGAGATCTATCCAGATTCGGGGAAAGTGCTTGTTCAGTACCCACGTGATCGCACGTGTTCATGTCTTTTTTCCCCACACCCAAGTGTTAGTGAGCTTTCTCTTTCTTCCCGTGGTGATGGAAGAGAATGGGAAACCAGAAGTGCAACGTTGCATGGGCAAGGACAAACCCTGCGAAAAATTTACATCACCTATAGGCGTTCATTCCCATTCTGTGTGCATCACATGTGGTGGGTCAGGAATGATCCTGTGAGGCCTCATGTGGAGAATGCATATCATGGCCATCTCCCTAGTGGGGAAAGTACGAAAGGGGGAGGATGAAGAAGACCACCCTTATCTCCAGAGAACCTTCCCCATTCCTTCTTTCTCCCCCACTGTCGTTGCCACAGTGCCACTACACACTTCTTTTCCATTACCTGTCACGACCGGTAAGGATATTTTTCCTCTCTCTTTGCTTCCCACTAAGAAGAAATCAGACCTGGTTTTGGCAAACTCTTTGGCAGGTCCTCAAGAAAGACTTTCGGAATAGCGGCGAGACAAAGTCAGGAGAACCGAGCGGGAGTTCAGGAAAGATCAGCAGGCTGGAATCACCCTATAGTCCAAAGTCAACCCACCAGCGACCCAAACGTGCCCTTTCCTGGGGAGGTAAACTATGGCCATGGGTAAACACTGGGTCGGATTATAACGTCAGAGAGTCTTGTGTTCAGTGCGAAGCTCTTCCATATATTCATTCTGCTAAACTGGTAAACTGAAACTGTCCATTGTATAACATTCACTTTTATTGCTTACAGTACCTGTACCTATACATAAAGTGCTTCGTTATTGTGCTATTTTCGGGTGTTCTTCCAGTAAGGTAAAACGAAAGAAGGAGTAACTTTTCACAGCTTTCCAAGATGCGTGGAAACAAGTGCCATAGGACAAAAAATATCCAGGAATGCATATGAGTTGAACATGTCAAACCAAGGCGAAATTCTTAAACGTATGGTAGAAATAGCAAAATCAGTGAAGGTTCTGGGAAGTAAAGGTCTTTACCCTTTTCAAAAGGGATTTTTAATTACATCACAGTCTTTGCCCAAATTGCTACAAACTGTAAAAGACAAATTCGATATATCATGTATAAAAACATACAGACTGAATTAAGATGGACTTGAGCTTTTCTTTGCATGCCTACGATAGATGGGAGCTTGCTTTCACCACCCATCGACAATTGCGGTGAAGCAAAGAATTAGACGTTATCTTTTAGGGAAAGACAGTTCTCCCCTGGGATCAAAATATAACGCAGACAACAATTGCAAAGGACATAACTAACAGCTGGCACATTCCATTCTTTGCTTGATATGCAAACTTCTTACCATAGTAATGATGATAAGTCACTACAGCGTGAATTAAGTATCTCGGCCATAATCTTTTGTTTACCAGAGAATTTCGGTGCAGAAGAAAAAGAAAATAGCTTTACTGAAAGTTTGCAAGAGGCTGACGATGAATATTTCGGCGGATTTATTGCCCATATATTTCCAAAATATCCATATCTTGGGTCATATTTGCCATTAGAAGATAACTCATGGAAAGGTATAATAAACAGAGGTGATGAAAATTAACGAAGCCCTCTAAATAATTTTATGAATAACTGAAAACAATGGAAAAATATTTACATGCTAGCATGGTGAAAGAGGACTATGAGTTGGAAAAGGAACTGTCCAAAAGTCAGCTGTAGAAATGTCAAATTTTACTTATTTACCTTTTGATCCTGTCACATATTTCGTTCATTGTCGAAGGTTTCTTTAGAATAAGAATATTAAACAGAGAAATAATTTCTTCAAAAAAAAAAATATGGAACGAAGTAAAGAGGCTATAAAAGAATGTTTTCAAGTTCTAGCTAATGTGTGTGTTGAATGACTGGTATTTCTTTTTTAAACAATTGTTTACTCTTAATCCCATAATAATTTCTAAGTAATGTATCTAAATACATTGTTGTTTTTAAGCAATGCATGTGTGAAAAATTGCACATACATTGTTCATAGGATACATCATAGACCTGTGATTTATCGTCAGAAATTTATTGTACACAACAGTGAAAATTTTTGTAAGGTGTGTTTTCCTATACTATTTTTTCAAGCATTACATATGTTTTTAACATGAAAAATTTAGAAAATCTTTAGACCTTGCTATAGTCCTTTCCAACCGATTGGTGATCAGTAAGTAGAAGAATGGAAGCACCGTTCACACAGCCGGGAGAAATGGAGATCCCCTCTACGTAGTCAGACATCTCCTCCATACAATAAAATATATTTCATCATATCGATCTTGGAGAGGGTTGTTCTTTATTGTCACTATCTCGTCATCAGATTGCAGTCGTACCAGGTGTAGCTCATCACTGTGAAGGAGCCACTCTAGGAGGAGCGGCTCATGCTACTCAGCCACATTGGAACAGGGTCACCAGCATCATTGAAAGAGCCATTCTTCTCATTACCCGTCCAGGAGGACTTCCCGATAGCGATCTAGAAGTGCATCACAGAAGTTTGCTTCCTTGAGGCAAGAGCGGGACAGAGCAGAGCATCATCCCTCCCAACACCGTTCCTGACACCAATCACAGAGATGGTGTACCGACAGGAAGTCAGGAAAATGTCGCCTTTCGGGTTTGGGAGACACGTCTCAGGAACGGTGCTACACCAAAGGCGGCCACAACAGAGCAGGTTCCCATGCTTCCCATTATGGTCCCAGACAACGATCACCAGGATGGGACAGTGGGCATGGTGCCATATCCAACTTAGCCTCCTTGCAACGTCGGGGACTGGACGTCCACCCAGTGGAACGGAACGGAGACCTGGAGATACCAGGGCCATCAAATTGGGTAGGTGTCACATACTCAGAGGAAGGGATGAGGTCCTCACTTCTGGATCTGCCAGATGAGGAGAGTAGCTTCTCAGACTTTATCCTCAACATCCATAGAAAATTGGACCTTCCAGAACCAGAGAATGTGGCCCCTGAAAACTACCCCATATGTCGGATAGCATCCCAGAGGCAAAACAAACCATCTACCACCTTGGTCTCCATTGGTGGCAAGCATTATAAAGGAATTGGACAGCCTAGTAGCGGGGGAGCAAGGCTCTCAGCCTCTGCCAGGTCCCAAAATTTGCTGCCTCAACCTTTTTCCCTGCCAAGCCAAGTACTATGTCCAGGAAGAGGCCAACTCCCTTCCCAGGAATGTGAATGCGGCGAACTACCAACTTTCGGGCAACGTACCGTTGGATAGTCCTCACCAAGTCAGCTCTAAATTCACTAGTGGGGAAATGATGAACCACGAAGTGATATTGGGAAGGGCGTTGAGGACCATCTCTTGGCTCGACAGGTGCCAAGGGGCATGGATGAAAGATATGAAGGAGGTTGTACCATCCAAAAAATGGCACGCCGTGGAGGTGTACATGTCTCCAGCAGGGAAGGCTCTGTCTTATGTGGCCAAGCATGTGGCCCATGCATGGGCTAATATCGTCCTCAAAAGGAGGGAGTCCCTCTTGTCATTGGCTCAGAGGCACATCTCAGCTGATGGATGGCTCAGCCCAAGAAATGGCCCCCCTCATGTATGCGTCCGTGTACTTCCCTCCAGAGTTGCTGAGCCAGACGGTAACCAAGATGAGAGAAGATGCGAAGAACTCCCTCTCAGCAGCCTTGCTCGAGCCAGCTTCAAAAGGCCAGTCGATCGACATGGCAGCGCAGGGTAGGCCCACAGTGACCTCGAGATAGTTGTTTCCCTTGATTTCAAAAACAGGACCTCCCACCCACTCAGGGAAAACCACGAGAGGAGGGAAGGCAGTCATTCTGGACCTCCCAGCCCCTCCGACCTGGGAAACGAAACAGGATGGGGAAGAAAAGAGGGCACTAGATGAGGTTTGGACTTTTCCCACCCCCACATCAGACCAAGGTGAGGGGCTGTCTGGAGAATGAGTAGCAGCAGTGCAGAGCGAAATCTCTGTCAACATCATGGGAGTTGTTGGACATGGCTAGAAACTTTGAGAAGAGTTGCTTTCCTCAAGAATTAAAACCCCCAGAATGGGGCATCACCAAGGTCCTAGCTTCCCTGAGGAAAGCGCCCTGTGAACCACTCAGAAGGGCCTCAGACCAGGACTTAACCCTAAAATCAATTTTCCTCTTGGCACTGGCATCGACGAAGAGGGTGAGCAAACTTTATGCCCTCTCATATGGCATGACCCAAACCCTTGGATGGACATCGAAGGGCTTTACCTTCCTCCCAGAGTTTGTGGCAGAGACCCAGAACCCCTCCACACACGACCCAAGGCTCGATATTTTCTCCATTCCTTCACTTATGGACTTCGTAGGTAATGAACCCCGTGCCGGGGTCTGGAAGAGGCAGACAACTTTCACCTCCTTCTGCCTAAAGGATGTAGCACACAAGTCCTAAGATACCTTCACCTAGGGTCCAATGGTGGCTGCACAACAAGTCATTTAATGATGTAGAGCCCTAAGGGAGTTCCGTCGGGAGGGAAAGGCGTCATCAGCCACATTATGAAGAAAAAATGAGTACATCACATTAGCTTACACCCATGCAAGTCCTTGGGGGTATTAGGGGTAATGTTCCTACATGTTTACCTGAGAAATCGCCCTCCCACCTTCAGGTGAGGTTCCATATATGGAAGTGTAGGTTCATCTACGTGTCGGAACAAATACCAAATTAAAAAGAAATTTGTATTTTTCCTAACATACAAACCTACACTTTCATATAGGTAAAGTTTCCCTCCTCATACCACCCCACATAGTCTGAATCTCTCACTCCTTCTAGGAGGTTGAGCAGAGCTGTATACAGGTTGTCTCAGACAGTGGCAGGAGAGGACAGTGTCTGGCCACCCCACATGACCCAGGAAGTGTTAGGTTTTTGCTTTTCAGAGACGAGTCGAGAAAAGCTGAAGCTAGGTAAGCGCAGAGTAATCCATATATGAAAATGTAGGTTCGTATGTTATGAAAAATACAAATTTCTTTTTAATCTGGTATGTCTCCTTATGGTCCTGAGGTTTTCCGCTATTAATCTTCCCAAGAGCTCTCTTAACCTCTTCATGAGTACTATCCTCTATTAATCCCTCTTTTATATAACATCATCCATTTCGTACTCATGCTCTCAACTCATCAGATTTTCAGAATACTGGCTCTGTTTCATTATTCATTTCTTCTTAATATCAATTTCGTCTTGTTCATCTTTTATATATTGTGATCTTTCCACATGTTTTCATTCTTTTTCAGCTATTTTTATTTTTTCCTCCCTCTTACCCATGTATACCACTATATCTTCTTCCCTGCCTGTCTTCTGCCAGTTTGAAGGTATCTTTCTCTTCATTTGCCCTTTGCAGTTTGAAGGTATCTTTCTCTTCATTTGCCCTTGTGCATCTTGATCCCATGCCGTTTTTTTTTTTTTTATAAAAATAAATTTCCAGTCTCATATCACATACTTCTGCTGCCTTTCGTATGCACTTTTGCGGTGGTTTCCATTGACCACTGTTTGCTGATATATTTGCTCAAGCTTTTTTGCTCATTTTTGTCTTTTCATTTTCAAGTTTTCATGTTCTTATTCTTATGGTAGCCTTTTTCTTTAGCTTTCTTTCTCTTAACTATCAGCTCAGCTCATAACAGTCTGCGTTGTGTTAGGCATACCTCTCTTAGTATACAATAAAATCTCACTTATTCCTTCAACTAATTGACTATCAGTCTTATTAAATAACGTTTAACTTTAGATAACACAATTATAATAGACAACTTTTCTTTAAGGAAACGTTTATACTTAATTTTGCTTAATTATTGATCGTCCTTTCTCTTTAATTTTTTCTTTGGATTCTTTAGCTCAAATTTACGAGTACTGGTCGCCTTGAGAAAACTAAAGAGCATTGTACTCGTCCTGAGATAGGTCAAGACAGAGCGATTTCAGCTGAAATTCTGTATTCAGAGATCACAAGACGTCTTCCAGATATGCTGACGGTAAGTCCCTTTCAGAATTTTTTTTTTTTTTTTTTTTTGCCTCCCTTATTATTCTTGCAGTGACTGAACATGATTTGGACAGCGCCATGACCATCTCACCTTTTTCCCTACAGAATAAACTCACTTATGTTTTGGTCCGAATTGAATTGTATTAAGTTCCATGTGTCATTTTACCAAAGACCATTTTCATTCTTCGTAACTATTTAATATGTTTGGGTGCTATGCAGTTCTAGAATTTATTTACATATCATCATACAGGCTTAAATGAGAAATACGCTACTGACATGAATGCAATTTAATGTTTCCAGGTCAGTGAAGGTCACATGCATACTAGCATGTTCAGCTCTTTTTCTCAGTCAATCTCCTTTGTGATGTTAGCAAATGGACAAGAAGGTGAAGATATTCTTTTTCATCTTTTATCTGTGAATATTTTTTCTATTATTTATTGAAAATTCAGGATAGCAATTTTACGCAGTACAGTGACTTTTAGTAGTACCTATTAATGTTGCATTATTTAAAGCTATTATATCAGTAGTCTAAGGGTCCTCTGACTATACATATACTCTTCCAAGGGGTGGGGAATGACAACCAAGTGGAGTATAATGTCCTTTACCTTTACTCTTCCACAGTTTGAAGCTTATCTAGTGACTTCTGAGGTCATCTTTAGAGCTCTCACTTCACCTCATTCTATCCATGCTATTGCCATTCTTACTGCTCTCTCAATACCTGCATCACAGTCCTCAAGGAAACAGAGATGCTCCACCATTTTGAGGCCTTTCCTTCCACTACAGCAAGACTCTCCCCTCCCTTTCTTCCCCGTGCCTTTTTTAAACATGTAGGGAATCGAAACCCTTCCTGTAGTGCCATTTATATTTTGCAGCCCTGAGCATCTCTTGTGGCACCATCTTTTACATTTGCACGATATTGAGGTCACATTTATATTTCTTCTGCAGCATCACATGGCCACTTTGCTGGCGGCCCTTTTCCCTTTGGTTGCAAGCCAGTCACCATAACCTGTGTTTTTTATGCTGATTTTCAGTCCTCTCTTTTTCTTCCCAACGTTTCATCTCGTGAACGATTCTATGACCTCTGCTGTGTCTGCGTTATCATTAGGACTTCGATATATAGGCTATAGCTCCCAGGGTTCTCCCTTTCTGCACTTGTAACTTCTTTCCTTACTATGGTAAATTATAAACTACCTGGAGCTGATCCTTGATGGATGCCATTATATATCTCAGATATTTTGGATATACCTGCTACCGTCTTCACCTTAGTCTAAATGTCGTGTTACGGTATGGTCAGGTGTATAGTAACATCACCAGTGTGGTGAATCTTTCCAGTACTCTCTGCTTTCGTAATGCCCAAGTAATTAACTGTCTTGGCATTCTGTCCAAAACATTCACAAGATCTGCAAATACCTCGTCACAAAATGGTGATGTTATATAGATATAGCTCGTTGTGGGAAGGGGCCAATGCCTTATTAAAGTGGTGCGATTGAACACTAAAAGTTAAAAATGTAAAACTGATTCATTGAGCACCTGACGATGTACTTTCGTTTTTTACTGAAAATAACTTGTGGAGGTTTTGTTTACAACCTTCTTCATTCTCTCTCTCTCTCTCTCTCTCTCTCTCTCTCTCTCTCTCTCTCTCTCTCTCTCTCTCTCTCTCTCTCTCTCTCTCTCTCTCTCTCTCTCTTGGAACAGCTTCCCTCTCAGTTCTACTAATGTACACCAGATTTAGAATTAATCTTCAGAGCAGAGGCAGTCATTCCAGTGAGCAACTACAGAAGGAATATCATGCACAAAACCTATCGCGCAAAATGAAGAGATCACAGCATATACATCAATGTATTATTCATGAGATTGTCATTAGCACTGTTTTCTGTTGCAGTACCAAATAAGAGCAAGAAGGTTTACTGATGTTCTCTTACGTTCGAGATTCATTTACAAAGTAAATTTTATTTTTGTACTTAAGTTTAGTTTTCCGATGTGTGTAACATTAAAGTGTCAGTTAAGTTGTATTAATCTAAAGCACGTTAATAACGATTTTCTCAGAGGTTTTATGTAATCTGTTTTTTCAAGATATTTCCAGACTGCACTAGTCAGTAAGAATGACGTATCGAAGGGAGTAGGCTACAATGCTCAAGTTTAGATGAGACCTACATACCAAATAGACAGCGAACAGCAGAGATTATGAGGGGATATGAGGCAGGCTGCCTTCAGTCGGTCTGCTTGCTCTCTCTACTGTTCGCTGTCTATTTGGTATGTAGGTCTCATCTAAACTTGAGCATTGTAGCCTACTCCCTTCGATACGTCATTCTTACTGACTAGTGCAGTCTGGAAATATCTTGAAAAAACAGATTACATAAAACCTCTGAGAAAATCGTTATTAACGTGCTTTAATTAATACAGCTTAACTGACACTTTAATGTTACACATATCGGAAAACTAAACTTAAGTACAAAAATAAAATTTACTTTGTAAATGAATCTCGAACGTAAGAGAACATTAGTAAGCCTTCTTGCTCTTATTTGGTACTGCAACAGAAAACAGTGCTAATGCCAATCTCATGAATTATACATTGATGTATATGCTGTGATCTCTTCGTTTTGCGCGATAGACTTTGTGCATGATATTCCTTCCGTAGTTGCTCACTGGAATGACTGCCTCTGTTCTGAAGATTAATACTAAATCTGATGTATATTTTGCACACTTCAGTGTTGCCATGTAATATTGACATGTGGGAGAGAGTTAATGACGGTAGGACAAGACCGCTAAGTCGTTGTTCCCTTGTTATCTAAAATTGACCTCCTAGCTAGTAAACAATATTAAAAAGGTGTATAAATCAAGTTGTGTTAGTTCTATAATGACCTGAGAGGAGAATGAGCGTTGGTGTCATCCCATTGTTTTTTATACATAATGTCGATGTATTAAATTAATGGAATGGTTTGTGCTGTATAGAAATGCACAGAAATCCTTTGGAGACATGTTGTGCTTCGTGGATCCAAATAATTTTTTGCCGGTTCCCTGCATCCCTACCCCTTGATTAGGCTTAAGTTGCAATAATTTAAGAACGGAACTGAAACCAAGGAAGGAGATGAGGGATTGAGTCTTAATTCACCTGAGAGTTGTTCCTTACCCCTTGGAAGAGAAAACTCAAGATGATTTTTAGTCAGCCTTTCGTATACCAAAGTAAGAATTTCAAGTAATGCAGAAGTATATTTTCATTTTTCTTTTTTTAGAATGTATTTTGAAGTTTTGTCAATGACAAATAACTTGGAAGAGGATTGTTGTGGTTTTATAGTTTTGTTGCTTTTATTATCTCATTTGCTTATTATGTTATATCCTAACGATTTCGAATCACTCATCAATAACTGAACAGGTTTCTGTGAGGAAAATTACGAAGATATGGCCGCACTCTTGTCGTCGTGCAGCGGAGTAGAATCTGCAGATGTTCCTTCGGCATTAAAGGTAAATTTCTCTCTCTCTCTCTCTCTCTCTCTCTCTCTCTCTCTCTCTCTCTCTCTCTCTCTCTCTCTCTCTCTACTTAAAGTTCTTGTCAGTATTTAGCAAGAAATTACAATAATAGCGTTTATTGCATTATTATACTACAGACGGATTTCATGATAAAGGCACTTCATGTTTTAAAACCTTTTTCGGATTTATTTTATGCATCTCACTCTTCCCCTGTATATGATGTATGTATATATATATATATATATATATATATATATATATATATATATATATATATATATATATATATAATATATTATGTATATATATATTATATATATATATATATATATATATATATATATATATATATATATACTGTATATATATATACTTTGGAATGACAAGGTATATGTACGCACATTTGTGGAATATGAAAATGGGACCTGGATGGAGTGTGGAGTAGTTAATTTTTAGAATGATGGGCTGATAGGCCTACATTGTAGGTTGGTGATAGTGAAGTGATGCTGCTGAGAAGTGTTTGTAATGATTTTCAAAGTTGAAAAATAATGTTAACAAGAGCACAATGGACAGGGTTGCCGAGCCATCGAAAGCCCATATGTCAAATGTGTGGTCAATCTTAAACGACAAAAGGCAGTTTCCCGTCTCAAGGGCAAATTACATTGCACCCATCTGCTTGTTGCTATAGTAATCAATATCATTTCAGGTTACTGCCAGTCAGACTCCCATGAGATTTGCCATCTCCTTTATTTTCATCCGTATTCATGGAAAGTTATCCCTGAAGGGTAGAGGAATCCTTCTTAGCATGCCCTGTGCAAATGATTAACCCTTTCATTCCCTGGGACAACAGTGTGTGCTGTACCCAGCAAAAATTTACTTCCTGAAAACAGTAACATACTAATAATATCCCCTCCGTGACTTAGCATTTTAAGGATGAATGTGCCAACGATTGTTGTTTGATTTCTTAGAAGTCATCTCTTGTCAGGAGAAACTGTATTGGGCGAAAACATTTTTATGAGATTTCTCCATTATACATAATTGATTCTAAAATGTCTCTGATTGCATTCACACAGCACGTGGCTCAAGTGATAGCCGAGAATGAGGAGGCTAACGACTTCCTCAGCATGACTCCTGAAGAAGGAAAGGTCTGGCTAGAAAGTCACCCAGGGCTGGTGGGGTTGGCATACAGGACTTTTCTTTCCAAACATGGCCATCGCTGCTTAAAAGAGGTTTTTCTTAGAAGTTACATTTTTGTTGCTATTTCTGTCATGTTAGTTTCAGTATACAAATTGTAAACCAGTTTAAGTAAACTTTTCCAGTTGTTTGTTTATTTGTAAAATTTGTTCATTTGTACTTATCTTTGCAGCTTGATTTGATGTCCCATTCCTGGAGTATGGATCCTCACCCTCTTGTCGAAAGTTTGCAGGTCAGTTCAGATATTTAAGATACTCTAGTGTACTATTCATTTGCGATATTTTTTCTAGTATGTTACAGGATTAAAAAAAAAAGCTTTTGGAATATGTCATATTTATTTATTTTTGAGCTAGTATGTTAGGAAAAATGCAGTTTCTAAAGTTTTATGAAGAATTTAAAAAAAAAAATCCGCTTGATTTTTTTCCTATCAATTAATACTGTACATTTAAGAAGAATGTGTGAAATTCGAGTTTTTACGTGAATCCTATTTTTATTAGCAAACCACTGTATTTGAAAGTTAATTAATTGCTTTCAGTCACGGCAAAAGATTTACATTTTTTTACATCATTTTCCTTCAGGTGGCAAGGCTGATGCTAATGTTCTCAATTGGTGCTTTCGGGGTTAAACCTGGCAAGCTTACCTCCCCACCCCTTTTGGTTTTTTTTTTTTGTGTCTGTGGGCATGGAGTAGGCAGGGACATTTATCATACCTGTCTCATTTCGAATAGAATAAAAACTGTCATTGACTTGTGGTGTTGGTTTGTTTATGCAGTCATTTCATGCATTCCGTCTTGGAAAGGTCTCCTGTATCCAACCAGAACTTCATTTGCCAAACTTGAAGTATAGTAGTCACAAGAGTATTACTTGTACTCTTATTGTATCAATACTTACGGATACTGAAAAGGTGTGACCCAGAGTGAGTTAACCTGTTGTTTAATTGCTATTGGGTTTCTCGGCCTTGTATTGCTTGTGCGAGACGGCTGATACAGTTTTTATCTTGACTTGGGACCAGCTTCAAGGTATAAACTTTCATGTCTGATTTTTTTTCTCCACTAGTATGTCAAAGCCATCTCAGTTGTCCTCATATTTGGAAAAGTCTTTTATGCCTTTTTCAAGAGATTCTTTTTTGAAAAGTAAGGGAATCTTATTTCATTATTTCGATAGTGAGAGGTTTTTTATCACCATCTTAATTTCAGGCTTTTCTTCGCTTTTTTTTCTGACTTGTTTCTTGCCTTACTTCATATTTTGGACTTGTTCTTCTCTCCTTTGCAGGGAGGTTCTAATTTTCAATGAGATCAGATTTGCATTGTGGTGTTTATTCATAGATATGTTTAATTTGCAAAGGATATAATGGTCTATATGCCATTTTGGTCGTATCCTTTAAAGGTTCATCAGTTTATCATTTATGTAGTAGATTTATCGTCTTTACTAAATTTTCCATTTTTCTTTCTTATTTCCTTCTTTTAGGGATTTTTTGGATCTTTTGTAGCCAATCTGTTTATACTCCCAAAATTTCAATTTTTTACCTACTTGAAAATCCCTGTATTAATTGGTCTGTGATTTGCCAAATGAATAATTTTTATTTCCAAATGTGGAAGTTAGTTGAAATACAGCTTGCAATATTTTCTATTAGAATTTATGTCAAGGATAGTTTGACAGTTCAGAGAATCGCTTTTCATTCTTCCATTTACATCATCATAAACAAATGGTTTTTAGACTCGGAGGTTTGTTTTGGGGGAAATATTTCGCTTGGTTTGGGTGTCGTTTGCTTATCATTACTTTTTTGGCATTTTTAACAATTTTTCCATTGCTTTTGTATTTTTCTCTTTATTTTTTTCATGATTTTGTAATGTGCAGCACAACTGCACTGTTTTTGCTAATGGTGCAGAATTTATTATATGATGGTAGTTTGGTATTGTCCTTCATGGATTCTTAGGTGGATTGTATCTGGTAACTTTTTACTGCCGTTGCAATTTGGAATTTGTGCAACCTGTCTTCTGATGCGTTAAGAGAGAGAGAGAGAGAGAGAGAGAGAGAGATACTGTTTCATTAGTAAGGCATTATATGATGTAAATTTTCCTCCATTCAGACGATGGTTCGATACCCAACTTCCAGTAAAGCTTCCAGGAATTTCATTTCTGTTGAGGAAGCAGTGAGCAACCTTAAGTCGCCTGTCTCGGACGGCATCAAGTGAGTATGTTTTTGTGTGTGTAACTTCATCTTTTGCGATGTTGTATTTTGTAACATTTTCTTTTGTTTTTCTGTTTTGTTTTTCTTATATGCCAAAATCAAGAGATGAAACATTTGTTGCAATTATTCGTTGTTCAGTTCTCTTGTTTGTTCTTTTCTTTTTTATATGAAATTTAGCTGCTGAGCTTTTATAGCTGAGTAAATCAACACATTTTACAAAAAATTTGTATATTTTTCGTTTTATTTCTGTTCCTCTTTCAACAGTTCTTATTTTTCATTCTCTCTCCTCATTTCATCTATAGAAGATCTAACCCTTTTTTTTTACCGCACTTCAGTAGAACTTTGAAGTTTTACAGACAGATTATAGAAACTAGAATGACTGGGTCATGAGATATAAAAGTTAGCAAACTAAAACTTAGTTTTCGTAAATATAGCGGCGAGTAAAGCGCCATCTTTATTCGACTGATATTTAGTATGACCACAGTAAAATTGGGAATTATGTAGTGTTTTGGTGTAATTAATTAATGTTATACAGTATTATCTGTAAGGTAGTTGTAGTGATTGTTCGAATATTCACTGAAACGTTCTTAATATCGACTTTTTTATTTATTAAGCCGGAGGTTTTTCACCGTCTTCTGTATTATATACAGTATTATCGTAACCACTGAGACAGCTGTTCAGTAAAAAAAGTCATGATAACAATAATGAATGCAATCAAGTGTTAAAGATCATGATAATGATAATAATGAATGCAATTATTAATCAGTTGTAGTTGGTCACTGGATATGACATTCACTCTACCAATTTGTCTTGGAATACGTATTATAATTGCACTGGCAACTAAAATATAACACTTTGAGTTAATGTGAACCCAGTCAATAAAGACAGAGAGAAACTGACTCTTATTTTCTAAGACAAAAACTCTGAAACCTTTTTAGAACTGTAGCCTATCGTTGAGGTCAGCCATAAAATATCATGGCTCTTCAGTTGTTAATCATCATGGAGATCCTAGAATATCATTTCATGAATAGCGTTTGTAATAATAATTAGTTGCCATTTTAGGTTTGCTGAAATCTTTCAGATCGCTCCACGCTTATCTTTTACTCATTTTCCCTAGAAATTTGCACAGTTTTGTGCACAGTAGTTATTTTGACCCATAAAATATTAATAATTAAACGACTCGACAAATGGAAAGCCAACAGGAGTGAAGCAAATTCATTTCCCCATTTGTCTCATTCTGCTGTCAAAATCAATGCCTTTCTTCCGAAGCTGTCCATTTAGTCAAGGTCAAAGTCTGAATAAAACAAGAACTAGAGAGCTTACAGAACTGATGAAGCTTTTCGGATAATGTCATTCAAATTTTCAACAAATATGAAGTCTTGGGGAAAACTCGCTCAAGTTTTAGCAATTTTCCGAACACTTGTTATTTTTGCTGCTTTAACACTCATAATAATTAAACTATTGTACACATATGTAAGAGGTGCAAAAGAAACGAGCAGGTAAAAGTTACTGCTGGTTTATTACAGATTCAGGCAGTTTATATAGCGGCCGACTGGCGCCGAACCGCGGAAGACAATGACATTGAGCGTGACCTGAGGTCAAAAACAATTATCAATAATATACGGCGAACAAGTACAATTTACAATACAAAAACATACAGAACTCCAATATGGATACAGTCTTGATGCCTGCGAATAAAGAAACATACGATACATAATTTGTGACAGTTGGACAAATACATATAAAGTTGAAATGGTAGAAAATGCGTGACCTGGCACGTTAGGCGTGACGAATTGAGTGCGAAGAACATGGGAAGTCACCAAAGAAAACTTGCTCATTGGAGACTTAATTAATGATGCCTTCGAAGCACTCTGCTGACGTCGATGTGGTGACTTTACACATAAACCCCTCCTGAAATAAATGCACTGGCACTTTAGACGAGGTTTACTAAAAAAAAAAAAAATTTAAATGCTGAACTAGGTCTTTTTTATGCTGCATTGAAATAGATGATACTTTTAGACTTTTGCTTCCTTCTTCAAGGTTTTATTGTGTTCCCAGTTTCAAAGCTATATATCCAAAAAACTGTTACTCATAGTCTGGTTAAGTTCTGAGTACTAAGTTCTATTAATAATGATAAAATTGCTAATAAGAGTAACACGGAATATTGTTATATTTATTACTGGACTCTTATTTATATTTCTTATTCTTTTCAAGGAGAGGACTGAAGTTCTTATTGCCAATGTGTAGAGAAGCTGTGGTGAACAGGGAGACAACGAAGTCCCAACTAGTAAAATTAGTTGATATCTTCAGGAAAGCATACCTGTGAGTGATAGCTTGCTTTTAGCACATACGAATGTGTGCAGTCTGTTTTTGTTTGTTTTTTGGTTGATTGAGGTACTTATTGCTTTAGAGTCATCCTGTGTCATTGTCAACAAAAATACCACCACATATTGAGTCCTCTGAAACCTTCAGTATCTGCCTTTATGATATTCAGAACAGCTACATTTATCAACAGTTTTCAAAGACTACGAGTTTGATATCATGTTCTCAGATATAAAATTAAGTTATCTAAAAACTAACTTTTTTATTATCTGTGGATCGGGGGTTCTCAAAAGCTACACTCTTTGATTTCTGATCTTTGCAGAACATCAGTTTATTTACTTATGTTGCCAGAAAACAAAATTTATTCACGTCTTGTTTTTAAGAAAATCACATTCTTATGTTGTATATTCAGAAAGCTACATCTTTTATTTATTGTGTTTTTGGAAACTATATTTTTTATATATTGTACTAATAAACTATATTTTTATCTGTTTCACTTACAGGAATTTTTTTTTATATATATATCATGCTATTAGAAAACTACATTTTTTGTTGTTAGGCTTTCAAACTAGCTTTCAAACTATCTTATACTGTGTTTTCAGAAAACTCGGGCAGATGATGACTGGTGAGGGAAGGTTACCTGAAGCCGATCTGATCTTCTTCTTGACACATCCAGAAATAGGTCACCTGGTTAAAGATCGTTCTCCTTTGCTCGTTTCAAAGTACGTCAGGTTTTTGTCGTGTCTATGGATATTTAGAATATTTCTTTAATATTTTAGAAAATTAATAGTAGTTTATCATGTGTGTCCTTTAAATTTAAATATTAGATTCCACTTAGCTTCGTACTTTTCAGGGCTATTCGGCGAAAGAGGCTGCGGGAAAAATTAGAAAATCTGACATTCCCTGATATATCTTCTGGCATCCCCAAACCAGTAAGTTGAGTTTCTTCCTGCATCCCTAAGCTGAGAATTTTTTTCATTCCATTCTCTTTTCGCATCTGCAAACCAGTAAGTGTCAAGTTGTTCATTTCTCTTGTGATGCACTTTGACCCAGTAAAATTTTAAGTTTCACTTCTTGCTTCTCAAACTAGTAAATTCTTTGGTTCCTTTTTCTTGTGGAATCTCTGTCTCATTCATGGGATCTTTGAATGAAAAAGATTTAAAGTTTCTCATCTTACAAACCAAAACGGTAAGTTTTAAGTTCCTTTCTCTTGTGGCATTTCTGGAAAAGATTTGTAAGTTTCTCTTCTTACACCACAAACATGTAAGTTTCAAATTTCTTTCTGTTGTGACATTTCTGAAGTAGTAAATTTTAAAACCAGTTAGATTTACGTTCCTTTCTCCTACGGTATCACTACAAATTAGCTTTGAAGTTTCTCCTCCGGCATTCCAAACCAGTTAAGTCTCAAGTTTGTCTTGTTGCATCTCAAAACAAGTTTATCAAGTTTCTCTTCTTGCTTTCCCAAACAGTAAGTTTTAAGATATTTTTCTCTCTTAGATTTCTCGTCTTACTTACTGAACCGTTGTGTTTCAATATTTTTTTTTCTTGTGGCATCCACGAGCCAGTTAGTTTTAAGTTCATTTTTTATCATTTCTAAACAGATTTTCTCTTGTGACACCTCAAAACAACAAAGTTTAGAACTTTTATTCTTATATCCCAAACTAGTTTGTTTGAAATTTCTATCTCTTGTGGCATTTCTGAACCAGTAAATTTTTAATTATCTCCTTCCATTTGTAAACCAGGGAGTTTTTAAGTTAATTTTTCCTCCTCTGAACATTGAATAGAAGGCTTTTAAGATTTTCATTTTATATCCAGAGACCGTGAATTTCAATGTACTTTCTCTTCTGGCATCTCTGGATCAGTAAGCTTCAGCGTTCCTTTTCCTTCCACAAACCAAAATGTTTTAAAATTCTTTTCTCTTGTGGCACCTCTCAACCAGTAAGTTTTAAGTTTTCATCCTGAAGCAACAAGTTTAAGTTCTTTTTTCTTGTGGCATCAATGAAACAGAAAGTTATTCTGTGCTGGCATCCCGAAGTGGTTAACTTTCAATTTCGTTTCTTTTATGGGATTTCTGGAAAGGGGAGTTTTTAAGTTTCACTTTTTGGGCGTTAAACCAGTAAGTTTGTAGTTCATTTTACATGTGGCATTTCTGAACAGTGAACTTTTTAGATTTTTTCTTGCAATCCAAACAAGTAACCTTGGATTTTTTTCTCTTCTGAGCTTTCTGAACAAAGAAGTTCATTTTTTTTTATTGTACAGAACCAGTAAGTTTTAATATCCTGTGTCTTGTAGCACTTCAAAAAGGAAGTGTTCAAGATACTCTTTTGCAACTCGAACCTGAAGCTTGAAGTTCTTTTGTGCTTGTCATTTTAAACCATTAAATTTAAATTTTTTCTTCATCTCTGAACCAGTAAGTTTTGCAATTTCTTTCTCTTTGTATTGGTAAAGTTTCTTTTCTTACAATCCCAAACCAGTAGGTTTGTTGTATCTTTCATTTTTACCGTCCCAGACTAGCAAGGTCTCAAGTTTCTTTTACCTCTGACATTCCAAAACCAGTGGGTGTTTAGGATTTATTGTTTTCTTTTATCCCTCAACCGTTAAGTTATTATAGTTCTTTTTCGTCTGAAATTCCATTACCTGTAAGACTTTAAGTTTAAGTTTTACTCTTTGCATCTTTGTACCAATATGTTTTTGAAGTTTCTCTTCTTCTTTAATCCCCAGACTTTCAAGTTGTTAAAAACCTTATAGTATCACCAAAACTAGTTTTTAGGCTTCATTGTCTTCTTGCATCCCTGGACCAATATGTTTGTCTAGGCTGATTTGAGTATGGTTAGGAATGGTGTTCGTATAGTAAAGTTACCCATTTAAGTAGAAAATTGCAAGTGAAAAACAAATATGTTCTTTTAACTCAGCAAATGCAAAAAAATTATGAAATATTTTTTATAGTTTTATGAACCCTATCAAGGAAAGTTGCTGCAGTGACATGCCCATTAAATATAATAGTATGAAATGGGATTTGAAAGGCTTGTGAATTTTTTTATAATAAAAATACAAATACAGCAACCAGAAAATGACACAAAGAATTTCTTTTTGTTTAAGAATGCTTTTTGTCTTGGATTAACATCTACTATTTAAACAAAAAAATTGTTAGTTTTACAAGAGGAAATCATTTATGGTTTTCAGTTATAACCAATTAATAACCCTATTTGCATCGTGGTTTTTCTCCTTGTTTATAGGTAGTGATTCAGTTTCATGTCGCATCTGTAAATGATGGCCTTAGATGTCATTAGAAAAGAGTAAACATACCTGCCAAAGTTTCTGAACCCAAGACACATTACCTTTCTTCTTCCTCTCAGCTAGATGACTGGCTCTTGTCTTTCCCTCCTAAATTAATTTGTTCACTAACAGATCAGCGAGCCTGAACAAACTTGGTCCAGTACTGACGGAGAGGATTTAGTCCTTACTGGAACTGCTGTGTGCCAAGGAATTGTCAAAGGTACAGCCAGAGTCGTCACCAACATTGCAGAAGCCACAACTATACAGGTCTGTGCCTTTCATATTGTTTCTCAGTCATTATAAGATGAACTGTGTGTTTGCTGTGTACAAACTTACCTCCAATATAATAAGAATTCGTGAATTTTTGTCTGAATTATTAATTAAATACAACAGCTGATTTTATAGCTTATTAAACTGCACATTGTTTCATTACAATATTGACTTTACCACCAGCGTGGAGATATCTTGGTGACAAAAAGTACAGACGTTGGTTGGACGCCATATTTTCCTCTTCTGGCAGGAGTTGTCACAGAGATTGGAGGACTTATTTCACATGGTAGGTGCTCTTGCTTATGATGATAAGACTGTAAGCTCAGTATTCGTATGACAATGAAAATTGAATATTCTGATAACTACTTGTTCCTCCCCAGGGCGCTCCTCAAGCATACACTTGCGTAATGTTTTGTGTCAGGTTTCAGATGGCTTCAAATGCAATTTTATAAGGGTATTAACTGAAGAACCCTGAGCTGTTTTTTTTATAATTAACATTATTTTAAAATATAAGCTAAACCCCCTATTCTCTGATGTACCTATAATGTAATATCAACAGACCTATAGGTAGACTTTATTAATGTTGTCCGAATAGAAAAAAGTATTTGCAGTTGTTTTCCAATTCTGGCCAGTAAGTCCGCTGTATCACTGCTGATGAGTCTTCCTAATACATGCAGGACTGCCATAGCCAATATTTACTGTGTAAAAATCATAAATCCTTCATGTTACTCTTTTAAATGATTAGGTTTTCTCCCATGTAGCCAAGGTTTGGTGTTCATTTTCGTATGCCACTTCCTTTGATTCATAAAATCTTTTGTCTTTCAAGAAGCAAATTCTGTCACTGTGCCTTTCATTCCTCCTTTTCTTGTTTCCTTGTGAACTTAAAAAGTCACATCTTTCTATTTTCATAAAATCTAACTCACGACATTTCATAAAACGTTATACAACTTCCAGTGTTATACTTCGTTAATTGTGAAATTTTAAAGATGAATATGTTGTCCTTTGGAATAGTAGAGAATAATTAAATTTTCTTAGATGTGTTTGTACGAATGCTTCTGTGGATATACTGCCCATCAGATGAAGTCACCAGGCCATTGCTCCTCCATTTCCATTCTCCAGTTTACACCACGATTCAGTCTTCTTTCCTTTCAGTGGCGGCTCTGCCATTTACTTCAGAGTTAAGCCAATCTTTTTAAACTAAACTTGCCATCAGAAAAAATAAATGTGTTGTTGCATTTGTTGTGAGCTCATTTTCAGGAACTACTGTAGATGTGGAAAAATAAATGAGCAATGAAACTGTTATTCTTTTTTATTTGCATTTTTCTGATCTGATAATCTGGATTGAGAAAATGCATTAAAAGCAACTTTCTGTATGTGCAGGTGCTGTGGTTGCCCGAGAATATGGCCTCCCTTGCATTGTTGGAGTGACTGCTGCTACCTACTCATTCAACTCGGGTAATAATACATTCAGTATTTGAGTTTTTCCCTCTTTTTGAATTTTCTGTTTTAAAATTGATGCTAAACAAACCTGAGGAAAAATTATTCTCACTTGACTGCTGCCGTTGTATTGGAATGCAAATAACTCGTCAATGTTTGTAAAGATGATGCATTACTGCTAATCTAGATTAATTAAATTGCTAATCAAGTAGATTAGGATTATGTATGCCTGATTTTTCTTATATATATAATACAGTAATATATATATGTATATATATATATATATATATATATATATGAATTTTTTATATATATATATATATATATATATATATATATATATATATATATATATATATATATATATATATTTTTTTTTTTATGTTTTTCCTGGCAATTTAGTTTGAATTTATTTTATTTTTTTTTATGTTTTCCTGGCAATTTGTTTGATTCCGACTTGTGATTCCGTGGGGCCAGGAATCATAAAACAAGCGGAAAAAGGGGGAATTTCATAGGAGCATAAGGCTCTTACTACTGAAGGAAAATATTACATAAACATGTAAGAGATGCAAAAAAACGAGCAGGTAAAAGAGTACTGCTGCTTTATTCAAGATCCAGGCAGTTTATATAGCGGCAGACTGGCGCCGTCCTGTGAAAGACAATGAGATTGTAAGTGACCTAAGGTCGATAATAATTAACAATAAAATACAACAAACGAGTACACTTTACAATGTAAAAATAGACAGAACTCAAAAATGGATATAATCTTGATGCCTGTGAACAAAGAAATACAAGATACACAATTGACAACAGGTGAACAAATATGTACACAGTTTAAATGATTAAATTCGTGTGACCTGGCATGTTAGACGTGACCAATTGTATGGCGAAGAAAATGGGATGTCACCATAGAAAACTTGCTCAGCGGAGACTTTACGAATGATGCGTTCAGTAGAGACTTCACAGACGGCTTTGCAGGTGCCTCTACAAATACTCGCCCCCAAAGACGTGGGATGCGTCTGATCAGTCTGCAGATCTGCTGGGGCACTGAAGGGTGCCACGGCTGCGTGAGGACAATGGGGGAGCACTCTGTGCTTGAGGCTGCCTGACTGTGGGTGAGGGCGGGCTTTTTCGGGGGGCGGCCGCACGCCCGCTGCTTGCAGGGGCCTGGCTGCGGCAAAGGGTGACCAGGCAGGGGTTGCGCTGCGGTGACGTCTGTGTCCTCCTCAGGAGGGTGGGCTTGACCCGGTCTATAGATACCCACTCGTTCCTCCTGGGAAGTGCAAGCAGGAACGCCTTGTTGTTCCGCTCCAGCATGCGGAAGGGGCCCCTGTAGGGTTTGGTCAGTGGCGGGCGGACGGCATCATCCCTGACGAAGAGGTGAGTGGTGGATGCCAGCCCTGGTGGTGTGAAGGTGGCCTACCTGTCGGTGTATGTCCACTTGCAGGGGGCGAATTTGCCGACCACATAGCGGAGCCTCTGCACCGATGGGTTGTGGCGATCTTCTGTCACAAGTTCGCCCGGGACCACGAGGGACTCGCCGTAGGTTTTCTTAGCTGGGGACGGGGTGCCGTCGGCCCTGGGGGCGGTCCTCAAGCCGAGGAGGACTCACAGCAGCTGATATTTCCAGTCCTCAGCGGTGCAGCGGGCCATGAGAGACGCCTTCAGGGACCTGTGAAACCGCTCGACCAAGCCAGAGGCCGCTGGGTTGTAAGCCGTGGTGGTGTGATGCATTGTCCCCAGCAGCCGAGCCAGGGCAGACCACAACTCGGACAGGAAAGCGGGGCCCCTGTCGGTTGTGATGTGGTCTGGGACGCCGAAGCGGCTGACCCAACTGGAGAGCAGGGCCTCGGCACATGCGCTGGCGGTGGATTCTTGCATTGGTGTGGCTTCAGGTCACCTCATTGAACGATCTACCACCGTCAGGAGATACTTAGACCCGCCTGATGGGGGAAGGGGCCCGACGACGTCAATATGAATGTGGCCGAAGCGCCGCTCTGGTTGCGGGAACTCGCCTACCCCGGACTGTGTGTGACGTCCCACCTTGCTGGTTTGGCACTGTAGGCACTTTTTCGCCCAGGTCCTTGCATCTTTCTGCACTCCGTGCCAGACGAACTTCCCTGACAGCAGCTTGGCCGTTGTCCTGCCGGAGGGATGTGAGAGGCCGTGGATGATGTCGAATACCTGGTGGCGGCAGGAGGCTGGAACCAAGGGGCGGGGCTGGCCAGTGCTGACGTCGCAGAGGAGACTTGGGCCCCCGGGGGTGAGGGGCACGTCCCTCCACTTCAGGGACATGACGGCGGTGCGGTAGGGTGGGGTTTGTGTCCGCGATCTGTTCCCTGGCAAGGTCTTCGTAATTTACCCCGAGCTGCACCGCATTCAGCTCGACTCTGGAGAGGGCGTCCGCCACAGGGTTCTTCTTGCCGGGGAGGTACCTAACGGAGCAGGTGAACTCGGCGATGGCTGAGAGATGTCGCTGCTGCCTGGAAGACCATGCGTCCCCCTGCTTGGTGAAGGCGTGAACCAGCGGCTGGTGGTCCGTGAAGATTGTGAAGGGTGTGCCCTCCAGGAGGAACTTGAAGTGTCGGACTGCTCGGTACACTGCGCAGAGTTCCCTGTCGAAGGTGCTGTAGCGGGCTTCTGCGGGGTTGAACTTCTTGCTGAAGAAGGTGATGGGCTGGGGAACGCCACCGATGACCTATTCCAGGACAGCACCACAGGCGACATTGCTGGCGTCTGTCGTCAGTTGGAGGGGGGCACTGGGATCCTGGTGTGCCAAGGCGGTTGCCTCAGCGAGGGCGGCCTTCGTCAGGGAGAAGGCCTGCTGCTGGCTGGGTCCCCTCAACAAGGACTTTGGTTGGCCTTTCAGAATTTCCGTCATGGGAGCCGTGGTGTGCGCGAACCCGGTGATGAACCACCTGTAGTAGTTCACCATCCTGAGGAACTCCTGGACGGCCTTGACGGAGGTGGGGACGGGGAACCTGGTGATGGCTGCGACCTTGGATGTAAGCGGGCGGACACCTGCCGGGAATATCTCGTGGCCCAGGAAGTCAGCTTTCTGGACGCCGAAGGTGCACTTGTCGAAACGTACGACGAGGCCGTTCTCCTGCAGCCGCTGCAGGACTGCCCGGATGTGTTTCTGGTGCTCACTGTGGGACCTGGAAAATATAAGGATATCATCTACGTAGCAAACGCAGAACTTCAGGTCCCCCAGGATGCTGTCCATGAGCCGCTGGAAAGTCGCCCCGGCGTTCCTCAGACCAAAGGTGGAGAAGGCGAACACGTAGGACCCAAAAGGCGTGATGATGGTGGTCTTTGGTATATCCTGTGGTGCGACCGGTACTGGAAAATAGGACTTTAAAAGATCTAACTTAGTGAATATTTTGGCCCCGTGAACAGCAGGGGGTAGTGGTCGGGTTCCGTTGCGATGTTAAGACGCCTGTAGTCGCTTCAGGGTCTCCATGAGCCATCCAGTTTCTGCACCATGTGGAGGGGGGAGGCCCACGGGCTGGAGGCCTTCTTGCAGATTCCCATCTGCTCCATTTCAGCGAATGAGTTCTTGGCCTCCTGAAGGCACCGTGGGGGAAGCCTCTGGAACTTCGCATGTGTAGGGGGCCCATTAGTTTTTACATGATGGTATATGCCATGTTTGGCTGGGGCCCCAGGGATTTGGTGGAGCTCGGGCCTGAACACGTCCGGGAACTCCGTCAGCAGCTGTGCGTACTGGTGGGGGGTGGCAGAGCAGATGGTGGGCGCTTGGGTCCCCGTTGCCAATGGGAGGGACTGGCAGGAGTCGGTGTCAAGGAGGCGCTTCCGCCCGACGTCGACTGCCAGCCCGAAGTGAGCAAGGAAGTCAGCACCCAGTCCGCGACTACGAAGTCCCAGGAATAACTCCGGCCAAGGATGGAGATCGACAGGGGCCTGGTGCCGTAGGAGAGGATGGGGGATCCGTTGGCGGCCGTCAGGGAGGCAGCCGGATCTGGTTCACGCTTGAGGTCCTCTCTGGACGCCGAGAAGATCGATCTAACGGCCCCCGTGTCAACCAGAATCATTCTGCCGGAGACGGTGTTGCGGACGTAGAAGCCTAATGATTCTGGGCCCCTGGGTTTTTTGGCTGCCATGGTGGTCTTTCCTGTTGGCCGCCGCCTCCACCGTTTTTTGAACGGGCGAATGAACAGGGCGGCAGGCAGTTCCGAGCATCCTTGCCAAACCGCCTGTGGTAGTGGCACAGACCCAGGGAACTCCACTTGCTGTGGGGCGCTGGGCGCCACCTGGTGATGACATTGACCTCCTGCTACGCACCCTCTTCCTGCTGGACGGAGTTCACTGGTAGTGTGGGCGCTGTTAACCGCTTCGTTGCCTTCACGCAGTCCGTCAGGTGCTGCGCCGTGTGGATCAGGACATCAAGGGGCATGGTGTAGGGCACGGGAATCAGTGTGCGGACCTCTGGGAGGAGCTGATAAAGGAGGAGCTCCTGCAACAGGCTTATTTCCTGCTGCTTTCCACTACCGTCGAAGTCTGGGAGTTTGAGCAGGTCTTCAATCATGCCCCATGACTCCATCACGCTTAGATCCTGCCGCGGACTGACAGCAAGGTCAAGGGCACGGGCAGCCCGCTCGGCGACTGGTAGGGAGCACGTCTCGAGGAGGAACTTGTTCAGGAGGTGGTACGTGAGGGGGCGTGCGGCAGACACCCACGGGACGACCCATAGATTTCCTCTGGCAGGAAGTTAAAGACTGTGTCAGCCTGCAGCACGTCGTTGTTTAGGTCCACCAGCCTGAACTGGCTCTCGACCCTATACAGCCATGACGTTGGGTTCCCCTGCGTGAATGGCGGCAGCTTTATGGACAGGGTGGCCCGTGATTGTTTTGCCGGGCAGGGGAGCATGCGGGGCGCGGGCATGGGTGTGGAGGAGCGTGAGAGCCTCGGCGAGGGGGCGGGCACGGGTGAAATGGGAGGAAGGTAGACATCCGCATTCGTGAGGTTAGCGGTTAATTGCACGAGGGAGGGGATGTCCGCGTCCATGCTCGCTCTTTGCTCTCTTAACTGGAGTGGGGTACTCGCGTCAAAACGCACTTGGAAGCGCGCCGTGTGAGTCCATTAATGACGCTGGTGATTTTGCCAACGAGAGTCAGCACACCCAAACGCTGGTTACAGAGCCGTCGTTAGTCCGCTAAGGGCATGAGTAAGTTCCTGGAGCCAAGACTGAGTCGCCGTATGGGTCCACTAATGGCTCCAGGACTACTCCGGGGGTCACCACTGTAAGAGGTGCAAAAAAACGAGCAGGTAAAAGAGTACTGTTGCTTCATTCAAGATCCAGGCAGTTTATATAGCGGCAGACTGGCGCCGTGCTGCAAAAGACAATGAGATCATGAGTGACCTGAGGTCGATAATAATTAACAATAAAATACAGCAAACGAGTACACTTTACAATGTAAAAATAGACAGAACTCAAAAATTTATATAATCTTGATGCCTGTGAACAAAGAAATACAAGATACACAATTGACAACAGGTGAACAAATATATACACAGTTTAAATGATTAAATTCATGTGACCTGGCACATTAGGCGTGACCAATTGTATGGCGAAGAAAATGGGACGTCACCATAGAAAACTTGCTCAGCGGAGACTTTACGAACGATGTGTTCAGTAGAGACTTCACAGACGGCTTTACAGGTGCCTTTACAAACACATGGGCAAACTTACAGGAGTGTATTTACATAAATAACTTTAGTACGGGAAAGAGGAATGCAAGTAGATTATTGATCCTGAAGGGGATTCCTACGGGATGGATGAGACTTGGGGGATTCCAGACACAGCCCAAGAAGCTTCCACGATATAGGGTCCCTCTGAAATGAGAGATATGCACATTATACGCCAGTAATGAAAAGAGACAAAAGAATAATGAATTCGAAGCTGCACTGAGGGTGCCAAGGGGCTTCGATGAATTAATAATGGCTTAGCACTGCCGACACTCGAGGAGCACGGACATTTGACAAGAGATTCGGTGATTACTGGCACTCACATTAAGTAAATATTACGAGGAAAAGCGTGACTGAATGGATGTCTTTACAGAGCACGTTACCGTAAGGCAAATTTGGTTCCAGTGCAGAAAGCGGTCCGTGGATGACTTGCGATTTCCGAGTGCGCGTTTTCTTCCATGTGGTAAGATGCAAGGGCTTCAGTAAAGGGCAAGGAGATGGGAACTTCACGCTGTGCCAAGCAAATGGAGTGGGTCATCGGTCAGGCCAGCATCCAAGGGAACACGTGGGTGGTGGCTGGAGTGCACAGAGGAAAATTATACTTTGAAAGGCCACGTGGTTAGGAGCTAAGGGCATCGTTGGGCCAGGGCATGGCGGTGATTTTGGGGTGTCGACTCTACACCATCCCGTCCAGCGCGCATGTGAGAGCGAACCTTCGTCTGGTTTCCTCTTTTATCTCCTCCTATGGGGCAGGGGCACGTCCAACACATAGGGGGTCGAGTCATGTTCAGCTGATGCCCGTAGGGGTTTTTTGCCTGAAAAGGACAGCCAGACAGATTCACTTTTGCCTCGGAAATCAGAAATTATCTACTTAAAGGGAGTGGCCTACAATCGGTTTTAATCCCTTGTATTCTGACCGTGCGAAATATCGATCGGCAGACAGTAAATGAAAAAAAAAAAAGGAGGAAGCAATTTGCTAGCGAGTTCTTGCTAATTATAATAAATATATATATATATATGAACAAAGTTGCAGTCACGAAGGAAATGTGAAACAATGAGGTGCCAATTACTTTCACGTTTCCTTGGTGGCTGTAACTTTGTTCGCATATTCATCACATTTTTCACTTTTTCATGATTTAAAAATATATATATATAATATTTGCATATATATGAGGAGTATGATGAGAGTTGTTTCTTAAAAACCTAAAACTTACATCAGTAGCTAAAGGGAGCAAATTGACTTAAGTCTCCTGCCTCGTTTGCAGGTGGAATATTACGTATGTAAATTGAACTTACAGTACTTAGTGTCTTCAGTTATAATAAGTTACCCCTTCCAACAAAAAAAAATTCTAAGCATCACAACTACAGTAGAAAAAATTTTATGTGTACAAAATTCAGAGACAACATTAAGCAATGTCCTTATTATTGACTACAGTTGGTATCACGCAAAGAATGGAACTCTCAAAAGCGGGAAATTATTGGGTATTTTGATATACATATGTGTGTGTGGCTTAGTTTACGCACCTTACATGCTGCAGCCTCCCAAACACAGCATACTTTTTATTTTTTTTTCTTAAGAAGCTAACAATATATTTTCATGGGGAAAATTTTTATTAATTATTCTTTACCGGTTGTAATTCCATTGGCGTTTATTATTATTATTATTATTATTATTATTATTATTATTATTATTATTATTATTATATCTTTTTTCAGGAGACACTGTTGTGCTTAATGCAACCAGGGGAACCATCACAAGAATCGGTGAGAAAATGCGGAATCGAATGGAACCAGCTGAGGACGGAGCTGCAGTTATTATTAATTTTTTGCTCACTTTATTATCATTATTTCATTTCAGTCGTTCAGTTGAAAAATAGTGCTTGGGCATTATTTTTTTTACCCCGTTACTTCTTTTTATTTGTAAACAAAGAAAGGCATGTGAAGTCGTGTAAATTGTTTAAGAACATTTTTGTGTAAAGTATAAAATTCTTGTTTTATAAGCATGAAGAGGGAATGTTAT